>NC_050574.1:31387075-31695846 GCF_011100635.1 Trichosurus vulpecula
CCAGTCATACATCACAGGAGGGGAAGGGAAAGGGGGGTGGAAACTTCCCTAAGTCATCCCTCATCCAAAGAATTCTGCCAAGCTGGCCCAAACTGAAGTCCAGGGGCACCTCAACCACCACCCCTCACAGCCAAACCCTTTTGGGGGGTTCCTCATACCACATATGAGACCACAAAGTGATCTTCCCAAAGCACAGGTCTGACCATAACACCTCCCTGCTCAGCAAACTCTAGTGACTCCCTATCACCTCCAGGGATCAAATATCAAAGCCTCAATTTGGCAGGAATAGCTCTTCATGACTCCTATTTTTCCAGTCTTAAACGTTACTCATACCTTGACACTGGCCTCCTTGCTGTTTTTCAAACACCACTCTCCATCTCACATCTTGGACCCCCAAAGACCCAGGTGTAGATTCTGCCCTAGACATTTACTTGGTGTGTGACCTTGGACAAGTGGCCTAATATCTCTTAGCCTCAGTTCCCACACCTTAAAAATGGGTGAGGGGGTTAGGACAGACAGCCTTTTCAGTTCTTAATCGATGATCCTGTGACCTGGAAAATGGGGATGGTAATGCCTACTTCATAGGGGTTCAAATGAGAAAATGGATGCAAAGGTCTCCAGAAATTTCAGCTATTATGATACAGTTATTACATATTTGTTTTATAGATGATTTATTATACATTTATATATTATTATAAAACTATTATTCTTAACTACCTTGAAGAATTGCTGTGAGGGAACCTCATTAGTACTATAGAAAATGAAGTCCATCAATTCCCTCCCTTCATTAAAGAAGTGGGTGACCATGAGTGAGGAACACAGTCTACACTGTCAGACAGAGTGGATGTGCTGGTTAGTTTTACTGAAATGTTTCCTAAGACAAGACTCACTGAGTCAGAAAAGGGGAAGAAACTAACAGAGGGGAAAGGAAAGACATCTCTCTTTTTTTCTTTTCCAAAAGGGTCTAGGAGCTAGATTTGTTCTTTTCTGGTCCTTAAGTAACTTGAAGCATTTCACCCTGCTCCTCAGCTCTGTCCTCCCATCAAATTCACAAATCAGGGTTGGGTTTCCCTCCTGCTGCTTTCTGGAGGTAGTTAGGTGGTTCTAAAAGCGCAGGACCCAGAGTCAGGAAGACCTGAGTTCAAATCTGCCCTCAGACACTCACTAACCATGTGACCCTGGGCCTTAACCTGTTTGCCTTCATTTGCTGGAGAGGGAAATGGCAAACTACTTCAGTGTCTTTCCCAAGAAAACCTCATACAGGTCACAAAAAGTCAGACACAACTGAACAATTGCTACTTCCTAGGCTTATCCCAACTAGTCCCTTTCCCTCTTTGGGCCTCAGTTTCCTCCTCTGTAAAGTGAGGGAGGTTGGACTTAATGATTCCCAACCTGAAGATTCTATAAGTCTGTCATACCAGCCTCACTACCTCTGCTCTCCTTTGATCTGCCTACCCACTCTAGCCTCACTGTCCTGGGTTGGCTCCTGGACCTTGGGGGAGCCAGGGAAGAATTTGCCAACCCTCTGTCCATTGCCCTTCAATCAAGTCACCATCCACTGGCTTTGGCCTCCTAACCTCTGTGGTCACTTGAAGGCTGGAGTCACAGTGACCTGGCAGTGCCTACAGTTTGCCCGGGTGAACATTGGCAGCTCCCCCAGGAGGGCATGTGATTTCCAGAGGCCATTCTTTCTCCTGCCCTTCTGCTCAAACACTGAGGAGAGGGGTGTGTGTGTGTGTGTGTGTGTGTGTGTGTGTGTGTGCATGCCTCCAGCTAATCTACCTTATTGCTACTGGCTAAGAGAAAAGGGCTGTCTGAAACAACGGATGACCTGATGAACTCTGGAGCCAGACAGGACCTCAGGGACCATCTCCTGACTAATAATGCCTTAAATCCTAGAGAGAATATTGGCTTTTTGGTGAAAAATTGATTGAGCCCAGAGACAAAATGGAAGACCTGGCTTTAAGCCTCTGACACATCCAGGCAGTGAGAGCTGGCTGAGTCACCTCTAAGTGTCCCAGGTAACTAACTCTCTAAGACTAGAAACTGCAGGGTGAGACAGAGCCAAGATGGCAGAGCACAGGCTGGGACTCATCTGAGCTCTCCCAACACTCCCCTCCAAACAGCTTTAAAATATGCCTCAAATAAAATTGTGGAGTGATAGAGTTAAAGGGAGACATTTTCCCAGCCTAAGACAACTTAGGAAGTAGGCAGGAGAGGTTTGTCATGCCAAGGTAGGCACAGCCCCAGAGCATGGCAGGAGCACCAGCTGTGGACTTTGGAGGCAGTGACAGCAGCAGCAGCAGCAGCTTCAAGAGCTCTCAGCTCAGAGATAGTAAGGGGGTCAGATGACTGGTCATAAGGAGATTATAGGGGACCCTTTGCTGGTACCTGATGCGGCTGGTGCCAATTGACAACTCTATTGCCCATAAGAAGTTTTAGGTTGCAGTTCCGGGATGGAGAGGAGCACCTGGATCTGAGGGAGCAGGAACCCTGGTCACAGTTCCAGGGCCAAGAGGAACACAAGTACTTACAGCTGCAGGAGAGCATGGCCCCTTGCTAGATAAAGACAAGATCTCAGGCCAGGAGAGCAACGACCATATCTCTCACCAGATTATACCATATTAGAAGCATCAAAAACTGGCAGACCTTAAGAACTGGCTCTGAAAACAGAACCATAAGAAAACCTAAAGTTTGGGATGGTGCCTCCCAATCCCCAGAGGAGCAGAACCCAACTTTAACATCAAGTTCAAAGTGAAGAAATAGGCTGGAAGAATGAACAAACAGAAAAAAGAAAAAATTTGGTCATAAAAAGCTTGAGGATGGACAAGATAAAAAGAGAGAAGGAGAAAGAGAGGGAAATGGGGTGGAGGGAAATGCACAATTAGTGACCATAACAATGAAAGTGAATGGAATGAGCTAACCTATTGAACAGAAACAGCTAAATGGTTTGGAAACCAGACTCCAACAATGGGTTGTGTATAAGAGACATCCTTGGGATAGAAAGAAACACGCAGAGTTGAAATGAAAGGCTGGAGCAGATGATGCTTCAGTTGAAGCGAAGAGGTGAAAGGTGGCAATCATGATCTCAAACAAAGCAAAAGCAAAAATAGACCTAATTGAAAGAGATAATCAGGTACACTACATTTTGCTATGAAGTGATATAAGAAAGTTATATCAAGTTTCTCTGATAAGGGCCTTATTTCTCAACTACATAGAGAACTGAGTCAAATTTATGAAAATAAGAGCCATTCCCCCATTGATAAATAGTCAAAGGATATGAATAGGCCATTTTCAGAAGAAATCAAAGCTATCATATGAAAAAATGCTCTAAATCACTATTGATTAGAGAAAGGCAAATTAAAACAATTCTGAGGTATCACCTCACACTTATCAGGAAGGACAAATGCTGGGAGGGATGAGGGAAAATAGGCACACTAATGCATTGTTGGTGGAGTAGTGAACTGATCCAACCATTTTGAAGAACAATTTGGAACTATGCCCAAAGGGCTATAAAGCTGTGCTTACCCTCTAACCCAGAATACCACTACTAGGTCTGTACCCTAAAGAGATCAAAAGAAAAGGGAAAGGACCTATTTGTGCAAAATATTTATAGGAGCTCTTTTTGTGGTGGCAAAGAATTGAAAAATGAAGGGATCGGCTGAGGAATGACAAGTTGTGGCATATGATTACGATGGAATACTGTTGGGCTATAAGAAATGATGAAGGGGTGGGTTCAGGAAACAGCAACAACAACATAGCAAGACCTATATGAGCTGATACGAAGTTTATATTGAGCAGAGCCAGGAGACCATTGTGCCCAGTAACAGCATGTCGTAATGATGATCAACTGGGAAAGACTTGGCTATTCTGATCAACACAGGGATCCAAGATAATTCCAAAGGACTCATAATGAAAAAATGCTGTCCGCTGCCAGAGAGAGAACTGATGAACTCTGAGTGCAAATTGAAGTATAATTTTCTTGCCTTTTTTTGAGACATGGTTAATATGGAAATATATTTTGCATGATTTCACATGTATAATCGATATCATATTGTTTGCCTTCTCAGTGGGTGGGAGAGAGATGGGAGGGATAGAATCTGGAATTCAACATTTAAAAAGAAAAGAATGTTAAAAAGAAATAATAAATATTAAAAGAAAAAAAGGCTATAAACTGCAGGGCAGGTGCTGATCTAAATGGGTGGAAGAGTTTTCCGCAGAGAGAGTTCCCTAAACCAATAAAATCATAGATGGGCAGGAAAAAAATTTATATATTATAGATATATAAAACACCAAATTTCCCTGAGTGGGAGCCAAAAAAATTGCTTCTCTTTGCTGGGGATCAGGGCTCAGCATCTCATGCTGAGACCTGCCATCCCCACATCAAACAGGAGAATGGGTGTGGGCTCCTCCCCAGCCTCCCTGGGGATTGTGGGGGTCAGAGTGTGGGAATTCTTATGGGTGTGGCCACCCACCTTCTGCCTGGCACAGCTGCCTCCCCTCCCAGACTCTGGTTTTTCTTTTTCTCATCATTTACCAGTCATCACTCAATGACTAAACACCAATTGGCCAAGCCATGGGTCAAGCCTGGCACACAGTAGGTGTTCAGCCCGTTTATTGAAGGAAGGGATGGAGAAAGGAAGGAAGAGTGGACAGGTGGGGTATAGGTGAAGCATTGGCAGGGTTTGAGGGGATGGGGAGAGGAAGGGAAATGAACAAGACCTGTAGGGAGCTGTGTATGGAGGGCAGAGTTAAGGACTGAGACTGGGGACTTTCACCCTGGAAGTGACAAAGTTTGAAGGCTCCCAGGAGAGACAGCACTGGCCACTTTTGGTCTTTTGTAGTCTTCCCAGCACATACTCTTGGGTTTGGGAATACCTTAATCATGCCAGCAGAAAATAGAGTAAGTGTGTGGGGGGGTGGTTCACTTAATCTCTCTCATCTCTCTTACCCCACCCCTTCTCTCTCTTCTTTTCTTCCTTCCCCTCTTCTCTCTTTTTTCATTCTCCTCTCCTCTCATCTCTTCTTTCCCTTTCCTTTTTTCTTCACTCCTCCCTTCCCTCTCCTCTCCCCTTCATATTCTCCTCCTTCCCTTTATCCCTCCTCCCCTCCCCTCTCTCTTCTATCCCCCCACCCTTCCCTCTCCCTTCTCACTCTGTTTCATTTTAGTTAAGAAGCCCCAGCTCGTCTGTCTGGCAGCCCCGCTGTGTGCACATGAAAGCAGGCTGGGCAGGAAGGACAAAAACCTTGCTGGTCCAGCAGCTTGCCATCTCCAGGTGTCTGATACAGCCCTGTGCACACACCACTCACAGGAGAAATGGAACCCAAGAGATGGAAGGAACGTCTAGGGGCACTTTTTATGAATCAGCTCTGCCTCAGAGACACCCCATTGTTGTTTGGGGCTGTGGAGGAAGGAAGGGGGAAGGAAGGAATTGAGGGAGAAAAGATTTGTGCAGCTGATCTCTGCCCTGGTGCTGCTTTGGAAGGCCTGAGCAGGACTGAGGTTTGGCACTGAAGGGGGTCTCCTGGGAAATGACATTGGTGGCTCTTGAGCACAAAGGTGCCTTCAGCACAGGTGAGAGGTCTGACACAGGGAGGCAGCCCCACACAGGTGATCTCTCTGGATCTAATTGCTGACTTTGGGAGGAATAATGTTCTAGAACACCTGAGGAGGGGGAAGGGAGTGGAGGCAAAGTCAAGGTCAACAGAGAGAGCCAGAGTCTGAAAGTTTTTGACTGGCCAGGGTGGAACACAAGCCAGGAAATTTCAGAGGTGAGGTTCACTAACTCCCTCAAAATGGCCACAGGGAGTGTTTTCCAGGGCCTGTTGGTTGGGCCAATCCAAGACCTGCTTTTATTGCCCACTTTCAATTATAAATCGCAAATAATTCTGTTCAAGGCTTTCATGGTTTCTCCTGTCTTGGTCCTGTCTTCTGGTTCTCCCCCTCTCCACCCCTCCTCTACTCTCCCAACTTCTCCTCTCCTCTTTCCCCCTTTTCCCTTCTTCCAGTTTTCCTGTCCTTCCCCTCTTCCCATCCCCTCCCCCCCCCCCTCTCTTCTCCTCTCCTCTCCCCTTCTCTTTTCTCATCTCCCTCTCTCTATCCCTCTTCTCTCCAACCTCTAATGAGAGGGATCCTACTAGATCTTGAGGCAGCCTATCCCACTTAAGGATACCTCTCTTTGTACCAAAGTCTTTCCTTCCCTGAAGCCCCACCAAACTGATCCTCTGTGATTTCCCTGCATCATTCTGAGTTCTACCGTTAGGGGCCAAGCAGAATGTCTAATCCTACTTTGGCTACTTGAGGACCACTAGCATGTTGCCCCCATCCTCCTCCTTCCCAGGCTCACATGTCTATCTCCTTCAATGGGTCTTTATAGCACATGGGACCAAGGCTCTTCACTATCTTGCCTCTGGATCATCTCCAGTCTGTCAATAACCTTCCTAAACTATGGCACCCAGAACTGAACATCATATTCTAAATGTGGTTTTACCAGGGCACAAGACCATGACAGGTGTCCTCCAGGACAATCCTTGAGGCAGACACTGTCTTTGTATTCTCAGAGCTTCAGACATAGAGGAGAAGATTGAGGTTTGGAGTTCAAGATTTGAGCTTGAGACATGCTTCTGGAACATATTAACTATATGTAATACACTAGCTACAAACACCACCAAGGTACTTAACCTCCGAGTGACCCAAGGTTAGAGGGAATTTCCATATTTCCCCTTACCAGCCAAAGAAATCATAGATTTAGACCCCCCAAAATACGACTGTCACATAGAATCATAGATTTAGAGCTGGACCTCAGAGGTCATCTCCATGGGTATCAAACTCAATTAGAACCTGGGACCCCTAAACTGTTCATAAGGATCCCTGCAGGCCCCACATTGATTTAGAAAACCATATATTAACATTGTCTATGTTCTATTGTATTTTCATTTATTTCACTATGTATTTCCAATTACATTTTAATCTGGTTCAGGCTGCATTCTGGAGTGTTGGGGGCTGTGTGTTTGATAGCTGTGGATTCTGGACCAAGTCCTTTGTTCATTTTTTTAATATATTAATTTATTTATTTTTAGTTTTTGACATTCACTTCCATAAGTTTTAAATTTTCTCCCCCTCCCTTCCCCTTCCCTACCCAAGATGGCATGCAATCTGATATGGGCTCTACACATACATTCCTATTAAAGACATTTTCACATTAGTCATGTTGCATAGAAGAATTATAACAAATGGGAGAAGCCATGAGAAAGAAAAACAAAACAAAACAGAAAATAGTCTGCTTCACTCTGCATTCTGACTGCATCGTTCTTTCTCCGGATGTGGATGGCATTTTCCGTCACGAGTCCTTTGGAATTGTTTTAGGTCCTTGCATTGCTGAGAAGAGCTAAGTCTGTCAAAATCAGTCCTCACATATTGTGGCCGTTACTGTGTACAATGTTCTCCTGGTTCTGCTCACTTCACTCAGCATCAGTTCGTATAAGTCTTTCCAGGTTTTTCTGAAGTCCACCTGCTCATCATTTCCTACAGTACAACAATATTCCATTACATTCATATACCACGACTTGTTCAGCCATTTCCCAATTGATGGGTATCCCCTCAATTTCCAGTTCTGACCAAGTCCTTTGTTTTACAGATGAGGAAACTGAGGCTAGAGAATTGCTTAAGATCACATAGGTAAGGAAGTTATCAGGGGAGATTTGAACAGAGGTGCTCCCAAGCAAGAGCATGTCTGATTCTGTTGCTCCATGGTCCCTACTTTGTGAAATGAATGGAATTTAACTGAAGGAGTGGGAGAGGGGCTAATGGGAACCTAGGGAATATGTTTGTACCATCTAAATGAGCAGGATGTTTCATCCAGACCTTTGCGTCATTTGCTTATGTCCAAGACAACCCATCTAGAAATTTAGTGGGTGTGGTCTTTGATCTTGAAGGATGAAGACAGACTTGATTGAGCAGGAGCTTGGTTTGACAGTCCGGCTAAGACCAGAGAGGTTGAGCCCTAGACGGGCCGGAAATGGACTTTTGGGGTCACAGCAAGGCGCAGACAGGCGACCAAGGTAGTGAGGCCCTATGACCTACATGGATGGAGGAAGTGACCTCCTGGGAGGAGGACATCCCATCATGGAGGGATGAGAATGCCAGTCTTCTGAAGTATTATAGAGGAAGAGACATTTCTCCCCATTGCAAATGAATCCCAAAGGAATCATAGAAATTCCTCTAAAAGCAAGGAGGGGCCTTAGATCTCATCTCATTCAACCACTTCTTTTTTTACATTTTAAGAAACTGAGGCACAGGGAGGTTAACTAACTTTATATCTTAAATGTACAAGGTTGTTTGCACATTGTCTCCCCCGTTAGAATGTGAGTTCTCGAGGGCAAGGATCTTGCTTTTGACTCTCGTTGGATCTTCTCTGTTCAGTGCGGTGCCTGGCGCAGAGTGGGGACTTAAGAAACGCTCATTGTTGTTGAAGCGACTTGCCCATGTCACTGTGTGACTGTCACACAGAGAGTAAGCCTCAGAAGGAGGATCTGAACCATATCGATCCCACTCCGCTCCGCTCCGCCGGTCAAGCCGCAGGTACACTAGAGGACCTGGGTCCAAATCCTGATTTAGATATTCATTAGCTTCAGTTTCTTCATCTGTGAAATGGAGCTAATAGGCACCTTCCTCCCTGTGTTGTGAAACTCAGATGAGATACCGTGCATCAGGTGCTTTGAAAACCACCAGCACTCTAGGAGCGTCAGCTACGATTCAAAGGGATCATTCTGGTTCAGCGAGATAAGCCCCTATCCAAGGTCAGATTGAAGACCTGCCAGTTGCTTCTGATCCAAATCCCAGGGGGTGCACGCACGCACATGGGCGAACTCTGACCCCTCCAAACAGGGCTTGAGCCTGCACTTGGGAACCTGCTTGGTATGCCCAAAGGACTTGGCCCTTCTGAAGCAGAGGCAGCTCACAGTTATTCAGAAGCCAAGTGATTATCTTTGCCTCTCGTGGACTCCCTCCCCTCTACCAGCCAGCATGGTCTTAGGGCTCAAATAATAAGGAAGGACTATTTTGATTTGTCTCTCTGTTTGGGGGAGGGCCCAGGATGAAGGGAGGCCATAGGAATGTGGGCATGATCAGGCCCTTTATTATGAAGCTGTCTACAGTGGTTGGAGGCTCATTCTGCCTTGTGGGTGAAAGCTTCTCCATGAGGTGTCTCTCCCATCTGAATGGGAACGTCTTGGGAGTTGGTACTCTCCTGGGCCTCCATTTTTTGGAGGTGCCCAGGCTGGCCTGACTTTGTTCCCCTCCTAGCCCTGTTCCTGACTTCTGGCCTTCAAAACTCTCCCCTTGTGTAGAGTACTTTCCTTCCCTTTGCCCTGTTGACTTCCTCCGTTAGAATGCAAGCTCCGTGACTCAGTTGTCCTGACCTGTGTCTTGGCACTGGACTCAGATGGCTCTGGAGGAGAGAGTGAGCCTGATGACTTTGCACAGCCCTGCCTCACTTCAATCCAATTCACTTGCAAGTCAAGACATGGCCCTCCTGACGTCGTCATTGGTCCTTTTGGAGAATGAAGGACAAACAACAACAAACCAAATGAGGGCAGAGACTGTCTTTATTTTTGCTAGGATTTGTGTCCCTAGTGCTTACCACAGTACCTAGAACATGGTGCGTGCTTGCTTCCTTCCTGTCTTTTCTATTGTAGACCCAGTTCTTAGGGCACCTGGTAAGAACTTGGTAAATAAATGTTCGTTCATTCATCCATTCATTCTAAGTTTGAGATTACAGGGAGGCAACATGGTACAGTCAGAAGAATGTTGGATTAGAGTGAGCAAACCTGAGTCTAAATGCCACCTCTTCCACTTAATAGCTGGGTGGGTTCTTAAGTGGGTAAGTCATTTTACTTCTCTGAGAGCCAGTTTCTTCAACTCTAAAATGAAGTGGTTTAACTAGATGACCTCTGACACCTATAAAGGAGCCCTCTGCATCTATGGTTCCCCCATGGGGGCAGACCATGGAAAACCAATGGCACTAGATCAGTTTGTCCAAGGAGGAGGAGTTAACTTTGCCGTGGAAATCTCAGCCCCATCTCTTAAGGGTTTGAATTTCAGCTCTCATCTGGGTGACATATCCAACTCAACATGGCACTCGTTACCTTCTCCCATCTAAATCTGAGGGTCTAGGTGGCACAGTGGATAGACTGAATGGTCTAAAGTCAGGAAGACCTGAGTTGGAATTCACCCTCAAGCATGTACTAGCTATGCGACCCTGGACAAGTCAGTTAACCTTGTTGGAGAAGGCAATGGCAAACCTATGAAGATCAAATGGGATTATAACTGTGAAGTGCTTAGCACAGTGCCTGGCACATAGTAAACACTATATAAATGTTAACCTTGTATTGTTGTTATTATTATTATCCCTGGTCCTTCCCCACTCTTCTACCTGTTGACTATGAAGCCATCAGTTCAATTCCCAAACTTACATCAAAGTTCTCCTTCACCCAGCCCTCTCCCTTACTACACACATCCAAATAGTTGCTAAATCCTCTTATTTTGACTTCCACGATACTTCCACTCCAACTATGGTAACCTTAATCTAGATTCATGACCAATTCTTAATGCGTCTTCCTGATTCTAGTCTTTCTCCAACCCAATGTTCATTCTACCACTCAAGGAATTTTCCTTGTATCATTTTGGTCATATCACTCCTCTGCTCAAAAAACTCAGTGGCTCACCATTGCCTACAGAATTAAGTATAAACCCCTGAACTTGACATTCAAGACCCTCTACATTTTTGGGAAGGGAGGGGGAAACTGAGTCTCCCTGTCTCACCCAAGCTGAGAGCATGGTGGCCACTCATGGGCTTGATCCTGCTGCTGATTGAAATGGAAGCTTGGACCTGTTAAATTTCTGAGCTGGGCTGGTTGGCCCCTCCTTAGGCAGGGACCTGATTTCACAGACTCATCTTATTGGTGCCAGACTTGGTGGGAACCCTCATCAGCCTTAGCCCTTCTATAACTCAGAGCTCCTGAACTCAAGCAATCCACCAGCCTTCCATCAATAGCAGGGATTACAGACACACACTAGTGAAGCCATTAGCTATCTGCAATTTGACACCAGTCTCACCCATTCATACAACTCAATTCTAACCATGCCCTGAAGTGTCTAGTTTTTGCCATCATATCTCTAATAGTTGGCACAACTCTTGCCCCATAGGAGGGGCCTTGTGGAATTGAGTTGCCTTGAATGAAACCCAAATGATCCATATTCCGACCCAACTGGACTTCAAGGTATTCACAGTGGGTAGAACTCTGGGTTTGGAGTCTAAGTATGAGCTCAAATTCTTTGTTGTTCAGTTGTTTCAGTCATATCCAACTCTTGGTGGCCCCATGCAAGGCAAGTGCTCACATGGCGGTCAGAAGAAGAGATGCAAGGACTCTCTCAAGGTCTCTCTGAAGAACTTTGGAATCAATTGTGAGACATGGAAAACACCAGCACAGGACTGCCCAGGATGGCATGCCCACATTAAATAAGGCACTGTGCTCTATGAGCAAAGCAGAATTACAGTAGCTCAAAAGAAATGTGAGATGCCCAGATTTAGAGCCATCTCCACTCCAAATATTCATATGGACTATCTGTGCCCGACCTGTGGTAGCACAAAGGCAGGAGGGCAGACAGAGAGTGCCTGGTTCCCATCTGATGGTCAAGGTAGGGGCCAGTGGAATCTTGGGGTCTGGTTGGTTATAAGGGAGCCAGATACATCTGAAGTCCTCCCCCAGCCCCTCAGCTAAGGCATATTTGATTTTGGATATGTTGAAATTGAAATGCCCTCTTGGAGATGTCCAGCTGAAAACTGAAGACAAAAGGCTGAAGCTCAGGAGCAAGATTGGGGATGGAGATACAGATCTGGGAGTCGTCATCACAGAGAGGATAATTAAACCCATGGAAACCGATGAGGTCATCCAGACAGACAGTGTAAAAAGAGAAGAAGACTGAGTGTTGGACACACCTATGCATGGGGGATGGGGGTAGGGCAAGGATGATAGCCCTGCAAAGGAGACTGGGAGAATCATTTTTAAAAATGACAACTAGAGTTGAAAGAAGGTCTAGGGGGAATATTCAAATATTTGAGTATTTCTTTCATCAATGCTTTCTGAAATGCTTGTTTAACTGGATCTTCCTCTAGCTTACAGGCTGGACTAGATGGCCCTGGTTCCAAAGCTGAGATCCTTGGACTGGGTGGGGGTATTTGTTATCAGCCTTACATGGATGACTAAAGTAGTGACTTCCTTCCTAAGTCGAACATGAACCCAGGTTAACTTCCCAACTGCCCCTTGTTATCACCTAGCCTACATCTAGAGCTGAAACTGGGGCAGGGCAACTGGGATATTGCTCTCAGGTTCTGAAATTTACAGGCCTTTTGATAGCACTTTTACTCCAGGTAGAAAAACAAACAACGACTGAGCTTTGGACCTAGTTAGCAAAAATGATCGGGCAGGAAGCTACCAAGTGGTGGCTTCCTCCCCCCATACCTGTTCTGCTCTTGCCCTACCCTGGTGAGCTCCTTCCCTGCCAGACATAGCTGACCTCTTCTCTTTAGAGGGGGCTTCCCCAGGAGAATCCCACACAGAATGGTGTTCCATAGTATTCTCCTCCCCATGGGGCCTTGCATCTAGAGGTCCCAGTCTTCCCCCCAACAACCACCAAACTTGTCTTAAAATTTGGTGGTGATGGTGAGGGCTGCTTGCCTAGCCCCAGGGACAAAATGGTTATTTTGAGGTTCTGTAGTTTTGGCCAATAATTGACTGATCTGGAGTCATGGCCACTCTGGGACCCTTGGACCAGGGCTTTGTGTGGCTGCTCTGAAATGGTCTGAATATGTGGATAAACTGGCCTTCTCTCATTGTGTTTTTCTCCTAGGAAAATTGAACACAAGATAAGATAAATTGATTCTAAATGCCCCGGCTATTTTTCTGAACACTTTGTTCCTAGCTACACCCACTGCCTGGCGTGCTCACTGAGTGACCAAGGGGCCCTGCTGCCTCTCCAAAGCCCCTGGGGGGGGCTATCACTGCCACCCTCCTGTCACCTGGTCCATCCCAGAAAACTGTTCCCCCAGTTTCTCCTTTCGGAAAACAGTGCTTTTGGCTAGGGCCAGCCAGTTAAATAAATAGAGATGTCAACAAGTTGTGTAAGGTCCGAGTGTTCTGGGCAAGGCCTTAATATGCATCAGGAACCCTGCCTGAGCCCCACTGCCCCGAGTTCCTGGCCCCCTGGCTGGGCTGGCTGTGGCCAGCCTGGGCTCTGGGTGTTTGCTTTCCCCAAGCATTTTAAATACACATGAATCTGTCTAAACAAACACCCAGGGAAAACGAGCATTCCCATCTGCTGGACCTCTCCGGCGCTGACATGAGCTTTTGCCCATCACCTTCCAATGTGCAGATTTCACCTTCACCCAAAGGTACTGCCAAGCATGTTCTAATTTCCATGTGTAATATTTAACTTGGAAAGGAGCGCTGACGACTGCAGGGGAGAAGTTAACAACCGTCTGAATTGCTATGAGGACGCCAGGAACAGGGAAGGGGGGAGTGGAGTGGGGGTGGTGAAGTGGAGGAGAGAAAGGAGGGAGAGGGAGAGAAAGGGGATAAGGAAGGGGAGGAGGGGAGGGAGGGGAAGAAAGGGGATAAGGAAGGGGAGAGGGAGGAGGGTGGGGGAGAGAAAGAAGGGGGAGGGGGAAGAGAGGAGATGGGGAAGGAGGGGGGGAGGCATAGCTAAGAACAGAAGGGGAGGAGAGAAGGAAGGGAAGGGAGAGAGGAAAAGGGTGAGAGAGACAGAGACAGAGCTAAAGGCACAGAGAAAGAGGGAGAAGGAGAGGGGGGAAAAGGGGGAGGAGATGGGAAAGGAGTGAAAGTGAAAGAAGGGAGAGGAGAGAAGGGGGAGAAAGGGAAGAAAATAGAGAGAGGAAAGGGTGAGGGAAGAGAGAGTGAGGAGAAAGGCCCAAGCAGCACAGAAAGATAGAGGGGGCAGGAGATTGAGAGACCCAGGAGACAAAAAGATCCTCAGCCCATCTTCAAAGACCCACATGATTCCAGACCAAAGGAGCTGTGCTTCACAGAACAGAAATCAACCCTGAGAAGGGCCACCTTCGCACCCCAGAGCAACTCAGTGTGGGGAGGGACTGTATGCAACATGAAAAATCCGAAGTCCAGTGACTTCAGAGGCTTTTCCTCTCACAAGGTGTGTGGGCTGGTGGTAAGGGGGGCAGAAAAGAATGAGGGACACAGAGTTCAGAGACAGAAGGCTCTGTGACATTGGACCCAGAACTAGGGATCACTACTCACATGACCAGAGGAACCTCTGAGATAATCTAGGCCAGGGGTGGGGAACCTTCGGCCTCCTCAAGACCACATGTGGTCCTCTAGGTCCTCAAATGCAGCCGCATGTTCCCCACCCCTAATCTAGGCCAATCTCCTCATTCTCAGTTGAGGAAACTGAGGCCAGGAAGCCCCAGTGACTTGCCCATCAGATGATCATAAATTTAGAGCATCTCTAAGGTCATCTAGGCTAACCTTCTCACTTTATTTTTTCTTCCTTAAAATATCATCTTTATTTATTTCTCCTATTAAAATGTTTTATTGATGTTTAGGGGTTTTTTAACATCATTTTCCCTTTCCAATGGTGCTTCCCCACCCCCACCATCCCTTCCCAACAACCATGACTGACAGTGTAGCCCACATTCTTCACCCACCCCCTCAATCTCAGCTATCTGTTTCCTGGGCACTCCTCTGGAATGAAGATCGGCATCTTTGTCTGAATTCTGAAGCTTTTTCATTCACCTCATTGCGCAGAGGAAGAAATTGCAGCCCAGAGATGGACTTGTCCAAGGTCACTTGCAGAGTCAGGATGGAACCTGCCACAGTAGAGCATTCATTGACTTAATAGGCAGAGGGGGCAGCTTCAAATCCAGCTTCTAACACTAGCTCCCTGTGTGACCTTGGGCAAGTCACATGCCTCCTTAAGCCTGTTTCCTCATTTCTAAAGGGGGGGAAGGATTTGGCTTATAAAGCCCGTTTCTGCTCCGGATCTATGAGATTCTAATTCAATTTCACAAGCATGTATTAAGCACCTACTGTATGCCAGGCACTGTAGAAAATGCTATGGTTATAAAAATATATTTAATATACAAAATTACAAATATATAAATAATATTTAATCACAAAATATTTAATGTATAAATTATAATTATATGGATAATATATTAATATGTTGAATTATAAGTATATAAATAATATATGAAAATAGATTTATATATAAGTATATAAAAAGGAAATTGTTTCTACCCTCCAGGAGGTTACATTTTGGGGTAGGGGAAAGGAATGGTGGATATAACATATCCAGAAGTACAAAATACAAAGCAAGACCAAATAATTTTGAGATGGAGAGAATACTAGAAACCAAGCCAATTGGGAAAAGCTTCATGTAGGAGGCAGCACCTGAGCTGGGCTTTGAAGGAGGCCAAGGATCCCACCAGGTTGCAGCAGACCTCTCTGCACCTGTTTTGCTATCTGCGAAATGGGAACAATTGTTCATCAAGTGCCTCGGGGCCCAGAACAATGATGTTCCAAGAATATTATTATTGTTAACAAAATTAGAAGTGATTGGTGCCAAGCTTAAACGAAGATATTTAGTTTGCAAAGAGCTTTACAATTATTTTCTCACTTTATCCTTACCACAAGCCTGGGCGGTAGGTGCTATGATTTTACACATGAGCAAACTGAGGCAGGCAGGCACAAGTGCCAGGGGTCACCAAGTTGGTCGGTATCCAAGACAGGTGTCGAAATCAGGTCTTCCTACCTCCAAATCCAGGTCTCTCTTTACTAGCTGGGGAAAGAAAGAAAAATGAAACTTTCTGCCCTCATGGAATTTACATTGTATATCCAGGTACATGGATAGAGAATATAGAAGAGAGATACAAAGCGATCTCATCTTATTGTATCAGCCAGGGCAGCAGGTCAGGGTGCAGAGTCACCAGCAGTGCATTCAAAGTGGGGGCTGGGCAGGTCACTGAGTTCCCATCAGCACTGGCCCAGAACAGTGCCAAGCTGGCTGGCTCTTCTCGAAGGCCACTCTGATACTACTAACAGGGCGACTGGACCACACGATAGCCAGGTCTGAGAAAGCCCCTGTGGGGTTGTTACTGAGCCCTTCAATTTTTAAGGACCAGGAGAAACTCATGTCTCTCTAGCCTCTTTGATGCTCCTGAATCCACTCCTACCGCTAGAGAAACAACTCCAGGCATGTCTCCTGCAAAGGAACGAATCAAGACTCGAACTGTACCAGGCAGAGCCATAACTAGGAATATTTTCTCCTGGGGCAAAACCAGGAGGGTGGCTAAGGTGAAGGGATGGCTCCTCCTGGGGAGTCAGTCGGTGCATTTCCTCTACCCTGACGAACGCTGGCATTCTGGGACAAAGACTTGCCAGCCTCATGCTAGTTATGGCTTTGGGTTCCAGCCACAAGGCTATTTCAGGAAGGGTAGGATTTTGGCTGCTCCCTCTCCTGATCTTTATTTCCCTCCCTTTATAATTACCTTGGATTTACTTTGTATTTATTCTGAATATACTTATATACGGACATGTTGTCTTTTCCACTACGGCATAAGCTCTTTTTGAGTAGAGATGGCTTCTTTATATTTGTATTTGTATGTTTATTGTGTTGTATATTGTATATTTATTGTATTATATTGTATATTTATTTGTATATTCATTTCATATTTATATTTGTACCCCCAACACATAATCAATTAATAAGCATTTATTAAGTGCCTACTATGTGCCAGGCACTTGCTGAGTGCTAGGAATACAAAGAAAGATAAAAGATGGTCCCTCCCCTTGAGGAGTTCACAATCTAATGGTGGGAAATACAATGTGCCAAACACACAAGGAATGCTGGGTCCTAACTGCCGAATTATCTTGGGGGAAACTCCAGTCCCTGAAACATATCCTCTAGGAAGATGTCTGGCTGGAGGTAGTGCAGCACAATGGATCTAGAATACCAGATTGGAGTCAGGAAGACCTAGGTTCAGATCTCACGTATGATTCTTACTAGCAGTGTGACTGAACCTCTGTCTACTCAGCTGTAAAATGAAGCGGGTATCGAAGGTCCTTTTCAATTCTAAATCTAGGGGCTAAAGAATGAATAAAGCATATATTAAGTCCTCCTTATGTACAAAAGCAATCAGGGATATGACAGACTTTTTTTTTAAAGTACTCTCAGGAAGCTCTCATTCCATTAGGGGAGACAACATACATGGGCTAATTAGGAGGCACACAGTGGAGAGAGTGCCAGACCCAGAGTCAGGAAGACCTGAGTTCAAATCTAGTCTCAGACACCTTCTAGCTGTGTGGTCTTGGGCAAGTCACTTTAACCTCTGTTTGCCTCAGTTTCCTCATTTGTTAAATGGAGATAATAAGAACTATCTGAAAGGATTGTTGTATGGATCAAATGAAATAATCTGTATAAAGTGCATTGCAAACCTTAAAGTATTATATTAATGCTGTTATTATATTAATATTATTACTACAGCTTAAGCTGCAAGGCAGATGGAAACATCCCATGGGCCTTAGAGCACAGAGACAGAGTAGATGGAGATGCTTCCTTTTTAATGTCAGTTTCACTGATAAATTCCTATCGGTGCCTGATGATGGATCATTTGATGGTGCCAAGTTCTTTCTTTTCTGGGACTTCAGTAGCTGTGGCTACAACAGCTGCAGGGGCAGCCGCCAGGGTACATCTATCCCCACAGGGGTTGCTTCCCAGGATGGTGGCTGTGGGCGCTAAGCTGGAAGCAGTGCCATTCCTGAGGCTTCTGGGTTATTTCCATCAGCATGTGAGGGGAGATGGTAGTCAAGGTGGTGGTAATGGTGGTCTGGCTTGCATGTGTTTCATCCCACCTCTCTTTCAGGGTGCTTGCCTCAACACGGTTGGCTTGCCTGCCTATCTTGTGAGTGGCAGTTGGGGGAAGATGACTTTCCCCAAGGATGGCCATGAGGGCTGGGCTGGTGGCATGGGGTGGCTCCAAGCTAGTTTATTTCTCTTGAGACAGATCCTAATTGGCGGTCATCTTTGCCTTCTGAACAATATACCAATGGGCATTCTCATGTTCCTTGCAGAGGAAAGAGGTACACTCATCAAGCTGATCAGGGAACACCCCTGATCGACTCCTCCTCCACCCCACCCCCACATATCTTGGCTAGAGATCTAAGAGATTCAACAAACATTAATTAGTCAAGTACCTACTTGTATGTTCCAGGTACTGTGCTCAGCCTTGAGGGCACAAAGACAAAAGGGAGCCGCTTCCATTCTGCTGGAGGGAGACAACATGAACCCAGACCCTAACCATGTGGGTTCAAATCCTGCCTCTGACATTTACCAGCGATATGATGCCTGGCAAGTCTCCCCTCTCTGGCCTTCGTCTGTTGCCTCATCATTGGATTCACTGGCCTCTAAGTTCTCATCCAGACCTAGCTCTATGATCCTATAGTCTTGAAGGCCTCTTACAGCTTTCAATTTATAACTCAATGAGAAGTAAATATGAGGTAATCTAAGAAGGAAGAAAGCATCATTTATCAGGTCATATGAATGACAAGACCCAAGTTCCAACCTGTCTCAGACGCTCCCTGTGCAACACTATCCATCGCAGTTTCCTCATCTGTGAAATGGGACTATCTGTGTAATAATAGCACCTGCCTCAAAGGGTTGTTAACATATGTAAACAGGTTTGTAAACTTTAAAGTGCCATTATATAAGTGCTAGCTATTATTGATGATTGGAGCAGTGGACAGAGAGCAGGTCCTAGAGTCAGGAAGACTCATCTTCCTGAGTTCAAATCTGGCCTCCAACATTTACTAGCTGAGTGACCCTAGACAAGTCACTTAACCCTGTTTCCCTCAGTTTCCTCTTCTGGAAAATGAGCTGGGAAAGGAAATGGCAAACCACTCCAGTAGCTTTGCTATTAAAACCCCAAATGGGCTGAAGAAGAGTCAGACATAACTGAACAATGACTGAACAGTGCCTTAATGGTAACTTAGTCCCCTCTTACCTTTCTAGTCTTCTTATATCTTACTTCCCAAAATGTACTCTTTGATCTAGTGACACTGACCTCCTGGCTGTTCCACAGACAAGACACCCCATCTCCCAGCTCCTGGCATTCTCTCTGGCTGTCCCCCATGGCTGGAAAGTTCGTCTTCATCACCATTTGCTGACTTTCCTGGCTTCCTGTAAGTTCCAACTAAAATCCCGCCTCCCACAGGATGCCTTCCCCAACCCCTCTTCACTCCAGGGCCTTCCCTCTGGTCATAATTTCCTATTTATCCTGTACACGGTGTTCCTAAAGTCTGGACACACAGGCAAAAATGCATATTTTCAAGAAATGAAATGAATGAAACTTTCGACAACATTTTATTTAATTGGAATATTAACAAGTAACATCTCCAATATGATTTCCATCATTTGTGATGCAAAGGTGGATAGACTTCGCAAGATTCACGTGAACTTGATGCAATAACTCCACATTGCCATCAATTTTAGCACATACACTCTTTATGCATTCAATCAAGTGTGTTGCGTCTGTGATTTTCATTGAGTACACCTTCTCCTTTAGCATACCCCAGAAAAGGAAGTCACTGAATAACAGAGTCTTCAGTGAAACAGTTAATGAGATGTTACTGAGATGTCCTATGTGTCCAGACTTTAGGGACACCCTGTATACATCTTGTTTTGTACATATTGGTTCACATGTTTTCTCCCTCATTTGATTGTCAGCTCTTAGGGCAAGGACTGTCTTTTGACCCTTTTTGTATCCCCAGAGCTTAGCACAGTGCCTGGTACATAGTAGGTGCTTAATAAATATTTATCGCATGAGTGAATGAATCATAAAACTCTCTATGCCTGCCTACAAAGCCCTCCAGCCCATCTCCAGACTTTCTAACAAGATTTTCAGAAAGAAAACTTTGCCTGCCTCCGAAGGCCCTTAATGTTCTTTCTCTAAAGAGCTGTTTCATTTTGAAGGCTCATAGTTAGAGACTTTATGATTCCAAACTGTGGCTCTGGGGCCTCTCACCCAATTTTCCAGCTCCCCGCCCTGGCCCCACATAAGGCAGGTTTGCCCAATTGGCAAAGCCCTGGATGAGGTGTGGGGACAGTCTTCCTCCAGAATGAATTTGACTCAGGCACCTTGCAGCTGTAGTCAATTCAAGGGTCATGAGATCATGTTCTGAGAAATCTCCTCCCCCTCCCCCCACCTCCCACCCCAGGCAGGCCAGAGAGGCCAAGTTTTTTACTGTCTCCTGGACACCAGTTTCTTCCATATCCCACATGGAAAAACCTTCATCTGTAGAAATTACCGGGAGGATATGGCTCTCAAGTGCCTGACCCCATCCTTAAATACTACCTCTGAAACTTAACAGCTATGTGACCCTGGGCAAATCACTTACCCTCTCTGGGACTCAAACAGCTCCCTCAAATTTATCTGCTAAGTCATAGATGGTTTGAAACCTGCTTTGGTGAAGGGAGACCCTCATTAGGAGCCCCTCATTAATAAGCAAATGCTCATTCTTGTAGAAAAACCACTAACTAGTGCCCTGCCTTCAAGAAGCTCACTTTCTATTTGCTGGGGAAGTAACACACATGGACACCCAGTAAGTAAACACAAAATATATACAAAGTTCCATGAAGTGATATATGAGACGACATTAATAAGGAAGGAAAATTAAAGTTAAAAGTTAAAGCCTCTGTAAGGGGGCTCAAGCTTGAATTAACCCTAAAGTCCCCTACTTAGTGAATGAAAACTAGAGGGTAAAGTGAATAGGTAACCATGGAGAACATGTCACAGAGAGAATAATAGGGTCATGGAGATTAGAGGTGAGAGGGACTCACTGGAAAAGGTCAGAGATTTTGAGCTGGAGGGGGTGGGGGGCTTTATGGGTCATCCAGTTTAAACAGGGCAGCACAGTGGAAGAAAGAATCTGGATTCCAATCCTGACTTTGCTCCCTGTACGACCCTGGGCAAGTCACTTCTCTAATCCTCATTTTTTAATTTGTAAAATGAAGGGGGTAGTCTCAGATGACCTCTCAGATCTCTTCCAACTCTAAGACCTATGATTGGCCTAGTGAGACAAGACATAGCTAATAGGAGGGACAGAATTAGATTGTTGAGAAAAGGTGAATAGAACCTGGACTTGATATTAAGTTGATCTCGTGAATACTTAAAGGAGAGGTACTGGACCCCATGATTTCATTCTTAGAACTTCTAGAGCTTAGAACATTCTTAGAACAGAGGTGATAGGAGGGAGGGATTAGATTGTTGAGGAAGGGTGAATATAACTTGAACTAATAGAAGTTAATCTGGTGAATACTTAAAGGATAGGGACTAGATCTATGACTTCATTCCTCTCTGTCTCTACCACTGCAGATCAGTACAATCTCTCCAACTTATAGTCTTAGTAGTAAAGTGGATAGAGAGTTGGGCTTGCCGTCAGGCAGACCTGAGTTCAAATCTTGCCTCAGATACTCCCTATCTAGTTATGTTATCCTGGACCTTTACCTCTCTCAGCCTCAGTTTCCTCATCTGTAAATTGGGAACAATATTAGAACCCACTTCCCAGGGTGGTTGTGAGAACCAAATGAGATAACATTTGAAAAGTGCTTTGCAAACCTTAAAGAATCATCAAAATGCTAGAAGAATTGCCTAAAGCATTTAGAAGTTAAATGACTTGCCCAGGATCACATAGACCATGCATGTCAAAAGCAGAATTTGAACCCAGGTCTCCTAGGCTTAAAGGCCATCTCTGGTCATGAGGTCATGTTGCTTCTCTGCATACTCAGAATAAAATCTACTGAAGCCCTGGACCCATGAACACAACCACAAAACTGTGGCATGGGTCACTGCAGGCAATGAATGACATCCTCAGAGACACATATGGTTAGAAAAGAAGGTGGGCCAGTCAGTCAGGGATGACAGATGGATGCCCTGGTGGAGAACTGGGTCGCCAGGTAATGTTAAAAGACAAAGAACATGGCCAATAACATGGACCCCCAAGGGAACACAAGGAAGAACACTCTTAAGAAAGACTGAAGGAAAGATTTAGACAAGAATGGCCAGAATGAGAAAAGGCTGCAATCTGTACCAGTGGAGGTCATGGGTACTCTTGCCAACGAGAAGCTTTTTGTCTTTTATATGACATCAACCCTCAGAGCCTCCGTTTCCTCATCTGTAAAGTGATAGGATTGGACCAGATGATCTCTTAAGGTCCCTTCGAAGCTCCAAATTGTATAAATCTAGAAACATGGTGGCTTTAGAGGTTTTGAATTAATCAGGGAATTAGTTTGCTCCATCTTTCAGGAATGCATCACCTTTCCTTGAGGTTTTATTTTTTTAATAGATTTTGCCTTTTTTTCCCCCATCATAATCATTCCCTGAAACTTTCCCATCATGAACCCTTCCTCACAACGAAGAAAAAGCAACAGGTTAAGCCAAAGTGGTTGCATTTGACAGCATATGCAACATTTTATGCCCATAATCCCCTACCTCTCTATTGAGAGTTAGGGAAGTAGTTTTCATCCCCTGTCCTCTGGGACCAAGATTTATCATTAAAGGTAAGCTGAGATCAGCTGCCTTTCACTGTTGGCTTCACTGACATGATTCCCTGCTCTCTTGGTTCTGCCTACTTCACTCTGCATCAGTTCAGACAAGCCTTACCATGCTTCTTCAGAGTCTTCATATTTGGTGTTTCTTACGGCACAGTACCATTTGTTCACATGTCATAACTGGCTCAGCCATTTCCCAGTGGATGGGGAATGGTCTTGTTTCCCACTTTGGTTCCAGATTTTTTGCCACTACAAAAGGCATTACTATGAATATTCTGGTATCGATCAATTGATCTAAGAAGCATTTATCAAGTGTCTACCATGTGCCAGGAGGCACTGTGTTAGGTATACATGAGGCCTTTCCTTCTGTCTTTGACCCTTGAGATTTTTGGTCAGTGGTGGACACAAACAGTTTCATGAGTTTTGTCTCATAATTCCATATTGTTTTCTAGAACAGTCGGACAGATTCAAAGCACCACCAGCAAGGTTTCAGTACATTCAAGGCTTGTTTCCCCTTCCCCAGGAAAATTCCATATAATGGTATTTTACTCTGCAATCCTTTGGTTCAGCCAACATAAGGCAATGTTACAGGCAGCCTTCATGTGTGCTATGTAAAAGTGGCAAGCACTGTAAGAAATGAATTCATGTATTACTTTATATTTATATTATATATTATATTGTTACATAATATAATGTATGTTATATTATATATTAATATTTATAATTAAAATGGATAGCAAGGGCCTATCCCTGTAAGTGTTGTAGAGAATATTTCCAATTTGGATCTAGCAACATGATTAATCAACATCTGTTGCCTGTTGTAAGAACTTGGTAAAAAACCAAAGCAGTGAGATCAGACTATGTGGGGCATTGTATCTCTTATTTTTTCTTCTTTTTTATTGTGGATTTTTAAATTATCCACAAGCATCTTCATATACAGAGAAGAGCAAAAAAAAAAGGATTGAATATTAAACTGTGAGCTTCTATGACAAATAACTTATTTTTTTAAATGTATTTGGCAAGGTAGTGACAAAGTTGCCCTGTTTGTTGGAGGAGGCGGGGAGTGGTCAAAGTTCCTTCACCTGCATCAGTCAAGATAGGAGTAAAAGGCATTTATTTCATTTAGCACAAATTCATCAGGAGCCTACAATGTGAATATCTCTAGCCATCCCCATGCTTGGAATGCGCTGCCTTTTCATCTCTGTCTCTCTAAATCCTTGGACCCTCTAGGGCTCAGATTGAAGCAGCTAAGTGGTGTAGTAGATAGAGTACCAGGCCTGGAGTTGGGAGGACCTGAGTTCAAATCCAGCCTCAGACACTATCTGTGTGACCCTGAGCAAGTCACTTCACCCTGTTGGCCTCAGTTTCCTCATCTGTAAAATGAGCTGGAGAAAGAAATGGCAAACCATTCTAGTATCTTTGCCAAGAAAACTCCCAAAAAGCGTCACAAAGAGTCAGACACTACTGAAACAATTACAAAAACGACAAAGACTCGGCTCAGGCTCTGCTTCCTCCTTGAAATCCTCTTTGACCCCTATATCCCCAGTTGTTAAATCTCTCTCCTTCCTCAAATTAATAAGAATAGAAATGAAAAGAGCTAGCATTTATATAGCACTTGAAGGATTGAATCTTTACATATTTTATCTCCCTGGGAGATATTTTATATCCTGGGAGGGAGGAGATAGGAGCATCCCCATTTTACAGATGAGGAAACAGAGAGGTTAAGTGACTTGCTCAGGGCCACACAGCCAGCGCCTAAGGCAGAATTCAAACTCAGGTCTTCCCAGCTCCAAGTCCCATACTCCATCCACTGCACTCTGTAGACACTCCCAAGCACCTTATTGACTTATCAGGGCATATTTTAAATCCATACTAGAATGTCTGCTACTTGGAGGCAGGGACTTTGTTTAGTTCTTGTCTTTTTATGAGTATTCCATGAGTCCTACCCAATGAGATGGCTCCTCTTCCTCCTGTCTCACCAGTGTTGTTGGATGAGCATGGCCCTTGCCAATTGAGATTGAGAAATAGTCCCTCAGTCAGTCAACAAACATTTATTTACCCTGCGTAGCCTTAGTTCATTGCTTTGAAGTTAGTTTTTTTTTAAACCAAGTCCTCAGAACAGGTGACAGGTGTTTATTAATCACTTCGTTAAGTCCATTGTTTGTTACTCCACTTTGTTAAGTCCATGAAATATTTTATGATCTGAGTGCAGACCTTCAAGACATCCAAGCTTGGAAAGGTTTACTGGCTACACAGACACAAAAGGCCAAGATAGGAGTAGGACAATGACCTTGGCCCTTGGGTTTGGTTTTGTTTCTGTGTATTTTTCCTCTCCCACTCATTTTCATAGGCTAGCATAAGGGTTTTCAGAGTTGAGAAATTTGGAATGGGGGTTTTGAAGGATTCAAACCATAACAGACCCTGACAGTGGAGTGGAAGGGCAGCTTATAGAATGGATGCTGGCCAGATAATGTTTACCAATTAGGCATTGGAGGGGGGGGAAAAAATCACAATTTTCTTACCCTAAGTCAGAAGGAAGCCTCTGAATGAGACCCCACCTTTGGTGACCAGGAAATCCAGTTCAAAAGATAGAATTAAGTCCAATGGCACCAGTTGGCTGGAGCAACTCTGGCTCTGTATTCCAAAGAATTTGTACAGGAATGAAGACTCTCCTTCTGGAATGCCTATCTATCTGAGACATAGAGAAACAGATTCTCTTATGAGAAGAGTAGCCACTTAACTTTTTTCCCCAGTCTGATGACTAGCTGTGTTAGAGGTTTTCCTTTCTAAAAGAGCAATGGAAGAGAAGTCTCTATTCTTTTCTTCCTCCTATAAGGAAGGAAGCCTCTCAGCTGAGGACTCCAGTTAAAGCCAGAAGCTTAGAGCAAAGAGGACCTATATAGCATTGTGCCTAGTGTAGCCTCACCTGGAAGCAACCAGCAGTGACCATAGGGCTATCAAAGCAAAGTCAAAAAGCAACCACAAAAGGCAAGCAGGAATCAACGCCCACCTGCCAAACAGAGGCTGAACTCCTGGCAGAGTGTGAATGCCACACAAGATTGTCAGGGAGCAGGGCCAATAAGATCAGCACATGACAAGAAGATATTGGCAGCCCTGAAGCACTGGAAGGGAATTCCTTTGCCCACACATGTTCCATGTATGTATGTATGCCTCCCTACACATGAGACTTATGTGTGTCCACTCCTCCTATATGTGATATATGTATTTGTGGGAGAGTATGCTCCCAGATTTATGGAGAAAATGGTTTATTTTTGCTTTTCTTACCACGTTATTTAATTAAATATCTGTTTTGAACTAATTGTGGCTTCTGGCTGACTAGTAAGGTAAAGACATTGGTGGGGGCTCGTGAGCTCCAGTTTTGAGTGGATATCAATCCAGATAGTACTTTGAGCCTGGGCTAATCTTATCTGAGGGATCCACTGTGAAAATTAGGGAATCCTACACTATGCTGAATCAAATGCTTTTTTTACAGTTAGCAAAAAATAAACACAGCATTGTCTTATGTCCTGTGAACCTTTCAAGACTTAACCATCAAGACTTAACTGACATGCCTCTTGTTTATTAAAATCTCTCTGTTCCATTCTCATATTTTCATCAAGCATTTCCACATTATGAGTTTAAATTATCTCACACAGATATTTTAGAGGTGGAAAAGTAGGTATAGAGGTCACAGACATTGTTACTGTCTTCTTGAACAATTTTTTTAGTGATAATATTCATGACTCCCCTATCCCACCCTAGTGCTACTTCCCCTTTTTCAAATATGTTGAGAATCAGTCCCTGTACCCTCAAAATTATGTTACCTCTAGCATAGACCTCCTCTATAGGTTAGGTCCCAGCTGTCCTTTCTATCTTCTTTTAAAAAAATTAAGTGCCATTTCTACTTTGTTATGCAATACTTCTGGTACTGTGACATTAGAGTCCAAATATGGAGAAATTATTTTTATAGAAATCTTGACAGATTTTCCCCATACTTTTTGTGCTTGTTGTCTTCCTACTCTTCCTACTATGCTATTTCAATTATTGTCTTTGTTTTGATCTCATTGCATCCTCTGGCTGATTAGCAAAGTATATACACATTAGTGGGGGCTCACACGCTCTGGTTTTGAGTGGATATGGACCCAGAGCCTGAGTTATCCTTATCTGAGGGATCAATGATGTGAGTTACAATGATCTCTGGATGATCTGTTTTAATTAGCTCTTATACCAAACTTACCATAAATATGTTCCCCTCCCCTTTACTTCCTAACCTTATTTTAATGAGGTGATGATACTGTTCATAATCTTCTACCATCCTCCTGGAAATGAGATTTTGTGAGTAAGTTTATATTATAAACCAATGTTGTTTTTGGCTACCACATCTCTCCATTTGGCAAGGATATGACGGGTTTGCTGGCTAAGACACTTTCTAGCCTCTTGAAGCTTCCTTATTATGGCCATTCATTCATGTGGGTTAAATTTTCACAAGAAGTAGCATGATACAAGGAAAGGAAAGCCAGCCTCCAAGTCAGAAACTTGAGTTCAAGGACTGTCTCTGGGCTGTGACCCTGGGTGAATCATTTTATATCTCAGTGCCCTAGACAATTTTCAAGGGCTATAATCCACCAGCACGTGCCAGTCTGCATTGGTAAAGGGAGCTTCCCTATTGGGAGTTCCCAATGCCGATGAAATCATTGGTAGAGTCCAAAAAAAAATCCACAGGAAATGGCAATAATCTATGTTGCTATCTCTTCCTTTATCTATTTTTTCCACAGCAATAATGTGTTTGAACAGGTTCGGCTGGAGCTGATTTAATTGCATACCATACCTTCTTTGCTCTGACAAGTTGAAGGTCTGACTGTACACAGACAACAGATTCAGAAATGACTCTCACATCAGTGTCTAATCATTTGTTTCCTGTCTGTTAAGATGTACTTAATTTCATTTTTTGTGTATGTGATGGAATTAAATATTTGTCACTCGCAGTGCCTTCCAGTTATCATCTTGAAAATAGTTATTCCTGACATACAGGTATGAAGTTTTGGTACAAGCTTAATAAATTCTTACTGACTAACTGGTCTGTATTATTTATTGACTACGAGATGTAATTTCCAGCATATTTTTCAGTGTTCTCCCTTAAACTTTACCTTTTGAATTAAAGTATGAACTGAGTCTTAAAGGACATATTGATGTAATTTGGAGAGTCTTGTCACATCCTTCAAAGAGTTTACCTCCTTTTCCTCCTCTGAGGCAGACATTAATAATTAAGCTGTGATTATGAGAGGCTGTTAGATGTAGTGGATAGGATGCCAGACTTGGATTCAAGAAGGCCTGGGTTCAAATTCCCCCTCAGACTCTTATTAGTTGTGTGACCCTGAGTAAGACACTTCACAGCTCTGTGCATCAGTTTCCACACCTGTAAAATGAAAGGATTAGACTTGATGACCTCCAAGCTCCCTTCAGCTGGCGGTGCAGTAGACAGAGCTCTAGGCCTAGAGTCAGAAAGATGAGTTCCAATCCAACAAGTGCATCATCCCAGGAAAGTCATTTAAATACCTCTTTCTGTCTGCCTCATTTTTCTTGACTGTAAAATAGGGATTAAAAATAACACCTACTTCTTTAAGTCCCAGCTAAAATCCCACCTTATACAAGAGGTCTTTCCCAATCCCTCTTCATTCTAGTGTCTTCCCTCAGTTATTCCTTATTGATCCTTTATGTAGCTTCCTTTGTACACAGCTGTTTACATGTTGGTTCCCTCAATAAGCTCCTTGAGGGCAGGGACTGTCTTTTGCCTCTTTTTTGTACCTCCAGCACTTAGCACAGTGCCTGGCACATAGTAGGTGCTTAATAAATGTTTATTGATTAATTGATTGATCAAAAAATTGTTGTGAGGATCAAATGAGATAATGTTTGTTAAAAGCACTTAGCCTAGCGTCTGGCATATAGTGGGCACTGTATGTATGCTTATTCCTGTTCAGCTCGAGACCTATGGTCTTAATGGTGGTCTTTTTGTTTAGCACTGGTACAAACCATTATGTGATGAGTTTTCTGACTGCTTTTGGGCCAACGATGAAGCCAGACCCTTTGTTTTCCACTCTGAAGAAAACTTGTGAGTCATTTGCCTCCTTGTCCCAAGAGCAATCCTAGATTTCTTCCTAGCTTTGAGCTCCAAACTGCTCCCAAAATGCTCAAAAGTACCCATGGTATCTCCCCTGTTGTAGACCAGTCAGGATTTATCATTTCACTGGCTGGGGTAATGGCAACCTGTACCATTCCCCTAGCTCACATAAAATCCCAGGACGTGAAGTTCACTCCAATCGGCATTTATTAATTGCCTACTGGGTTCCAGGTGCTCTGCTGGGCACTGGAATTACAAAGACAAAACAGCTCCTGCCCTCCAGGAGCTTACCACCTAATGACAGGAAACGTGTGCCTTATGGTACAGAGGAAAGAACTCTGGCCCTGGAGTCAAAAGATCTGGGTTCAGATCCTCCCTTTGACACTTAAGTACTTGTTGTAGCTTTGGGTAAGTCACTTCCCTGGGCTTCAGGGTTCTCCTCTGGGAAAATGAGAGGGTTAGATTAGGTGTCTGCTCTTACTCTAAGTTAATATAAGCTACCTGTCAATACAAAACAATTTCATAGGCCAGAAATGAAATAATAGCGGGGGAGGGAGGCAGGGAGGGATCAGGAAAGGCTTCTTAGAAAAGATAGCATTTGAGCTGAGGTAGTTATAGACTTCAAGTGTTAAAGTGAGTTGAGAAAGCATTCCCGCCCTGAGGGACAGCATGTTCAAAGGCATGGTGGCTGGAAATGGAATGTCATTTATGGGGAACAGCAAGTATACAAGTTTGGCTGGAACATAGGATATGTGAGAAGAAGCAATGGGTCTGGAAAGGCAGGTGTGAGTGAGGCAGATTGTGGCAGGTTTTCAATACCAAATAGGGGAGTTTGTATTTTATCCTGGTGGCAAGAGAAAGACATTAAAGATTCTTGAGCTGAGGAGTGACATGGTCAGACCTACTATCTAATACATATTCTATTACACTTGTCAAACATGAAAAATCTCACCTACCTTTCAGAGCATGTTATGGCTTTTGCTGATTTAATGTAGGCACAGACCTTATTTTGTCAAATGCTTATTTTACAGACAAGGAAGCTGAGGCTTGTGGAAGGCATGATTTGAATATAAGTTTTAAGTATCAGAGCCAAGATTTTAACTCAGGCCCACTAAATTCAAAACCAGAGCTCATTCTGTACCACAATCAGTCTGATGTTTGATAGGTCTCCTGTGCCTGTCACATATGGAAAAGAATCCACATGGGTGATAGGATATGTTTCAAAGCAGCTAGGAGGCTCAGGGAGAAAGCAATGGACCAGGAGTCAGGAAGACCCGAGTTCAAATCCTTCCTCAGACACCAACTAATTCGGTGATTCCAGTCACTAAAATCTGTCTGCCTCAGTTTCCTCAATTGTAAAAATGAGGATTTTTACACCTCCTACTATAATTGTGGGGATTAAATGAGATAATAATTGTAAAGCTCTTTACCAGCCTCAGAGTCTTATATAAATGCTAACTGATGATGACGATGATGATGATGATGATTTTGGCTGCAGTCTCTTTTACTTGAGAGATAATATGATATGTCAGAGTCAGGAGAGACATGGTTCAAATACCTGTGTGACCTTGGGAGAGTCACAGCATTTCATCACCTTTATTTCAACATCTGTAAAACCAGAATAGGGGGTACCTACCTCACCAGATGCTGCATGGTGTTGCTGATAAAGGGATGGCTTTGGGTTCAGGTCTCAACTCCAATACACAGCTTGGCCTAGACATTTAATTTCTCTTCAGCTCAGGACATTATCTAAGAACAGACAATTCAAGGAGTCACCAATCTGTGTCAATAGAGAAGGTTTCCATACGGGAGCTTCCAGCCCTAATGAAATCATAGGTTTGGTTCAAAAACCATCACAAAGGAACAAAAAGTTTACCTCCCAGGGTTGTTGTGAGGTTCAAATGAGATAGAAAGACAGGAAGGAAACAGTCATTTATTAAACACTTACTATGTGCCAAACTAGGGCAGCTAGGTGGTGTAGGGGATAGAGTGTGGGTCCTAGAGTCAGGAAGACTCACTTTCCTAAGATCAAATCTGGCCTCCAACACTGACTGAACTGTGTGACCCTGGGCAAGTCACTCAGCCCAGTTTGCCACAGTTTCCTCATGTGTAAAATGAGCTGGAGAAGGAAATGGCAAACCACTCCAGTATCTCTGCCAAGAAAACCCCAAATGGGGTCACGAAGAGTCAGAAATAATTTAAAATGACTGAACAATAAATGTGCCAAGTACTGGTCTAAGCACTTTTTATAATTATCATCTCGTTTGAACCCCATATTATTTCTGTTTTTACAATTGAGGAAACTGAGGCAGACAGACAATAAGTGACTTTACCCAGGGTCAACACAGCTAGTAAGTATCTGAGACTGGATTAAAACTCAGGTCTTTCTGCCTCCAGGTCTAGCGCTCTAATCGGGGCACCAACTAGCTGAGTATAACATTGTACCATTGTTGTAGTCACTCTTATGGGAAGGGATTCTGGCCTCAAAGACAATGCCATGAATCTGACAGGACTTTTTCTTAGTAAAGGTGGGTTGATTTGACACATTCCTCCACACTCACACACTTGCTGTGGCCTGTGGACAACCTCCCTTCTCTCATCTGTCTTTTGCACAGTCTGTCTCCCAAGCCTAAGGGGCTCCCTCTCCTCACCTCCCCACCGTAGAAGTTCCCTTCAAGCCTGGTCCAAGTACCACCCTTGAGGTTTATCCTGATTTTCCTGCTGATTAATTCTTCCTCCAAACTGTGACCTCGCGCATGTCCCTTTCCCCCCCTTAGTGCTTTAAACAATTCTATTTTTTCCCTCTCTTATCTGATTTTCTTCTCAATTACATATAAAAATTTTTAACTTTTTAAAAAAAGTTTTGAGCTCCAAATTCTCTCTTTCCCTCCCCTCTCCCTTCCTTGAGAAAGAAAGCACTTTGATATCAATTCTATGTGAAATCATGCAAAACATATTTGCACATTAGCCACGTTGCAAAAGAAAACACAGACCAAAAACCAAACACACAAACAAAAAGCAAAACAAAACAAGAAAAAGAAATCGAAAAAAGTATGCTTCAATCTGCATTCAGACTCCGTCAGTTCTTTCTCTGGAGGTGGATGGCATTTTTCATGATGAGTCCTTTGGAATTGACTAGACAATTCTTTAAACTATAAGAATTCCCAGAGGGAGTTTGTCTCCTGGGAGGTGAATGACATCTCAGGTGCGATCTTATTCCTATGCTTTATGTTAAATTGCCTGTGTATACTTCATTGCCTGCCACCACTACCACCCAGGAGAAGATAAGCTTCTTGAGGGCAGGGGTTGTCATTTTTTGCCTTTGTATACATAGCACCTGGTCCAACGCTTGGTACATAGAGAGCAGTAGTTGTTGTGTTTATTCTTCGTTCTTGAAAAGGACCACGACATCAGGGAAATGATGATATGACTGGCAGTTGACTTTGATTTGAGGGAGGGAGGGCTGTGCAAGGTTACCAGCCTCATTTTCTCCTCCAGAGCCATCTGGGTCCAGTGGCCTGACATTTACCAGGACTGGAGATGGCCCAGGATGCAATGGGGAACCCTGGCCCTTTCAGGTTCAGGCCTTTTCAAGTTCTCACTTGGAGTGACGCTTGTTGGTTGATTGCATGTATTCCCCCCTCCCCAAGAGAATGCTAACTCCTCCCCAAAGCATAGCCTGCAGAAAGCCCCTCAATAAGGTCTCTTTGCCTGGAATTGGGTTTGTACCACTCACTCCTCCCCTGCCCCCCAAGCTCCCTCCAGAGAAGGCCCCTCCCGCTTCCTTCTGATTGACGTGCTGGGGCCTTCCATCTTGTCGGCATCCACGTGGTATTTGTTTCAGTCCCCTGAGGCTCGTGGATCCCTTTCTGTGCTAAGCAGTGAGCTGCCTTGCATTCTCGGCTGCACGGCTTCTCAGCTCTTGCCAGCTTCCCCGGAGTCTTTTTTTGGGTCTCCCTCCCACTCCTGACAGCCAGCACACTCTCTCTTTATCTGGAGTGGAGGAGCTGCTATTTGGGGGAACTGACAGTCCCCAGGGCAAGTCCCAGCAGGGGACGGATTCCTCAAAGGAGGCCTCCGAAATCCAAGGGCAGTCTTTTTTGTACAATTCCATTCAAAGCCTGCCAGGGCCTCCGGACTCAATGCCAAAGACAGACACTATCGAACTATGCCCTGGCAAGGGCTGAGAGAACCAACACATTGCTCAACAGCGTGCCCCAGAGCATTTGGGGCCTGGGGAAAATCAGGCAGCAGGCCTAAAGGAAATTGGGCAGTGGGCCCAAGAAGTCCCAAGCTTCCATTCTATTACCTCTCTGCTTGGATTCTCCTGGGCCCGGGTGTCCCAGGGGACCCATGGCAAGCTCGTCTTCTCCAGGAGACACCAGGGAGGGACCAGGAGAAGGCACAGCATTGTGGGACTGTGGAATAGGCCTCCTGGTTACATCTGTGACCCAGAGCTGATCACTGACCCTCTCTGGCCCTTAGTGTCCTTATCTGTCAAAGAAGAGGGTTGTACCGGGTGACCTCCAAGGCCCCTTCCAGTCTAAAGGCATGATTATTGCTAATTGTGAGCACTGTTAGGCCTTGGAGCAGGTGAACACTTCGGTGGTGTGGGATGATGGCCAGAGGAGGGATCTTCTCCAGTTCAGAGAGGACCCCAGATCTAGGGCTGGGAGGGGCCTTAGAGGTCAGTCTGTCCAACTGTCTCCTTTGACCGATAAGGGAAACAACCTGGCCAACATCACACAGGTAGCAGAGTGAGGAGGGGGCCAAGCTCCTTGGGATGCCTCTGACTTTAAATTCATTGCTCATTCCACCACACTACCTGGTTGCTTTTTTGTTTGTTTACACCTTAATCTTTTAACACAGTCCAATAAAAAAAGATGATTGTACATGAAACTCCAAATCTCCCATCTACAACTGGTTATTCCCTCCAAATATACAACAGAGTGATTATATATATATATATTTTTTTCCTTTTTTTTCTTCCCTCCCCCCACCCTAGAGATGGCTACCATTAGATACAAGTATATATATATATGTGTGTGTGTGTGTGTGTGTGTGTGTGTATGCACGCGCACACACATATGTGTGGACAATTATTCTATACATACTTCTATTACAATCTATATTGTTGGGCTCCCCATCTGGTTCCCTCCCCATCTAGAAAACTATAATAAGATGTGTGTTTTCTGAGGTAACTGAAAGGCAGCAGGCCCTTCCCCAGGTCCTTCAGATCTCCCTCTCTCTAAAGCCTTGGATTTACTTGGCAGAGAAGATAATGGGGGTGGATGGGTGGGAAGAGGAAGCTGAGTCAGTGACCCTCTCTGTTTGCCCTCTCCCCTTCCCTAACCTCAGAAGATGAAGACCCAGCAAGAATCCAGCCAGCGGCACAGTCCTTGGTACCAGGAAGAGGGGGAGGAGGAGGAGCAAGGCTGACACCTGGGGTTATGAAACCAGGAAGGTGCATCTGGAAGCTTTTTGGTTTCTCCAAAGGAGGCCTGGGAGCCCTTTTCTCTGAGAGGTGAAGCATTGTTAATATCCCCAGGACAGCTCTGGTCAGGGAGAGTCAGGCAGTAGGACATCTTGGGGCTTTCTTGTTTCTGATGTCAATGACCCATTTCAGTAAGGAGCAGCTAGATGGAGGTCACTAACTTGGGCTCGCTCAGTCCTCTGGGCTGTGGAGTGTCCTGGCCAAGACATCCAGACCAAATTTAACTGCCCTGCTGAGGGAGGATTCAGTACAGAAAAAAGCCCCCATCTTCTCCCCTGGGCAGGCATTCTTTCAATGAACATTTGAACATTTGTTGTTGATGTTCAGTCATGTCTGACTCTTCGTGACCCCATGGACCATAGCACACCAGGCCCTTTTATCCTCCACCACGTCCAAGGTCATGTCGACTGTCTCCATGACTCTATCTCTCCATCTCGTCCTCTGCCATCCCCTTTTCCTTTTGCCTTCAATCTTTCCCAGCATCAGAGTTGTTTCCAACGAGTCCCGTCTTCTCATTATGTGGCCAAAGCATTTGAACATCTACTATATGCCAGGTACCATAATTTCATTGTCATGGGGAACTTCCAGTGAGGAAACCCCCCTCTGTCAGTGGAAATCACCATCTGCTTTCTAATCTGTGGTCTGTAGGCCTCTTAGAGAGTTTCCTGAGAGCCTATGAAACCTACACCATTTTGAGCTCAAATCCTCCATGGCCAGCTGCTTCTTGTCCCCAGATGCTGGGGATATACATGAGATGGGGGTGGGGTAAGGAGAAAGAGAGAGATGGGCAGGCAGAGAGAGACAGACAGACAGACAGACAAAGGCAGACAGAGACAGACAGTCAGGCAGGCTGAAAGAGAGAGAAAGGGAGAGAGGGAGAGAGAGACTCGGGAGACAGAAAAAAGAAAGACAGGCAGACAGAAACAGGGAGAGATAGCCCACACAGAGAGGCAGAGAGACAAAGACAGAGACAGAGAGATACAGAGAGATATAGGTTGAGAAGGGAGACAGAAAAAGGAAGACAAAGACAGACAGAAAGAGAAAGAGACAGAGACATATAGAGACAAAGAGAGAGACAGGTTGAGAGAAGCGGGAAAGAGAAACAGAGAGAAAGACAGATAGACTGAGAAAAAGAGTCCCTGTCCTCAAGAAGCTTCTATTTTGCTGGGGAAGATATAAAGCAGGCAGAGAGATAAGCACGCCCTTCCTCATCTCATTTTCTCTACTTCCTCTACCTTTCTAATTAGTTTTCTTCAGCCTCTACTTTTTTTCCTTCTTCTTCATAGGCTATGGAAACAAAGGCCCATGGAGATGGAGTAATTTGCCTGCTGTCATACCAGGTGTAAGTAGCAGAGTCAGGATTCAAACCCAGGTCTTTGCACACCAAAATCCAGGATCTTCCCCTGCATGGGCTGCCTTCCCAGGTCTCCTTCAGAGAGCCCAACCTTGAAATCCAGCACCCTCAGCTTTGTCAAGGTCTTTAGCTAGTCAGCCTGCAGCCAAATCCCCTTCATGCCAGGGCATCTCCTTAAGACACCAGAATGGGGCAAGGGGCAGGAGAGTGCCAAGTAATGTTTAACAAATGGCTCTCAAAAAAAATCCTGTATTCAGGACACACATTAAAGTTTAATTTGTATCATTAACATTTGCTCCATCACTTCCTTAAGTTGAGACAAAATAATACATCAAGCCCTGATTTGCAGCATTTGTTACTTTTCTGTGGTATAAATCATCATGCTGAAGATTTAACGATCAGCTCTTGTCAGCTGGTAGGAGCTGGATCAAGCCCACCTTTGGAGGGCTTATAAGAAGAGGACTTGCTCAAGCAGGCCTCAAGCAGTGAGGGGCTACAGTGAGAAGTCTGACAGAACCAAATCAGTTGCACAAGCCTGGACAAATAGAGCATTCTAAAAATGCCAGGAAGCTGGGCTTTTCGGCAGAAAGAAGGGAGCGTGGCCCAGAACAGGGGCAATTAGCTGCCAGTAGTCTCAGAGTTTGAATTCAATTGACATTTATTAAGCACCTTTACTGATGCAGCTAGATGGCTCAGCACTGGCCCCCGGAGTCAGGAAGTCTGGAGTTCAAATCCAGCCTCAGACACTGTGATCTTGGGCAACTTGTCTGCCTCAGTTTCCTCACCTGTAATGGGGATAATAATATCACATATCTCCTAGGGTTAGAATACTTTGCAAACCTTAAAGTGCTATAAAAATGCTAGCATTTATTTATTTATTGTTGTTGAGGTTGTAATAACCAGGAAAGGTGTCTTAATGTCTCCCTAATTCTTGTGAAGCCCAAATGAGATAATGTAGAAAATGCACTTTTACAGAAATGTTAGCTACAATTACTATAATAATCGTCCCCTTGGTACACCTTGCAGGGAAACAGGAAAGCCAGAGCCAGTGCCAAGGGAAGAGGGAAAGAGGCAGCCTGGGAAATAGCAGGAAGGGGGAGGGGGAGCCTGGTCCAGGCCCTCAGAGCGGCCAAAGCCGGATATCCAACCCTTCCACCCTCTTTCCCCGGCTTCCGGTGCTGATAGAACTTTGGGCTGCAAGCCCTGCTGGGCTCCCAGGCACAGGATTCTGGCTCAGGCTGGCTAGCCAGCAGAGTACCAAGGATGGAGGCAGGGGGAGTGCAGCAGGCCGCTTCCTACTTCAGTCAAGCCTGTCTGGACAAGGCTGAGAGAACCCACTCCTGACAATAAGAAGAGCACACATTTATGGAGGGCAGGGGTTCTCTGCTTTATGTGTGTCATGGGGAAGGGAAAGAAATAAGCTTTTACAGAGCACTTACCATGTGCCAGGCACTGTGCGAAGACCCCTCTGGTGATCTGGGGAAGGCTATGGACATCCTACTCAGAGTCATATTTTTAAATAATGGAGGAAATGCCAAATTTCAGTCAGGGGTTGGTGAAAATGAGCATGTATTTTTTTTTTCCATCCAGTTTCATGGACCCCTTGAAGTCTACACACAGAGCCTCAGGTTATAATAGGGCTTTCAGGATTGGAAAGCACTTTAACATATATTGTCTCTTTTGATCCTTACAACAATCTTATGAGCTAGGTGCTATGATTAGCCTCATTAGCGTGATGATTTATACCACAGAAAAGTAACAAATGCTGCAAATCAGGGCTTGATGTATGAGGAAACTGAGGCACAGTGAAGTGAGGTGACCTGTCCATGATCACACAGCTAATAGGGATCTGAGGCAGGATTTAAAGGAGGGTATTTCTGACTCCACAAAAAAGTCTTTATTGTATAAACATCAAAATTCCCCTGTGGGACCTGGATATCCAGGAAGGTTTGGAATAGGTAGGTAGAAGAGTGGACAGAGGGCAGGGTTTGGAGTTAGGAAGACCCAAGTTCAGATAATGCCACAGAAGAAATTATGTGATCCTAGGCAAGTCACTTCACCGCTGGAACTCAGTTTCCTCATGTGTAAAATAAGAGGGATTGAATTTGATGGCATTTAAAATCTCTCCCAGCTTTAAATCTATAATTATACAAGCCCATTGGATTAAGAAATGTTCCTTCATTGAATGAATGAATGAACTCTTAAAATGGTCCCCTAACCCTGAGATAGAAAGTCAGACCCAAGCATCCCAGATGAAGCACTACATTAAGTTCTCAGTCCTGACCCCAGGCTCAGGATTATTTAAAACAATGAACTCCTCTCTTCTTCATAGTTTAAATGGAAACTTGTACTTTCTTCTTGTCAAACACTGGTGGGTTGGGCTGCAATAATTGACACACCCAATCAGCCACTTTTAAGAAAGTACAATGGAGAGGAGGAAACAAACTGTATAAGGCGTCTTGTGTCTCTTTAAGGTGACAGGAGTGGAGGAAAGCCCACTGGGCTTGTCCTTTGGCCACAACGACGATTTTAATCTCAATAAGAGCAGCTGACCTTTGTTTAGCACGGGGTGGTTCCGGGCCAGGCAATTGGGCTCTGACTTTTAATAGCTGTGTGACCATGGGCAAGTCATTTGATCCCTATGAATTTCATCTTGCTTATCTATAAAATGTGAATAGCAATGCTTGTATGACTGGCCACCCAAGGATGCTGGGAAGACACAAAATGCTTCATAAGCGCTAAAAGGCTGGAGAAATGAGAGCTCTAATTAGTACATACGTACAGCTATCTCGCTGGGTTCAAACATTGGACCAAAGAGATTCAGATGTTGGTAAAAGGAAACAGTATCATCATAAACTTAATAGCTACTTGGGACCATAATCTATTCTTCCATCCTCCACCCACTCTTGCCCCAGGCTAGTTCACCTTCTTGAGGTTTTCATTTTTGTCAGCAGCAGCACTATTAGCCCTGTGCCCTGGGCACAAAACCTCCCCATAATTGGAATCATTCATTGGAATCTTTTACTCCTCCCATCCCCAGGATTCTGCCGCACTCTGCCCTCCCACTATCTCTATCTAGCCAGTTACCAAATCCCGCCTCCCCCCTTCCAAAATGTTGTGTAACAAGCAATTGGTCAGCAAGTCAATAAACGTGCAATTTATTAAGCACCTACTTATACTGTGTGCCAGGCACTGTGCTGAGTGTTTGGTACATAAGGAAAGGCAAAACACCGTCCTAGCTGGGTAATGAGGGCAGGAGTGTGCTGGAGCCAGCTCAAACCCTGATTAGTAAGTTTTCACTGTGAGTATTTGCACCTTGGAAATCAACAAAACCTACAAATCAGGGCTTGTTATTTTGTTTTGTTGATTGTCTATACCTAAGAAAGTGATAAATAAAATGTTATGATACAGATTCAACTTAAAAGTGAGTCATGAATTTTCAGAGAGCTGGTTGTTAAACTTTTACCAGCATCCCCGCAGATATTAATGACCTTGAGAGAGAAGAAAACAAGGAGACATGCATTTGTGCCTTAAAGACCTACGATAAGCCAGGCTCTGTGCTGAATGATTTACAAATATCATCACTGGAATGGTTGACTGGCTATAGGTTTAAACTGTATTGTATCTGGTTTGTATATACTTGTTTACTTATGGTCTCCTCCACTGGCTTGTGAGCTCCTTGAGGGCAGGGACTGTCTTTGACCTTTTTTTCTTTTTTTTTCCCCAGCACTTGGCACAGTATAGTCTTCAAGAATGTTTACTGATTATTGACTATAGATTTTACTATAAATTCTTTAAGGGTGGGGACTGTCCCTCATTTATCCTCCTATCTCCCCAGTACCTAGAACTTTCCTTACCATTGGTCCTTAACTGTTGGTTGAATGGATGCCTGATGAAAAAAGGCAAGCATGAATGACACAATTTCCCAGAATTTCTTTTCAGTGAAGCCTTTCCTGATCCTTCCCAGAGGCCAGTGATTTCTTCTTCAAATTATCATGTATTTACTTGTTCTACAGATAGAATGTAAGCCCCTTGAGGACAGGGACTGGTTTTCATGTTTTGTTTTGGCATATCAGCCCCTAGAATAAGAACTGAGCACACTGAATAGGAATATAGATGGGGATTAGACATGTAACTTCATTGGCATTGCAGATCGCATTGAAATTTAGTCTTAAATCAGGGATTCTTCACCTTTTGGGAGGTCATATACCCTTTGGGTAAGCTTTTGAAGTTTATGGATCCTGTCTCTGCATTTTTTTAAAACCAACTTACAGTTGAAAGAAATATTCAATTTCAGTTAGAACTGGGGTTCTTGAGAGGCTGGGGATGGGGAGGGACTCTGTGAGATTGACTTTAAAATATTGATAACAACATGGCTAACATAGAAATATGTTTTGCATGACTTCACATGTACAATGAGTATCACATTGCTTGCCTTCTCAATGTATAAGATGAGGGGCCAGAGGGACGAAGAGAATTTGGAACTCAAAATTTTAAAAATTGAATATAAAAAAATTTTTAAAGATAGGCACTAAAAACTTCAACAAGTTTTCATTAAATGCCTACTATGTGCTAGGCAGAGGACATACAAACACACAAATGAAAACAAATCCATCTCCTACTGAAACTTACATTCTACTGATGGGGTAGGACCATTATGGTGGCATGTAGGGTTTATGAGAGAAATAGTCAAGGTGTAAGGGGTCTGTAGGCTTCACTAGATCGCCAGTGTGGTTCTTGAGACAAAACAAAAGGTTTCATCAACTGTAGCTAGAGTTCAGTGAAAAATATATTTAATAGTGATTTTCTGGTCATCACTGCCTGAAGATGAGGTGTGTTACATTTTGTTCCTCATCTCCTGGTCTCCAGTACCTTTGGGATTTGGGGAGGGGCCTTTATTTTTTGCTATTGGATACAACCCTTGGCATTTATATTCCCCTAAACTTAGGGGTCCAAGTATCCCAGTCCCATTTAACCACTGAACAGTCAGAGTCACTTTTATAAAAGAATATTTTCTTCAAAGAAACAGCAAAAACAAACAGAAAAACATTTCCCCAACACCCTGAGGGCATAATCCCCTCTATATTACCTCAGTCTCTGGGGAGAGAAAAAAGATTAGATCCACAGCTCAATTCAGTTCCTCCATAGTATTAGTCCCACCAAGTTCAAGACTTCAAAGCTTTCCCCTGAGCTTGGATCCAGGAACTTTGGCTTTTCAGGGCTTTGCTTCTGGACTGGCTGCAGTATCTAGGCTGGAATTCTGGGCTTCAAAATCCCCATGGTTTGAGATCCTGGGTGGAGGACTCTGCATCAAGAACTAAAAAAGACAAGTGGACCAAAAAAAATTCAAGCCTGTTCCTAGGGGTTGAATGGACTAAGGGAAGGGAAAGGTGACTCTCTGTCCCCCCTTTCTTAGCTTACTGCAGAGTGTCACTTGTTGCTAGTGAATTCTTCACCCCTATATCTTCACGGAAAGGAAGAAATACACTGTCCCAATCAGGGAGTTTTAAAGATGAAGCTGTTCCAGCTACATAATTGTTGAAAAGAGGCTTCTCTCAACCACATAAAAGGCAACATGGAATGTCCAAACCTAAAACAGGTTTTAAGTGCCTACCCCACGGGTGCCTCCACCTTAGGTGGTCTGGGCATACATCAAACCCCATTTATATAAAGATGTAATTTCCTCCCTCATCTGAGATCATGGACTCCCTGAATCTATCTGCAGATTCCTTGGGAGTCCATGGACAAGAATCCTTGTCTTCCAGAGCACTGAGTTATGGGACTTGTTCAGGGTCTCAAAGCCAGTACATGTAATCCATGGAACTTCTGGCTTCCATGCCGCCTCTACTAGCCCATACAGGCAGTTAATAAAGGTTTATTGAACTGAATTGAGGCCAACAAGGATTGATGCAGCCGGAGAGTGGAGATGAATTCCAGGAGTTGGGATTTTAATGAAGTCAAAGTGCAGGTTCACTTAAAATAAGAGAGCAGGAGATGGAAGGCTAGGAAATTCAGGTCAGAAAGTTTTGAAGTTGGCTTGACCCAACGTAAATGCAAACTGCATCCTTCTTTTATCCTTGTTGATCAAACTGATTTTCCCAAGTTGCCTTTTCCCTCACTTTGTTCTGTACCTCGCTCAGAAATGGAACTGATCTAAGATCAGTAGTTTGTCTAAAGTGAAGGATTTTGGGCAGTTTCCCAGTAGAATAGAAGCTCCTTGAGGACAGGGATGAGTTTATTTGTCTTTCTAGCCACAGCACCCAGCACAGTGACTTGCTGATCAAGCCAGTAACTCTACTGTCTCCTAACTTCCCTGTTACTGCCAGACTCTAAACCTGGGTCATCCTCAGGTCGGCAATCATCGTGGATGGGAGAGAGTAAAGAGCTGAAGATGACCCAGGATGACTCCAGCTCTTTACTCTCTCCCATCTCCAATGATTGCCGACCTGAGGATGACCCAGATTAAGAGCTTGGATCACTAGGAGGACAGTGTTGCCCTCACCAGTAATAGGAAAGTTCGGAAGATGAGGAAAGCTGAGGCACAAAAGAATTATGACTCACCCGACATCATATAGGTAGAAAAAGGCAGAATCTACCTTCATGACATTGTATATGCCCCCTTCTCTCCTCTGACACAGCCACCCCCCAGGTGCAGGCCCTTACCACCTCACACCTAGACTGTGGCAATAGGCTGCTGTTTGGTCTCTTCACTGGCTCAGATCTCTCCCCACTCCAGTTATCTTTCATTCAGCTATCAAACTGATCTTCCTATGAAGGTCTGATCATGCTACTTCCCTACTTTATAAATATTAGAAGTTCTCTTTCACTTCCAGGATCAAATATAAAATCCTCTGCTTGGCATTCAAAGCACTTCACAATCTAGGCTCCTCTTACTTTTCCAGTTTTCTTATACCTTAGTTCCTGCCAGGAACTCTACGATCCAGTGACATTGGCCTCCTGGCTGTTCCTAGCCCAAGACACTCCATCCCCAGGCTCCAGGCACTTTTTCTGGCTGTCCTGCATGTCTGGAATTCTCTCCCTCCTCTTCTCTGCCTCCTGGCTTCCTTCAGCACCCAGCTAAGGTCTCATCTTCTACGAGAAGCCTTTCCAAATCTTCTTCAATGCTAGTGCCTGCCCCTCTGATGATCACATCATCTCCAACTTAATCCTGTCTCTACCTTGTTCATAAACATTTCTTTGCTTGTTGTCTCCCCATTAGATTGTGAGTTCCTTGGGACTGTCTTTTTGTTGATGTCCTTTCTTTGTTCATTTGTTTGTTTGGTGTCTTCTATGCCTTAGCTCAGTGCCTGGCACACATAGGTGCTTAATAATTGCTTATTGACTGTGGACTGACTTACACCTCCTAGATGTTTATAAATATTTATTGAATTAGTCTCCCTTCTTCAATATGTCACCCACACAGCTGCCCAAATAATCTCAGAGCACAGATATGCCCAGGTTACTGCTTCATTCAAGAAGTTTCAATGACTCCCCATTGCCTCCAGCCATAAATGCAGCCTGCTTGGTTTGACGTGTGAAATGCTTCACACTCTGGCACTAATCTTTCCTTCTAGTCCTCACATCACTCATCCTCCCACACTCTATGTTCCAACCAAACTGGCCTCCATATTGTTCCTCTTATTGGGCAGAACAGTCAAGTGGAAAGAATGCTGAATTTGGAGTCAGAGGATCTGGGTTCGAATTTTGGCTCTGCCTCTTACTATCTATATGATGTTGGGTGTCACAACACTTCTATGCCTCAGTTTCCCCATCTTCAAAGTGAGGGGGCTGTCCTGGATAACCCTCCCAGCTTTAAATCCTATGGCATCTATCTCCCACATTCGTATTTTTGCACAAATGGTCCCCCATACTAGGAACACTCTTTCCTCACCCCTGCCTCTTATACAAAGCTTTTTCTGATACCCTACCCAGTTATTAGTGCCTTCCCCATATCCCCCCACCAATTACCTTGTATTTATATTGTACACATTCCATCCTTATGTATCTGTCCACAGTGTTTTCACCCTAGAGAATCTAAGCTTCTTGCAGGCCAGGACTATTTGATTTTTTTTGACTTTTCATCTCTAGGCCCTAGCAGAACACTAGGCACATAGAAATGCTCTGTGAATTGATTTGATCATTGCAATGAGCATGGGCTGACTTCAATAGGACAGTTTATATGTCCCTAGTGGCGACCTGGCTACGATCCTAAAAGGCCCAGGGCCAGGGTTTAGCAGGAATTCAAAGTAACCTCAGCACAAAGATCATTGTGCCTGCAAAGTCAGAATGAACCACTATAGAGCCACCAGGGAAGGGGAATCGTGCTATAAGGACACACGACCAACTACTCCCCTTAAGCCCCACCCCAATATACATACAGACTCTGAGGGACCCCAGAGGGCATCTAGTCCAATGTCCTAATTTCACTGATGTGAGAACAGACCCAGAGAGGTAAGGTGATTTTGCCCAGTGTCAATGGACAGTGAGTGGGTGTTAAAAGTGGAATTTGAACCCAGGTCCTCTGAGGCCGGTTGGTATTCTTTCAGATGAGGGCTTCTCCTTTGTACACTTGACGAGGAATGGATAAAGTTTAGGTGCTGTCCACAGCATGGATGAAAAGACTAGGCTTCATCTAGCGCTCTGTACAGCCTACAAAGGGATACAGCAGCTATTTGGAGCTGGAGGAAGCATCTGATGAGGATCTGGGTATTGTTTCAAGTCCCCTCCTTGAGGACAGGGTCAGGGATGCCAGCGGCTTTGTGCACCATTTAAGCAACACATGCTGGGAAATACTATGAAAGAGTCCAAAAATAAATGAGGGGGATGGGATGGACACAGAGCGGAGAATGACCTATTTTCTAGACAATCCAGTATCTTCTCACTTGTTCTACTTGGCCCCACAGGACAGAAGTAGGACCAACGGGTGGAAGTTAGAGGCAGAGAGAAGCTAACAAGAGGAAATCTAATAGGGGTGAATGAAAAGCCCTATACTTGGGTTTGTTGTTGTTTTTTTAATCACCTGCCCAAATATGGGAAGGTCCAATTGGATGGAAATGGCAAGGAGGCCAATTTTTGTCTCAAAATAAGGAAAAGCTTCTTATTTTATTTCTCGAATTCCCAGAATCCTAAGGGCTGGACCAACCCAGCCCAGTGCACTTCAGCTAGAGTGCTTGCGCAGACAGGATGGAGTTGGTGATAACAACACAAGCTGACATTTAGATAGAGATTTAAAGTTTACAAAACCCTTCCCATACATTATTTTCTTCAACCAACTGTGGGGTAGAAAGTACAGGCATTATTATCACCATAACGACAATAACAATAACACACATTTATACGGAATTTTAAGGGTTACAAACTGCTTTATCGTACTGCTGAGGCTCCTAACAGTTAATCAATGGACCCATTTCCATATCCCATGGTTAGTAAATGTCCCAGGCAAGGTAGGAACTCAGGTTTCCTAGCTCCAAGTCCAATAGTCCATCTAATTCAATTCGACAAGAATTAATGAAGGGCCAGTTATGGGCCAGGCATCATGCTAAGTGCTGGGACTATACAACATGACAAAAGTACCCTCAGGAAGCTTGCAGTCTACATTCTGGTTTCATTATATTTGCCTCTCAGCCTTTCAGGTTGTCCAATCTGGAGATTTTCCCAGGAGTCTAGATAGGGACTTTAAGTCAATAAGCAAAAAGATACCTTTGAAGGCAACCCAGGCCCTTCAAGCTATTGGCAAGGATGCCAGGTGCAGTTTGACCTCACTCCATTGGCTGAGAGGCAGTCATGGCATAGTGGACAGAGAGCCTGCCTTGGCATCAAGCAGATCTGGGTTCAGTCCTGACTCTGACAAATCTTCACAGTGTGTTACTTAGCAAGGTGCTTCACCTTTCTCAGTATCTCCAAGGCAGCTCTCTAAGCTCAAGCACTTTGGTAGAGGGAAACGTCCCTAGTGAGGGTAGTGGGGAGAGCACCTTCTTACTGGGAAATCACAAGTTTTCCTGGACCAAGACTGTGGCTTAAGCACAGAACAGCAGAGCTTCACACTTGTCCTTGTCCATCATATTGGGAAAGGCAACAGGGCCCCAGAAGGAAATTGGAAAGGCTTTCCCTCCATGATTAAATTTTTAGAAGGAAATTTAGTCACAGTGCAAGATACTAGAAGGCAATTTTTGAAGTCTGAAAATTGATCAGCTTCAGAAAATAGGTGTGTCCTTTCTTCTTTCCAATAATGTTATCTCCTACCTGAACTTGGCAGGCATCTCCAGGAGTTTTTAATCTTTTTTGTCAAGAAGGCCAAAAATGTCAGGTGCTATAGAGAGAAGGATGGGGACTGAGAAACATCACTAGATTTGGAAACTAAGAGGTCTCTGATGACTACTTTGAAACTGTTTTCAGTAAAATGCTTACTGGATGGATGGATGGATGGATGGATGGATGGATGGATGGATGGAAAGATGGATGGATCTGGATGGGTGGATAGATGAATGGATGGGTGGATGGATGGATGGATGGATACAGATGGGTGGATGAATGGATCTATGGATGGGTAGATGGATGGATGGATGGATGGATGGATGGATGGATTGTTAGATGAATGAAAGGAAGGAGTGAGGGTAAAAATCCAGGGGCTTAAGGAGTGATGAGTAAATGGAAATAGTGAGGGTAAATCACTCATTCTAAAAGTTTGGTGTCAAAAGGAAGCAGAGGACAGATGGAATCTCAGACAATCAGGAGAGCTTTGAAAGTTATATGTTAAATGTATTATATTTTATTTATATGTTTATATGTTTAATATTATAATATAGTTATATGTTTAAATGTATTATATACTTTAAAAGAAAAGCAAGCTTTACAGAATAGAGACTCACAGTCTTATGTACAATTTCCTTTTCTAAAATGTAGATGGAAATGCTCGTTTTATTGGGTGCTTGTTAAGTTCAGAATAAAAAATAAAATTAAAAGCAAAACAAAGTAACAGCAAAAAAAGCAGAAGTGGTATAAAATAGTCAGAACTTGTTAGTGGAGACAAAAAAATAATTTGGGAAAAGTAAATTATTAAACATGTCCTTAGCAAAATAAAAATCTGTCAGTCCAACAACTTACCCCCAATTAAAATCATCCAATTTGGTTTTTTGTTTCTTTGTTTGACTTAATTCAGTTGCCATCCATCTAATTTGTTAGACTTCCCAGCAGGTCAATGCTGTGAGACTGCTAATACCCGAAATACCATAATTAGCCATCTTCTGCTCTCTCTTTCCACCTTTGCCCCAACAAATTAACCAGAGACTCATCCTACACACTTTTCATCCTCTTGGCTGGTGGTTTGTGGCCCTGTGTGACCCTATCTGTAAGTTAGCTAGGTGATCTATCTCTCTGCCCACCATCCTTGCTATGAGATGACCCTCATCCTCACCCCAAGGTCTCTTGGAATGATGTAAAGCCTCCAGTTCATCAACCCTTCCTGGTCTTTTGCAGACCTATGTACACATCTTACACATCCCTTTTCCCCCAGGATGCTGAAGGACCACAAGCTTGGCTCTGGAGAAACCATCAATTAATCAACAAACATTAAACACTCGCCATATGCCAGGCACTCTTAAGATCTAGTAATACAAAGAAAAGGAAAACCGTGGTCTCTGTCCTTAAGAAGCTTCCAGTCTCATGGAGGAGTCAACATAGACACAGATGAATCAAAGATGGTATGTGATAGAGATGTACAAGATATAGAGAGAGTAGACCAAGGGTAACCTTAGAAGTGAAGGCACTAGCAGCTAAGGAGGAGAGGGTGGTAGAGACAGGACCAGGGACTCCTGAAGAAGGTTGTGCTTGAGTTGAGTCTTGCAGAAAGCTCAGTAAAAGGTGGAAGTAAGGAAGGACCATATTTCAACTCCTAGACCATCCTGGGGCATATCAGGACCACCCCTATTCATAATAATTATGTCTCTCTCCTCCAAATTTCCCTTATTTTATAATCTGATCCAACCACTTATTTGGAACTTGTATATGGTTAATTATATTTTTATGTAAACGTGTCTTATCTTGCTGAGTAGACCATAAACTCCTTGAGGTCAAAGACCGTTCCTTGTATCACATCTCACTCTTAAGTACTGGCACCTGATGCAGGGCCTCCTACACAGTAGTACACACTCAACCAATATCAGTGATACCATTTGTTAAAACACTCTGAAAACCAAAAAGGTGTTATTATGAACTCCAGGCATGATAATAACAATTATACTGCTGTTTAGTTGTTTCGGTCGTGCCTGACTTTCGTGACCCCATTTGGGGTTTTCTTGGCAGAGATACTGGAGTGGTTTGTGATTGTCTTCTCCAGCTCATTTTATAGATGAGGAAACTGAGGCAAACAGGATAAAGTGACTTACCCAGGGTCACATAGCTAGAAGTGTTTGAGGCCAGATTTGGATTCCTGAAGATGAGTCTTTCTGATTCCAAGCACAGTGCTCTATTCACTGCATTGCTTAGCTGCCAAAACAGTAATCATAGCTAGCAATTGTATAGAGCACTAAGGTTTTCAAAGCACTTTACGTGTTAACCCATGTGATTCTCACACTCTGCCAGGTAGGTGCTATTATATTCCCCTTTTTCACAAGTGGAAAAAACTGAGGCTGGGAGGGTTGAATGCCTTGTCCAGGGTCACACAGCTGGCAAATGTCCATGGTGGGATCCAAATGATGGGCATTTCTCCCTTGGCCATCTTTCAGTGGATCTCCTTACTTGCTTCACTCTTTACTCCAGCCAAATTGGGCCATTAGCTGTTCCTATGGATGAAGTTCCATCTCCTACCTCCATGGCTTTACCCAGGTGGTCTCCCCATATCTGGCATGTCCTTTCTCCCCCTCCTCCCTACTCCATTTCAAGAGGCAGGCATGTTTAGACAGAAGTTCTTCTGAAAAAAGATCTGGGAATTTTAGTGAACTGAGAGCTCATTATGAGTCAGTAGTGAGATGAGGGAGATTAAAAAAAATCTAATGTCTTGGGCTACATTAAGAAAGGCAATTTCCATAAATGAGGAGGTGATGGTCCCTCCTTATCCTCTGTTATGGTTAGACAACATATGGAGTATTGTGCTCAGCTCTGGACACAATTTATCCAATCAACCAGCCAACAAGCATTTACTAAGGTCCTACTATGTTCTAGGCACTGTGCTTCATGCTGGTCAGACAAAGGCAAACACAAAAGACTCCCTGCTCTTAAGGTTCAGGAAGGAACACTCAGAGGTGAGCAACCAAGATGGTGAAGGACCTTAAGTCCATGGCCTATGGGGATCAGCTGCAGGACTTAGGGACTTCTAGTTTGGAGAAGAGAAGACTCAGGCAGGACATGAGAGTTCAAACATTTGTTCAAATATTCAATATATGTTCAAATATTTGAAGGGCGGTCACATGGAAGAAGGAGTAGATGGGTTTTTTTTTCCTTTCTGGTTAGCCCCAGACAGCAGAATTTTGAACAATGAATGAAATCTGCAACAAAACCAATTTAGCCTTGGTTTCAGTAATAAAAACGTCCTAACAATGAGCATTGTCCAAAAGTGGAATGGACCACACCAAGAGATGGTGCTTTCCCCTCCTTGTAGATTGTTTGGCAGAATCCGTATGGACCTGGCAAGGATAGAATAGTGAAGATTCCTATGGACATAGACTGGAGGTATCATTCTATTATCAAATTCCCAGATACTGGGAAGTGACTTATCCATGATTATACCTCAAATGAGCATCTTAGGTAGGATGCAATTCGAGGCATGTATCTTCCACTCTATCCGCTATACTCTCCTTTCATGAGACAAGCCATCAGCAAACCTGTGCTCTGATTAGTTGTAGCATGGCCCAAGACAACTCCAAAAGGGAAATGGCTGTGGTTTCCGCAGTGAAGAAAACCTCTTCCACCCAGACAACATGTAGCAAGTCTATAACTTAACTGATAAACTTTACGAAGTTGCCTGTGGCCTAGAGAGATGAGGTCTTTCTGATTCAAAGTCCTGTACTCTGCCCCCTAAAACACAACTAGAAAGAGTTAAGAAGACACCCATCTTCCTCAAGACGACAGAGTTTCACAGCAGAGATTAAATTCACTTGAACATGATTTATATTAAGTAAAAATCCTGAGTTTCCACCTGCTCGAGAGAGAGCAGAATGCTTGCTACCAAGTGCCCACACTAGATTTCACTGCTTACATTCTATCAGAAGTCCCAAGATGATCAGATTAGAACCTGCCTGTCTCCACATGTGTGTGGGGGGAATTCCCCCATGTTGTTACAGAGTTTAACTAAGCAGGTGCTCAGAGAGCAATAAAGCCTCCCTACAGCACATTCATTGCCCTTGAAGGAAAACATACGGCTGGTTGCCATTTTTAAGGCTGAGCATTTTCTTTCATATTGATTTTAATAATCATTTCTATGATGCTTTACTGAGAATGTTGGCAGTTTTATTGGGTTTCTGGGATCACAGGATCTCAAGGTTATAAGAGACCCCACCTAGTCCAAACCATATGTGACCAAAAGACCTTTTACAAAATTCCTGAGACATGGCCATTCAGCCACCATATGAAGACCTCCAGCGATAGGGGCTCATTACCTTTTTTTTCATTTTGAAATACATTTTTATTGATATTTTTGTTTCTTACATCACCATAGTATCCCACATATCCCTATTCTCCCTCTCCCAGATAGCCATCCCCAAAGACAAATAGTACTTTTCGGAGAGGAAAAGGAGAAAGAAAAAAAAAGATCAGCACCTAGCTCTCTACCTGACAGCATCTTCCACTTTGGATAGTTGTTAATTGTCAGAACAACAAGGTCAGCACGATGGTTCTGTAGACCCTCAGTTCGATAGTCAGTCTAATACCTCTTCTCTCTCCTACTTTCCTTAGGAGCCTCCCAAACACTGAGCGAGCTCTGGCAATGCATGCATCCACCTCATTATCAATGTGTACATCTCTCTAAAGTACACTGCCAAAGTAAGCAAACTTATCCAAAGCATTCAAAACTTCTCCATGTGCTGTAACCAATGGTTCCACGTGTGAGTGATGTAGTAGTGGCTGATGGAGCACCTGTGTTTTCTTGGTGTTAATTGTTAGGACAAAATTAGCACAAGCAGCAGAGAAATGATCCATACTTTGTTGAATCTCAGCTTCAGAGCCTTCATTGAATGCACAGTTATCTGCGAACGAAAAATCATGCACCAACATTCCTCCACTTGGGTCTTGGCTTGTAGCCTTTTCAAGTTGAAGAATCTACCATCAGCACGGTAGCTGACCTGGATACCAAACACTGAGGTCCTTTCTCAAACTAAACTCCAAGTATTTAAATTCCACTGCAGAGAGTGCAACTCTGATGGGCTGGCCATGTTGTTTGAATGTTAAACATACACTTGCTCAAAAGACTATTTTATGAAGAACTCACACAGGGCAAGTGCTCACATGGTAGTTAGAAGAAGCAATACAAGGACACTCTCAAAGTCTCTTTTAAGAACTTTGGAATTGATGCTTGCACAGGACCGCTCCACATGACATGTCCTCACCAAAGAAAGTGCTGTGCTCTGTGAGCAAAGTAGAAGTGAAGTAGCTCAAAAGAAATGCAAGATGGGCAAATTGAGAGAATCCACCCCAAAAGTTCACATGGACTATTTGTGCCTAACCTGTGAGAGAGTGTTCTGAGCTCATATTGATCTGAACAGTCACAACTGGACGCACTGTGACTTGACTCTGACATAGTGATGTCACTTTGGTCCTCTTCGAGAACGAAGGATGACAACCAACCAACCAATAGAAAGTGAAGGCACATATTTAATCAGGCAGACCTTCCTCCATTCTTTTCCTTTACTGCCTTAACTCTGACAATACCTGTCTGAGGATGGCTTCATGGTAACCTTGTTTAAGGCAAACTTGAACTCTGAAAAAAAATTTGAATTTTACCAAACAGGTACAGTATTTATTTTACAAAACGGATTTGTAACTAGTTGAACAACCTTACCTAAAAGACTAGGGATTCAGTGTCTTAATGCAGAGGAGTCAAACACTTGGGCAATGAGCCCAACTGGAACCACATTAAAATGTAACTGGTAAATATTTACAAAATAAATAAAAATACCACAGAACATAGATAATCCATCAATACATTGAAACTGATTATACATCGAAAAAGTCTAAAAATGTGAAATGTGTAGACCTCCTGCTTCTATGGGGGTTTCTTTCTCATATGTCTTCATTTGAGTCCCACTTGATCCTTACAATTTTGTTACATTTAACTTGGATTTTTTGGGGTGCCGTTCTTTCCGTTGAAGTTGTTGCAGTTACTGTGTGTATTATTTTCTTAGCTCAGCTTACTTCACTCTTTATCAGTTTGTATAGATCTTTCAATGTTTCTCTGTAGTTACGTACATAGCTTTTTACAGTGGCAATATTCTATTACATTCATATGCACCAATTTGTTTAACCATTCCTCAATAGATGGACTTTGTTCCCTACTTTGTTTCCAGTCTTTAACTATCATTAAAAAAAGTGCTGGATACATAATGTGGAGTATATGGGGACTTTTCTTCTCCATAGCTTCTTTGGTATGTAAGTTCAGTAATGGAGTCTCTGGTTCAAAGGGTGTGGATATTTTAGACACTTTATTTGTACAATTCCAAGTTGCTTTCCAAAATAGTTGGATCATTTGACAGCTCCACCAACAATGTATTAGTGTGCGGATCCTTCCACAACCTTCCACCAAGGAGTGTTGCCATTTTGGGGGTCATCTTTGCCAATTTTCAGGGTGTGAGGGCCTCTGGGTTGTTTTGATTCTTATTTCTCATATTAGCAGGGATTTGGAGCACCTTTTTTTCATTTGGTTGTGAAAGCTCATTACCTTTTGGGGCAACTCATCCAACTTGGGATGGCTCAGATTCTTAGGAAGCTCTTCCTAACACTCAACCTAAATCTGCCTCTTAGCCACAGGTACTCACCTCTCCTACTTCTGTCCTCTGGAGTCAAACAGAATAATCCTATTTCTTCTTCCATTTGATGTTCTTTTAAGAACCGGAAGACACTTACAGTGCTCGTCTCCCCCAGCTATTCCCTTCTTCAAAGCTGATCATTCCCAGGTCCTTCAACTGGGTTTCATGTGGTGAGAGCTTGAGGGTCCTTTGTCATTCTGCTTACCTCTTCTGGATGTCTTCTTCTTATCAGTTAGATGAATAGCCTCCCATCTACTGAAAGAGGCAAAAACCCTCTCTTAAATTCATTCATTCAGGAAGGAAGGAAAGAAGGAAGGAAGGATGGTAGGAAGGAGGGAGGGAGGGAAGGAAGGAGGGAAGGAAGGAAGGAAGGAAGGAAGGAAGGAAGGAAGGAAGGGAGGGAAGAAGGAAGGGAGGGAGGGAAGGAAGGGGAGAGGGAGGGAGGGAAGGAAGGAAGGAAGGAAAGGAGGGAGGGATGGAGGGAAGGGAGGAAGGAGGGAAGGGAGGAAGGAAGGAAGGAAGGAAGGAAGGGAGGGAGGGAAGAAGGAAGGAAGGAAGGGAAGGAAGGAAGGAGGGAGGGAGGGAAGAAGGAAGGGAGGGAGGGAGGGAAGGAAGGAGGGAGGGAGGAAGGGAGGGAAGGAAGGAAAGAATAAAGGGAGGGAGGGAAGAGGGAGGGAGGGAGGGAAAGAAGGAATGAGGGAGGGAGGAAAAAAGGAAGGGAGGGAGGGAAGAGGGAGGGAGGGAAGAAGGAGGGAGGGAAGGAAGGAGGGAGGAAGGAGGAAGGAAGGAAGGAAGGAAGGAAGGAAGGAAGGAAGGAAGGAAGGAAGGAAGGAAGGAAGGAAGGAAGGAAGGAAGGGAAGAGGGAGGGAGGGAGGAAGGGAGGAAGGGAGGAATGAAAGGAGGGAGGGAAGGAGGGAGGGAGGGAAGGGAGGAAGGATGGAAGGAAACAAGCATTTACTAAGAGCCTGCTTATAGGCCATTATGCTAAGCATTTACAGATATTATCTCATTTAATCCTCCTAACGAGTCTATGAATAGAGGAAACTGAGACAGACAGAGGTTAAGTCACTTGCCCAGGGTCACACAGCCAGTAAGTATCTGAGGCTGGATTTGAACTCAAGTCTTCCTGATTCCAAGCCCAGTGCTCTATCCACTGTGCTACCTTGCTACCTTCAGTAAATAGGGCCTTTAATAAAAAAACACCAAGCATTTATTAATTGCTTACTATTTGAGATATAGGATAGCCTCTTAGGTGGAGAGTTGGCCGGAAACCAAGAAGACCAGGGTTCAAGTCTGGCCTCGGTAACACACTGGCTACAGGATCCTAGTGAAATCACTTAACCCCTCCATGCTCTAGGCAACTCTCTAGGATTCCAAGTTGAACAGGAGGTGCTATCAGGATAGGAGTCCCCTGTACCAATGAAATCACAAACCCAGTCCCTATCCCTACTATGTGTCAAGTGCTGAAGATCCAAATACAGAAATTCAATCTACCTTGCCTTCAAGGAGATTACACGTCCTTTGGAGGAATCAGCACGTGAACAGAGAAGGAAATGCAAACTCTAGATTAAATGGTCGCTAAGTAGCTTAAGAGGGCAGGACCCCGACAGCTCGGAGAGTCCCAAGTGGTTTCTCATTGGAGATGGCACTTGAGCCCAGTCTTTGGTTGTTTCTCCAAAGCAAGGCACGGACTGTCTTGGGACTTCTCAGAGGGGTTCTTTGCTGGTCGCCAGATGGTACAGTGGGTAGATACCTAGACACCGCCCCCCGCCCCAGTCAGGAAGATCCGAGTTCAAATCCAGAACTAGCTGTGTGATCCACCTTAGTTTCCTCCTCTATAAAATGAGAACAACGATAGCGCCTACCAGCCAGAGTTGTCGTGAGGATTCAAATGACATAACGTTTGTGAAGCGCTTTACGAACCTTCACCTTTTCTCTGAATGCTGGTTATTAGGATTGCTGCTATTATGATCATCACTCCCTGTATGCCGCAGACAAGTCGCTTAAATCGATTTCCTCGTCTGTAAAACGGAGGTAGTAATGGCGCCTGTCTCAAAGGGTCATTCAAATCCCGCCTGTGGGTGTGTGACCCTGGACAAATCGGCACTTGCCTCAGTTTCTCCATCTGTAAAATGGAGATGATGATAACACCTACTTCTCCAGGTTATTGTGAGGATTAAACGAGACAACCTTTGTAAATCTCTTTGCAAGGCCTAAAGCGCCACACAAATGCTGACTGTTGTTATTGGTGCTTCCCTAAGGGCCGGTCTGGCCCTCCACTGTCCTCCATGTTGGGGAGATCGGGCGGGGGTCCTCCCAGTCATCTGTTTTCACTCCACACACAGTTCATTTGGTTCTCCCATAGCTTCCGAACTGATGCTATGAGGTCCAGGAGGCCGGGTAGTTTGAAGCTTTGGGGAGAGGGGCCCCCAGCCCACCCAGAGATCCCCAGGCACAATCACGCAGGTTCAGGTGAAAAAAAAAAAAACACAACGGCTCTCCAATGGGCGAGACCTCCCAAGAAGCAACAGCCTGGGAAAAAAAGTATTTTTACCCAGTAACAGCGGGCCCCCCCACCCCCACCCCGCCCCTGGTGCCAGTGGCATTTCATTCACACAGAATGCCTGTGGGCATAGTACATATGCCTCGTCACCCACTGTAGTCTTAAATGTTTCCCAGGCAACTGTTTCAATACAATATGTCTCGCTGGCACCATCGCATGCCCACAAATGCCATCCCCTCACTCCTCTATTGGGGCTTACAAGCTTGGCGAATAACCGTCAACAGGTGCAGTCCTGTACAAAGAAGCATGTGGCATCCCTTTCACGAGTCTGTCTTCCTGCAGAAGAGGTGGCCACAGGCTAGATGCTATAGGCTCACTCTTTCTGCCCAGCCCTGGGGAAGTTGGCACACCCCATTGGTGAGTGGGGGCACCACATTTGGCCACATGGCTGAGGATACAGGCAACCAAAACGCCATCCCTGCAAGCGCAGCCATTCCTTGAGCTCCATTGGGAGAGGCAGAAACCTTTAGTGGGGTTTGTTGCTATATTCCCACTCCAATCCTGCCCAGCAAATAGACTGGTCCAGCCCCAGGATTCTCTCCGCTGTCCCCTCTCTCTACCCACCCTACCTCCAGGGTTAGGAATAAGAAAGAAAGAGAAAAAGCAAGAGAAATGGAAGGAAGCGTACCACAGGGCAACCAAAGGGCACCCAAAGCTAGCTTGGGAGTGTATGTTCAAATCCCACCTTTCATGCTCACTGCCCATGTGATTTCGGATCAGCCACTTAATGTCCCTGAATCTCAATTTCTTCATCGGTAAAACAAGGGAGGCTGGACAGGGACTTGCATGGGGGACTCAGTGGTGGACTTCTCCTTGGACAAATGGGAGGCCTGGGTTCAATTCCCAGCCATTGCAATGGTAAGTTTCTGAGAGGCGATGTAGTAAACCAGACTTGGAATCCCACTTCAGATCCATACTCGCTGATGGGGAAGGAAGGGAGAGAAGCTGCCTCCTTCCCCTAAAGGTTAAGGCAATGGCGTGATCCCCACAAATAGCTTAGCCTCTCTGCCCTTCGGTTTTCTCATGTGTAAAATGAGGGGGTTGGATATGAATCCGGCCTCTGGCACTTACTAGCTTTGGGACACTAGCAACTCATTTGACTTCTGTGAGGCTCAATTTTTTCATCTACGAAATGGTTATAATAATACCTTATGAACCTCTCTCTCAAAGTTGTTGTGAGGCTCAAGTGAGTTAATATATGCAATGCCTTACATGTAAATGTCAATTCTAATAACTATGAATTGATCTTCCATAGCAGGGGCATGTGGTAGAGTGTAATCTCCTTGAGGGAAGGTCTTACTTTATTTGCACCATTCATTTAAGATAAGGAAAGAATTCAGGAAGCAGAGGTGCCATGTGTTCATGAACACATGGTATTTGGGTGGGGGAATATGGCCAGTTCCTACTTCTTCAACTTGTGGCTAATAGCAGGCCTTGTGTCACACACCACCAGGAAAAAATCACTTAAGTCATTCCTTTTGTATAAACTCAGTACCTTGCACTATGTAGCAAACAGTAGATGCCTTCTGAATTGAATAGAGGAAAACTGGAATTTTTAAAGGGCCAGTGGTGAGGGAGGAATTGGGTGTGCTAACATAAAATGGGGAATGAGAAAATAAAGGTTAGAATTAATTACACTAGACAGTTTTTCTCAGATGAGACAGTAGACTTGGAAGGAAAAATGGTATATGCTAGAAAGAGACCATGATATCTTCCAGGACCAAATTGCAGAATTTGTGCCTGTTAGCAAAGGGCTGAAGGACATGTGGCTAATTTGGGGCATTTAACTCAGCTGCTAAGCTGAGGCAAATAATTTGGTGAAAGCCTATTTCTCTTTTCTATGCCCATCCAAGTGATTGACCAGAAGTCTTCTTGGAAAGCATGCTGAATGTGGAGTTGAGATCTGGAGTTTGGATCTCAGCTCTGCTATCACCCATTGTGATAGTTGGATCCCCAGAAGGCAAGGACTACTGATCCAACCTGAAGGTTTGTGGCTTCTAACACTGTGCTTCTGAGCCCCCACCAGTGGGGTTCCCATTATCAATCAGTTAAATTTCATTAGTTTAAAGTTTACTGAGAAGGTATGTCAAGAACAGTAGTTACAAAAACAATTCCTTCATTACCAGGAGTATACCGTCCCCTTGTACACATGAGATCCACAAAGAGAGTGGCTTCAGATTTAAAGTACAATGGTAGTGAGGGGCACCAGCACTGTGGAGACCGCTACTACTGCCTCATTTCCCTTAAGACTTTTGTTGGAATCATGGGATCTCCTAAACTCATAAGATCCTCTGGGCTAGACTATTGTCTTATAATATTCATCCACCTAAGATAAGGAAAGAATAACAAAAAAGAAGCACATGGCATTTGGAGGGGGGAATATGGCTAGCTGCCACTCCATCACCTGGGTGGGGAACAGCAGTCCTTAACTCACCCACCACCAAGAAAAGAAAAGGAGTAAGAAATCACTAGGTCATTTCTTTTTTATGAACTCAGTTCCAGCTCTGTACCTCTTCAATCATCAGTCATTCTGGCTTTGCAGCCAATTAGAATACTTTTTATCATCACACAGTTCTAACCATCCAGTCACCCATGGCTAGAAATAAGCTCCCAAAGTGCCACACACTGGACTGGAACTGGACAGGGAATGTCTGCACAAGCTCTGTATAACTTACTAAGAAGGGCAAATCTGAGCAAACTTTAAGGACTGGACCCTTATTGGCCAAATTCTCCATTACAAATGGAAATGAGAAAGATCACTAAAAGGAAGCCATCCTGAATAATTTGCTTTTTAGATAATAGTGTCTCTGCCCTCAAGGGGCTTACAATTTACTAATGGAAACAAAATATACTCTATTATCGTTATATTTATATCCCCAGGGCTTAGCATAGTGCCTAACACATAATACTTAATAAATATTAGATACTCATAAATTTAAGATACTTAATAAGTGCATGTTGGTTGATTAATTGAAAAATGAATAATGGTCCCAAAGAGCGGAAGATGAAACACATTTCCATCTTCCCAGTAGAGAGACAGGGGACTTCTGGGGTAGAATGCTACATACATTGTCTGATAGAGGTTCAATATGTTGGTTGTTAGGATCATAGATCCTAATATTAATCTGGAACTGGAAGGGACCTCAGAAGCCAACTCTAGTTCAAGCTCATTTTACAGAGGAGGAAATTGAAGTAAGTTTTTAAAAGTCAAATAGGCAATGATTTGCTTAACTATTTGTCTTTGTTACAAGAGAGTTAAATTCAGAGAGTAGAGGCAGGAGACAGCGCATCCAGAACGACTAGGATGTTAATACAAAAAACTCCAATAAGGCTTTTAAAAAATATATGAGTTATTAGTTATTGGTATAAGTAGGTGACCCCTCACAACTCAGCTGAGATAGACAATTTAGTTAAAGACAAGGTGTTAATGTGATAGAAAGCACTAAACTAACTGTAAGATTTTGGTTGTGACTTTATAAGATTAAAAAAAAACTCCCTTGAGTGAATCAAAGAGGGACAATATGATTGGCTGATAAACAAAATTAGCCACACCCCTGGATCTTGTAATAACTAAGTCCTAAGAAGTTCAGGCAGAAAACTAGGTCTTGATAGGTACAAATAATGAATCTTGTGAAATGGTTGCATTATTTGAATTTGTACTATTTGAAGTTAAAATTATATGCAAAATAAGGACATTGGTTCCAGACCAAGAGAACTATGCAATGACAAATTTGAATAATGCAACCACTTCAAAGAATTAATTATTCAAACTAATGGGCTGTACCAGCTCGTGAGAACTTTGTGGAAATTCCCTTCGAGGGGAGAAGACTTCTCCTTCTGGCCCACCCCCAATTGGACAGGATAATTAAGTACCTACTATGTGCCAGGAATTGTGACAAGTTTTGGCAATCTTATTCCCATTTTACAGATGAGGAAACTGAGGTAGATAGAGTGCAGAGTCACACAACTAGTAAGTATTTGAGGCCAGATTTTAACTCAGTTATTCCTGATTCCAAGTCTAGAACTCTTATCTACTGTATCGCCTAATATGGAAGGAGATATTTTAACTACTAGTTCAAGAGTTCATTGGTTTAAAATAGTCTGAGGCATAATTTAGAGACCAGAGACACACACTACAGATATAGAGAAAAGCAGTCACTTGAGAGAGAAGATTGCTTTATTGAATGGAACTCCTGGCATTTAAGAAGAAAGCCATCTATGGATTGATAAGTCAACTAACCGTACAAATTGAAGACCATGCCCCAGTGAGGAATAAATGACTGACCCAGTACTGATATACAGATACCACATTCAGTAGGTGGCTTCAAGAGGACTTTATGAAGAGAAAAAGGACACTAAAGTCCTACAGTTCCTAGAGCTGTGAGTTACCTCAGTCATGCATCCTCTGCATGTGTGCTTCACTACCATTACACCTTAATAAGTTTATACCCACTCTTGATGTGTATTTTTGGGAAACAGAATGCATTGTAGTTATTGTTCTCACTGTATCATCTTAGTGAATGTCTGTACTGAGGGCTAATTGTGTCTACTGGGTATTTGTTTAGAGAAGCACACTGGTGGGGGCTCATGAACTATTGTGTTAGTTGAGCAAACCCAGAGGGTAACCCCAAGAACCCATGAGTGTAGCCTCCTTCCTGAGACCCAATCTGCAAGTTCGACTGTAGGTTGGGGGACTTCCCCAGAATAGGTATTCTTACCATTATTATCCTTATGATGAAAATCCCATTTGTAAAAACTAATATGGGCTTATTTTTTTTTGAAAAAAGGCAACAGTGTTTGGTCAGTTCTACAGAAAAACAATTTCTCAATAATATTAACCTCTCTGCAACCTGGTCAGTATCAATAACAGACTGCTACAGAATAAATATGCCCTTTCTGATTGGATTCCATTTGCCAAACTTCTGCCAACTGTACTCTCTTTCCCCGACAACAATAGCACCCCCAGAACAGCTGGACAGATGATGACTTTCCAAGGTTGTGAGAACTCAGTGTCCCAGGTTCTCTCTGCTGGCAGAGAACGTGCCCTTTTGTGAGAGGCTTTCTCTGTCTTCCAGAGCAAGCCCCTCCAGGCCTGCAGGGTTTCTAATTCCTCCCAAATGCTGGGGCTCTCCTTTAACGCTGCAGCTGTTGGGGAGGAAGTGGAAGGAGCAGCAGAAGGTGGATTAGCTGATAATATTCCAGTTCTCTCCCTCCCTCTCTCCCACCCCACCCTAGCAAATGCTGACACCTGCTTCACACTCTGCTCCGATCCCACATTATGGAAAGGTCACCAGGGCTGCTTGGCTCACAATTTATGGGCTTATGGATTTGGGGAAATTGGTTAGAGCTTTAAAATTCTTTCCGATCCCATCCCCTTCCTCTTCTCCACCCCCTCCCCACCCCTCCCCTTTCTAGAATAGGATTATAGAATCATAGATTGAAAGCTGGAGGGGGCCTCAGAGGTCATCTAGTGTAACCCCATCATTTCACAGATGCGGAAACTGAAGCCCAGGGAAGGGAAATGACTTGGGATCTCAGGAGGATATATTTAGCATTAGAAAGGACCTTAAAGGTCATCTGGTCTAACCCCCTCATTTTAAAGAAGGGGGAAACCGAGTTCCAGAGAGGGGAAATCATGGTACCTGAGGAGCATGGATGGGGAGCTGAAAAGATGGGGACCCTCATAGGTCATCAGGTCCAACCCTCTTATTTCAAAGTTGCAGAGACTGAGTCTCAGAGAGGTGAATTTACATGCCCAGAATCACAGACCTAGTAAGTGTCCAAGGCCAGGTTGGATGCCATTCCTCAGCCACACATTTAGAGAATCATTTGTTTGGAGAAGAAAGGGACCTTGACCTTCAAGACCATCTAGCCAGCTCCTTTACTTTACATATCAGGATTAGGGAGACTGAGAGGTGAAGTCAGCCAATAAACATTATTAAGCACCAACTATATGCCAGGCATTGCCCTAAGCACCAGGGATATTTAAAAAAAAATCAATCAACATTTATTTTTGTTGTTTCCGTTGTTTGGTGTTCTCTGAGTCTTCATGACCCCATGGACCACATTGTCCATGGGGTTTTTCTGGCAAAGATACTGGGGTGATTTGCCATTCCCTTCTCCAATGGATTAAGGCAAACAGAGGTAAAGTGACTAGCTCAGGGTCACACAACTAGGAAGTGTCTGAGGTCACATTTGAACTTGTCTTCCTGACTCCAGGCCCAGTGCTTTATCCACTGAATCACAAAGCTGCCTCCTAAACATTTATTAATCACCTACTATGTGCCAGGCACTGGCCTAAGGCTGGTGATATAAAAAGAGGTAGAAGACAGTCCCTACCCTCAAGGAGAGTGTAATCTAATGGAAGTAAGTTGGATAAGACCATCCAGGTAGTAAGAAGGTCCTCAGTGCAGCTCTGAAGGCAGTGACCAGTCATTCTTTTGGCTGATGTAGCCTTAGTCACAGATTCACTTTCTTCTCACACTACCCTTGAGCCTGGGTGAGTCCCTTTTGAGGTCTACACTCAACTGGAAATACCGGAACTGAAAGGCTCACGGTGGCCAGGTCCAGATCCTGCCAAATGACTCAAGTGAAAACATTTTTTAATGTCTTCAGTCCCACCAAGTTTTCAGTCCAAAACTGTGATTTCACTTGCATGGGGAACTCCTGGCATGAAAACTCCCTCTGCCAATGTGGATAGGTAACTCCGCAGTGAATTGTAGTTTTAGCTTCTTCCCCGGAGGTATGGAGGGATCTGCCCAAGGCCACATCACTGGTATGTATCAGAGACAGGTAAATCTTCCTAAACCCAAGGCTGGCTTGTAATCATAGTATTGTCCCACAAATGAGAAGTTAACTACTTGGAAAGGTGAAGGGAAACAAGTGGCCATAGTTTTAGAATCGGGAGCTGAAGGGGACCACAGAGTCAAATCCCTTTATGTGATAGAGGATTGCACTAGCTGAGAAGACTCAGCTATTGTCCTCAGAGAAACTCGGAATGGATTCTGTGACTCACTCCCTAAAAGAATGGAGTAGGTTCCAAGCCGGTAATTCTGATGGGCTGGGTAGAATGCCCTGGCAGTGTGTGCCTTGTAATAGGCAATGTTGAAATGGAAAGCTACCTGCTTGTACAAAATGTCAGTAATCAAGCGCTGAGAAGGACAGGTTGGGTAACTCAGGGAAGGCAGAGGTTTCTAATAAGACTGGGAGTGTCCTTCACCCAGGCGGGCCCAGTTCCAAATAGGGAAGGACCTCAGAATTAACCAGGTAGAATTCCTTGTGTTTCTGAGATCAGATTCTCCATCAGAAAATGATGGAGCACTCTATGAAAATTTCTACATACGTGCTAATCTGTGTATATGTCAGGGCCCCCCACCTCCCCAGGAGAATATGAGGCCCTAGAGGGAAGCAACTGTTGTCTTCGTAAAAATTCAGCCCCTGCCATAGTGTCTGGTGCATAGTAGGCACTTAGTAAATGATACTTAGATTGGGTTGAAAAATGACACTTATGACCCTGTCATTAGGGCCTGCATTATTGAGTCATTTTCTTCTAGGTGTGTGGATGGGTTTGGATGGATTAATTCAAATGGTAAGCAGGCATTGATCGGCATTCATGAATCCTGTGGCCACGGAACCAGAATCAAAGCTAATATCATAAGCATTTATTATGCAGCTACCGTGAGCTTAGTGCTGGGTTTGAGACGCTAAGACAAAACGGAAATGGCCCCTACCCTCGAGGGGCTTATGTGTTTGGGGGGATGGAAGATGGCAATATGTGCATTTGTAGAAAATAAATACAAAATAGAGGCAAAGAAAATACACAGTAATTGGGGGAAGTACTAAAAACTGGGGAGGGAATCAGAAAAAGGTGGCCTTTGGGGAGCCAGGGATTCCAAGCGAAACAAAAGTGAGGAGAGAGAACATTCCAGGCATGGGGAAGGGTGTGGATGGGGGACTGCAGAAGTCCAGGAGACTGAAAATGGAATTCTCTCTCTCTCTCTCTCTATATATATATATATATACATAGATATAGATATAGATAGATATATATATATAGATATAGATATGTGTGTGTGTATATAATATATATATACACACACATATAATATATATACACACACATATATACATATATATAAGTATATGAAAGGGGGAGATGTGAGACATATCTGGAAAGATACGTAAGAGCCTTTATAGACTCTGTCGGTCATTATCATGACTCCCACTCACAGATGAGTCAGATCCCTCAAAGCAAGGCCGTATAGTTCCACACTCCCCTTCACGATTCTAGGGTAACCCTGAGAGGCTGTGGGGTTGTCTCCAGTCCATCAGTCTCTAATCCAACAGCTCCCCTTCAAGGTTCTAGGGTAACCCTGAGGGGCTGTAAGGTTGTATCTAATTCATCAGCTCAAGCCTCCATTCTGGTGAGTTTTCCTCCAATGTCAGTCATCAGTTACCATTAGTACGTCTCATATCATTGATTAACTCAGATTGGCACCCCACTATCATTTAACTAACATCAATTAGCTTTTTACAAAGGGATGTTTATGGAAAAGATATAGCAAGATCAGAAGTCATAAAGTATTTCCTTCAAATGTCTGGGGGAACACTTTCCTGTTATACCACACCTCGGTCCCTGGGGAGATAGAGTGGGCTCAAACTCAGCGCAATTTGCCACAAAACATTTTGTGACCCAGCAGGCTCCCTCTGCAATGTTGCACAGCCAACAGTTGCAGTAGCTTCAGGCTATGGGGCAGCAAACTCTGGCATGGTCTTCTGTCCCTAGACTTCTTGAGACCTCACAAGGTCATGCCTAGTCTGTACCATCTCTAATCCTCATTTATTTAAGAGCAGGAATGAATAAATGCAACAAGGAAAAGAAACAGAGATGTTGTGTTCATGGTTATATATCAGCTTGACTAGGGAGACAAGTCGTTGGTAGCAGGAGGCCACTAATTCATCTTTCAGCAATAACAGGCCCTCCAGTGAGTGGGTGTCTTAAGCCCTTTCCCCACCCAGAGACCTACAGCAGTTCACCCTCCTCAATCTTGTCCCTTGCAGATCAGGTGCCCCCAAATGGACAGTCAGGCCCACCTTGAGCAACTGAGGGACCAGGCAGAGGGAGGCCTTGACAGGAGCAACACAATACGATCAAAAAGAAAAAAAGTGATAAATGAGGGAGGAGATGGCCGCTAACAGAGGGGAAGGGAGGTGAAGAAAATGACTGTGCTACCCTTTGGGGAGTCTTGAGTGCATTCTCGATTCTGGCCCAGCAGCCAACCAAAATACAACTAGTTAGCAGATGGGAAACAGTCATAGAATACCTGTGCATGCTTAAAAATGGAGAAGAGTCTTCCACTTACACATGCCCAGAAACAAGCTCACAAAACATGTACATGCTCCCAGGGCTGAGCCCTCATTAGCAAGTCCCTTGTCATAGCAAGGTGGAGTCTGATTGGGAAGGGCTTTGACACCCAATGTGAGCTTCTTGGGGGCCAGGACTATTTTTCATACTGTCTCTGTGCTTAGCACAGTGTGTGGCACAGAGTAAATACTTCATAAATTTTGTTCCTTGGATTGGATTAGATTAAAAGATGACATTTATGAACTACCCTTAGCAGGGGATAAATTCTGAATTGTTTCTCTAGGAATGGAGATTGCTTGTTGATGAGACATTCCAATGGACGGTTGCCACTGGGATTCTTCCTTTGGCCATGAAACAGAATCTAATCCAACCCAGTTCAATTCCATTCAACCTAATCCAACCTAATTCAGCCCACTCAATACAAAAAATATTGCAGTTAGCTACCATTTGCCAGCCACTGAGCTAGGTATAAAGGATCTAAAGGGAAAAAATACATATATTTTCTGCCCTCAGGGAACTTAACATTCTTCTGGGATAGACTTTGGTGTCATTGGCACCTATGTTCTGAACATATCCCAGTTTCCTAGAAAACGCTCGCAGCTAAATCTCCTAGAGAGAAGTTGCCAAGACACAGTGGATTTTCGAAGGTGATGATGGGGTCATTTTCAGGGTTGGTTGGGCTGTCTCTTGTCCCTTGCAGATCGGGTGCCCCCAAATGGACAGTCAGGCCCACCTTGAGCAACTGAGGGACCAGGCAGAGGGAGGCCTTGACAGGAGCTATACAATACGATCAAAAAGAAAAAAGTGACAAATGAGGGAGGAGATGGCCGCTAACAGAGGGGAAGGGAAGAAGAGATGTCAAAGCAATGTCATGTGAATGTAATCCTGGGAGGACTAGTTGGCTTCACACTTAGAGATGGCTTCTGCTTTACTTCCAGGAGACCTGAAATCAGAGAGAGCTTGGGATGTTGAGGGGCTTCTGGTTGCCCCTCAAAATGAGGCAGGATGAGTACTGGCTAAACTGACTTGAGGGAGAGTGGTTACAATTCTAGAAAAGTGAAGTAGCAAAGGACAAGACCCCAGTGTCTCTCACACACACACACACACACACACACACACACACACACACACGTGCTGTGTCAGGGATCAAGAATGGCAGAAACACTTTCACTTTGTAACCCCAGCACTTAGCACAGGGCCTGGTGCTTAATTAAATGCTTGTTGATTGCTAAGAGATCATAAATCTAGGGCTAAGAGGCCATCTAAGAGTGCAACGATGAGGAAACTGAATCCCAGGTTGGTTTTATGACTTGCCTAAAGTCATACAGTTAATTAAGTGTCTGGGGTGGGATTTGAACTCAAGGCCTCTGACTCCAGCTCTCCATTTCTCTCTTCTACTGTCTCCCAGAATATAGAAGTATGGAGAGGTAGGTGATTCAATCCAATTTTTGCAACCCTCAGAATGGTCTAGTAGCTGGAGAGCTACAGATACAATTAAACTGTGTGACACCGGGCAAGTCACTTAGCTTTTCTGAACCTCAGTTTTCTCAACGGTATAATGGGGATAATAATTATCCCTGCCTCCAGGATTGTTACGAGGATCCAATGAAAAGAAAACTTGCATTCCAATCCTGCTGCCCAACCCTGGGCAAATTCCTTAAACCCTCTAAGGTTCAGCTTCCTCCTCTATACAATGCGGATAATAAGGCCATCCTTCCCTCGCGGAAATTTTGTGATTATCCAATAAGCTAATATATAGAAATTGGGTTGCAAAGTGGGGGTTCTTATGATAGGGACAAAAAATTAGGGAAGATCGGACATTGGAGCTGGGCCTTTGAATGGGTTGGGTTTCCCCAGGTGACTAGAGGTGGATGGGAAGAGGGAAGGAGAAGGCCTTCTAGACAGAGGGGACTACATGGACAAAAGCATGGAGGTGGGAAAGGTGAGACATGTTCAGTGAACCCGGAATAGTCCAGTTTGGCAGGAACTTGGGGTGGACCGGGCTGGGAGTGGGCTGGAAAAACCGATGAAGTAGGCTCTAAATCATGCCATATGAGAATCAGTTGAAAGAACTAGACATGTTTACTCTGCAGAAGAGAAGCCTGGGGGATGAGGGGGAAGAGGAGGAACAGGGAAGAAATAGGTGCCTTGAAGGATCTGAAGGGCTGCCAGGCAGAAGATGGATACACCTCCTGCTTGGCCCCAGAGAACAGAACCAGCAGCCATGGTTGGAAATTGCTTAAAAAATAAAGGCTTAGGCTTAATATCAGGAAAACCTTTCTAAAAATTACAGCTGTTCCCAAAGTGGCATCAGTTGCTTTGGGGGTGCACTGGATTTGTCTTCAATGGAGGTCTTCAAGCAGCAGCTGGATGCCCACTGGTTGGAGATGTTTTAGATGGAATTCTCAGTCAGGTACAGTCTGGACTATCTTCTATGATTCTAGTTAGGGCCAGACTGAATAGAGCCTTGAATGTCAGACTGGGGAGTATAGTTGGGAGATACATCAAGGATCTCTGATTTCATCATTGTGGGCAGTGCCCTCCACTGACGCATTTGCCAATCCCTCTTGGGGTTGTTAGACAGTCTATGAGAATTGCTGTACAGGAGCATCCTGTCCTCCTGGGGCCAACCTAGTGATGAGCTCTTGTGAGTTAGTCCTTGGATAACAGACATCTATCTAATCCTCATGGCTCCTTCTAGCTGGTAGGACCTTCCAGAGCTGGCACTCGGCTGACAAAGCCTTCTAGATCCCAGGCTCATCTCCGTGACTGGATGCAGCATCCCAGTAAGGCTTTCGGAGAGGTCCTTTAGGAAATGAGGTCTCCTACTTATTCTAGGCTTATCACACATTTCTCCCCTTCATAAACACAGCTTACGGACAAACTGGCTGATTTGCTGTTCCCCATACACAGCTCTCGCCTCCATACTTTTGCAAAATGGTCCCTCGTGCCTGGAATGTTCTTCCTTCTTGCCTTTGACTGCTAGAATCCCTCAGTCTCTTATAAAGCTCAGTTTAAATACTACTTCCTAGAAAAGGTATTTTCTGTTCTCCCTCCAGTTTCTGTACACACAACCACCCCACCCCCCACCCCTCTCACAAAATCTTTGAAACCCAGGATGGATGAATCACTTAAAGTTCCTTCTCTCTCTAAAATTACTTTCCATCCACATACTCATTGTTTTCCCCAAAAGAATGTCAAGCAACAAGCATTTATTAAATGCCTACTGTGTGCCGGGCAATGAGCTAAGTGCTGGAGACACAAAGAAAGGCTTTTGCCAGGGCAGTTCCTGCCCTGGAGGAGCTCAGTCTAAGGAGGAGAAACAATAAAATGGTCAATAGAGCCAATAAACATTTATTAAGCTCCTACTATGTACCAGGCATGCTGTTAAGTCCTGAGGATACAAAGAAAGGTAAAAGACTGGTCCTGCCCTCAAGGAGCTCACCATCTATTGAAGGAAGACAACACATTTTTTTAAAAAGCTGTGCGGGTGGCCAGATAGGAAATGATCTGAGGTATCTGTTGCAAAGTTGATTTCATCTGGAAGATTGATGAGCTTCTGGAGATCATGAAATCCGGGAAGCCCTTCCTTAAACAGGGAGGATCAGGGAGGAGCTCTGCAACATCCAACCTCCACCCTCTTCAATGGGAGGGGAGGAGGGGCCCCAGGGGCTGGGAGCCCAGAGGAGGTGTGAGTTATAGAGGTGAAAAGCTATATTGAAACAAGATCTAGATAGGAGAAATTGGACCAACTCAGAGGAAAGGCACTAGCTTGAAGGGGGATTGGAAATGAACATGGATCAAGAGCTGGAAAGTACCTCAGGGTTCATCTGGTGCTTTCTCCTATTTTACAGAGGGAGACACTGAGGCTAGGGAAGTGAATGACATGGCCAAGGTCACACAGGTCATCACTATCAGTGGCAGGACTTGAACCCAGGTTCTCTGAATGCAGGGTCTGTGTTCTTTCAACCATACCAGGCGGTTTAGAAGGAGAGTAGAGGAATAATCAGAAACATAGAGGCTCGATGCTCACATCCATCTTCCTGGAGAGGAGGAAAGAGGCTCCAGGCTCAGCAGGGCCTTCCCTGGTGAGGCAAGAACAGGGAGGGCCATCTCCCGGTGGGCTGGCATGTTTCTGCAGTGCGTGCCCGGATGTCAAGGGGCTCTGGCAGCCTCTCTAATGAAATCAACTTGGCTTTCGGTGGGCAGGAGCGCAGGAAAGAATCCGGGCCATCCCTTCCCTTTGGGACCCAACATGACAGATCTGCTTGACTTTCCTCTTGAGAGGGGCCAAGAAAATAGCTTATACACACACACACACACACACACACACACACACACACACACACAAACTAGAGCATGAGCACACGGATAGAGGCAGGTAGGCAAACACACACTCGGGCAGACAGAGAAATAAACATTTGGGCAAACAGCCCCTCCCACCCCCATCCCCACTCGGAGAAGGGACTCGCCTCCCACTGAGAACTTGAGAAGTGGGGGAAGGGGGATTTTCGGTGTGTTCTGCTGCCACCAAGTGGCAGAACCACGTAACAAGGGTTACAACAGTGTGTACAATATCACAGTCAGACTGAAAAGGACCTTAAAAGTCAGTCAGTCAATAAACATTTGTGAAGCACCCACTAATGTGCTAGGGCCCAGGGGTGGGGAGCCACATGTGGTCTTCTAGGTCCTTGGGTGTGGCCTTTGTCTGAGTCCAAGTTTTATAGAACAAATCCTTTTATTAAGGGGATTTCTTCTGGAAGTTTGGATAGGACTTCAAGGGCCACATGTGGCTTTGAGGCTGCAGGTTCTCCACTCCTAGGCACCGTGCTAACCACTGGGGATACAAAAAGAGGCAGTCCCTGCCCTCAAGGAGCTCACAGTCCCACGGGGAGATGACGTGCCAACTGTACAAAGAAGTTACAGACAAGACAGACTGGAGCTCATCCTTAGAGGGAAGGCATTAATATTCAGGATTGTCCAATCCAAGGATCCTCCATTCTTTTGATTATACAAAGTTTTGAGAACATCTTCACTATGTATATACTTTCTTATTTCTAAGTTTTATGCATGTACTATTATACCCATGTCTGTGTATTTATAAAAGACAAAAGAATAGAAATTAAGAAAGGATGATAATCTGTGACACCAGAGCCAGCAGAGAGCCGTGGGAGTGCCCACACCTTTGATTGGTGACTGTGCGAAGGGTGCGGTGGTGAGGCGGGGAGATGGACCAGAAGGGCATCTAAATGATCTGGGACAGGGGTGATGAGGACTTGTACAACGTCGGTGGCAGTGTTAGCGAGGAGAATGGAATGTGTCTGGGAGACCTAGTGGAGGTGACTGGATGTGTGGCAGAGAAAGAGTGAAGAGGTTGGGAAGCCAGGTGACTGGAAAGATGGCGGTGCTAGTGATAGTAAATAGGGGCGTGGGCAAGTGAGGTGGATTCGAGGAGAAAGATAGCGTAATGAGATCTGTGATGTAGCTTTTAATTCTCCATGCCTGCTCATCCTGTGAGATTCATATTGATTCACTTCAAACAAAAAGGGGACAGGGCTCTTACTCATTGGCCAATGGCCATGTTTCATAGACATGGAGTATCCTATTTTGGAAGGGGCAGGGGGTTTATACAGAGGTTATACAGAGACCACCTTTCAAGGGGAAGCTGGGCAACCATTGGGGGATCAGCCGGGAAGAGGGGAGGATTTCCTGACACCTGTCCCACCGTTGTCCGTGCCTGGGCAGCAGTTAGTCTGTAACCACCTTGAGGGGCTGACAGAATGGACAGATGAAAGCTGGAGGGAGAAAGGAGAGTGGGGAAATTGGGGGGTATAAGGGTAAGTGAGGTTGTGCTGGAAATAAATGTGGAAATGCTTGTTTTATTCCATAAATTAGAAATAAATTTAAAAAAAAGAAATGTGTGATCAGTTTTCCCACCTTCTGATTGACCCCCCTGGGGTCAAGTCATGGTCCCCCCTCCCCCCACTACGGCCAGTCCCTTCTTTGGATCCAGTCCAAACTCCTCATTTTACAGATGAAGAAACTGAGGCTCAGAGAGGGATGTGATTTAGCCCAGGGTCAAACCTCTAGTAAGGAACAGAGATAGGCTTGGAATCCAGTTCCTCTGCCTTTATACCCAGCTCTCTTTTCCACCACACCACACTGTCTCTTCTTTAATAATATAACTAGTACTTGTTATTATATTATTGTATAGCACTTTAAGGTTTTCAAAGTGGTTTGCAAGTATTTGCACAAATTCTACAACTCAAATAAAAAACCATTTATGGAATGACTGCCATGTCCAAGGCACTGGGCTAGATATTAAGAGACATAAAAAGACAAATCACTGAATTCTTCGACCCCCAAAATAAAAAAATTTAATTTAAAAATTAAATAAAAGAAAAATCAAACATGGTTCTGGTCCTTTAGGAACTTCCCCCAAGCAGGGAAAGTAAGATACATACACAAGCAGATTACAAAGAAGATGCACTCTCCTCTCTCTTTCTCTCTCTCTCTCTCCCTCCTCCCCCCCCCCACCTCTCTCTCCCTCCCCCCCCCTTACAGCTCTAGAGATGAAAGGGACCCTTACACCTTATGGATGAGGAAACTGAGGCCCAGATAAGTTGGATTTGAACCCAGGTTCTATGATTCAATAGACTTGCTAGATACATGAGAAAGGGACATAGTGCTATGGGAGTTAAGGGGAGAGAGAAATTACTTCTATTTATTTATTTATTTGTTTGTTTTGAGTGCGAAGGCTTCCTGGAAGAGCTGGTACCTGAGGCAGGCCTCGTAGAATATAGGCAGCTAGGTAACACAGTAGATAGAGTTGGGCCTGGGGTCAGGAAGACCTGAGTTCAAATCCAGCCTCAGATATTTTACTAGCTATGTGACCTTAGGTAAGTCACTTAACCTCTGTTTGCCTCAGTTTTCTAAACGGTAAAATGGAGTTAATCATAACCCCTACCTCTCAGGCTTGTTGTGTGGACCAGCATTAACACAGCTAGTGGGTGCATGGATACGGATGGAGATGGAGATGAAGAAGGGAATGGCAAACTCCGGTATCTTTGCCAAGAAAATGCCACGGACAGCCACGGCCAATGGAGTCAGGAAGAGTCGGCCATGACCGCACGACCGAGCGGTACGAGCACCGTAATTACTGCGCCAACACCGTCAGGTAGGCAGGGCAGTTACTCTTACCTTTGTTTTACAGACGAGAGAACTAGCTGGGGTGATCAGAGATGGCATCTAGCACTGGGCCTCAAAGGATGAGTAGAATTTATCAAGGGACAGACGCCGCCAGTGCAGGCGGAGCCACATGGGCAAAGACACAGAGATGGGAAAACGGAAGGTCTATTCACACAAGGAAGACCTGTTGGATTTAGTGAAGAATTCACGTAGGGAGAAGCATGAAGTGAGTAGAAAGATATCAGTGAAGTTCAGGTGATGGAGGGCTTCGAATGCCAGGCTAAAGCTTTTGAACATTATTCTGCAGAAAATGCGAGGCTACGAAAGATTCTGAGTAGGGAAGCAACATAATGAAAGCAGTCATTTAAGATTAATTCATTATGTTCATGAATTATTTATTTCATGGATTCTCCCTGGCCAAGTTTGAGTCTCTTCCCTCCCAATAAATTCACACCAGTCCTTCCTCTGCTCAAAAGCCTTCAATGACTTCCTGTTGCCTCCAGAATTGTCACAACTCCTTCAAACAGCAGTCAGGTTGCAACTACCTTATCTCCCCCTTTAGCACCCTAAACTCTGGTCAAGCTGAACTGCTAAGCATTCCCAGACATGCCCCATAATTCCCCAACTTCTGTGTCTCTTCTCATACTGGTTCCAAAGCATTCTGTAATGAGTGACAGCCTAGCATGTAAAATTATGAGAGGTGGGGCCTGAGTTTGAATCCTGGTTCTGCCCTCCTTTACTCTAATTTCCTTCTTACTTCCTACAATCATATCCAAGTCTCCCCATCCTTAAAAAAACTCTCACTTGACCCCATCATCCCTGCTAGCCATCAGCCTGTATTTTTCCCCCTTCTGAGTCAAACTCTTTGAAAAAGTTCTTTATTCTCAGTATTTCCAATTCATCCAATTTAAGAATTCTGAAATTCCCTTATTTGACCTTAACCTATTGACTTTTCATCTCTCCCTCCGTCTTCCCTTAAAGAACTCTATTCTTTACCCTCACTCCAATCCCTTGACCTCTCGACTCTCCCAGACCATCTCCTCTTCACTAGCTGCCCTTCCCTCTTTTTTCCATTAAACAATTCAACTCTGTACTGTCTTCTTCTCTTAAATACCTCGCCCCCTTATCATACCCCAAGAAGTTTCAGCCTTGGATCACTCCCACCATTTGTCACTTTCTTGCCTATACACAAGCTGCTGGACGAAGGTGGAGAAAATCATGCAACTGTTCAGACTGAGTCTATTATAAATTAATGTTACGTAAACTCAACTAGGCCCTCACTGCTACCAGGCAATCCTACTATACTTCCCTTATCAGCTCCCTCTCCCTTTCCAGTGGTTCTTCTAAATCTTTTTATCCTTCCTTAAGACTCCCACGACTCACTCGGCCTCCACTTTCTCAAATGAGAATCTTGCCTCATATTCTACCAAAAAAAATTAAGGCCATTCACATAGAACTACCTCTTCTTCATTTCCTATTACTCAGATGCCTTCAGCCATTCTCTCCTCCTTTACACCTGTCTCACATGATGAAGTGATCTTACTCTGTACAACAAACAACCCCTTCCATCCTGTCTCCTCCTCTGTCATCCCCACTCTTTTACTTTTTTTCAATCTCTTCCCTCTCTACTGGATCATTCCCTACAGTCTACAAACATGACCATCCTGAAAAAAAAAAAAAAACCTCACTTTTATCCTTCTGTCCCTACGATCATCCTAAAACTCCTTCCACTTTCTTCTCTCACTCTCTCCTTAATCTCTTATAACCTGGCTTCTGACCTTATCCTTCCACCAAAATTGCTCTCTAAAAAGAGACCAATGATCTCTTAATTGCCAAATCCAACAGCTCTTTTCTCAGTCTTCATTGTCTTTGACCTCTCTGCAGCCTTTGACACTCTGGATCATTCTCACCTCTTGATAATCTCTTCTCTATAGGTTTTGGGGACAACTCACTCTCTCACTCTCTCTCTCTCTCTCTCTCCCCCCCCTCTCCTTTCCCCCTCTCTCCCTGCTCCTTCTCCTCCAGATCATACCCTCAGACCCTAGTTGTCCCTCAGGTTTCTGTCCCAGCTCTCATCTCTTCTCCCGCTACACTAGGTGATCTCATCAGCTCCTGTGGACTTGTAATTCTCAAATCTAGCTATCTTGTCTTAAACTCTCTGCTGACCTCCAACCTTCATCTTCAACTGCCTTTCAAACACCTTGAACTGGATGACCAGTAGACATCTTAAACTCAATATATTCCAAACTGAACACATTATCCTTCCCTCTACTGCCCCCCCCCCACTTCCCTGTTACTGCATAGGGCAACATCCTTCTCCTAGGCCTTCAGACTTTCAACCCTGGAGTCATCCAGGATTCCTCAGTATCTCTCATCCCCCATATCCAAGCTGTTGCCAAGGCCTGCTGATTTCACTTTGCAGCATCTCTCCAACATGTTCCCTTCTCTCCTCTGACACTGCCCCCACCCTGATGCAGACCGTCATCACCTGACACCTGGATTGTTGCAATAGCTGCTGGTGGGTCTGCCTGCCGCAGGTCTTTCCCCATTCCGATCCATCCTCCATTCAGTGACCAAAGAGATTTTCCTGAAGCACAAGTCTGTCACCCCCTATCCAATAAACTCCAGTGGCTCTCTATTACTTCCAGGGTCAAACACAAAACACTCTGTTTGGGTATTTTCTCTGTCTGTCCCCCATGCCTACAATGCTCTCCCTCCTTTGCTCTGACATCTGACCTCTCTGGATCCTTTTAAGTTCCAACTAAAATCCCACCTTCTCCAGGGAGCCTTCCCCAACCCCTCTTTATTGCAGTGACTTCTCTCTGTTAGTTATCTTCTATTTATCCTGTATATAGATTGCTTTGTATATATTTGTTTGTAGGTTGTCTCCCCATTAGATTGTAAGCTCCTTGAGGTCATGGACTGTCTTCATCTCTTTTTAGATCCCCAGCACAATGCCTGGAACATAGTAGGCTCTTTATAAATGTTCACTGATTGATACTGATTAACTGATCCTCTCACTCTTCTAAATCTTTTGCAATCTGGCTTCTGAAACACTTAACTGAAACTCTGCTCTGCAAAACTGCCAGTGCTCTCTTAGCTGACAGATCTGATGACCTCTTCTCCATCTTCATTCTTCACAACCCCTCTGCAGCATCTGGCACTGCCAACCATCCCTCTCCTTCTGCACCCTGTCTCCTCACTAAATTTTATCTTCATTGCTCTCTCCTGGTTCTCCCCTGCCTAGCTAACCATTGCCTTTTCGGCATCATTTGCTAAACCATTATCCATGCCAAGCTTACTAATGGTGGGTATACCCCCAAAGTCCTTCCTTGGAATCTCTTCTTTGTCCTCTCTATACTCTCACTCGGTGACCTCATTAACTCCCATGGGTTCAATTACCACCTGCACCTGTATGCTGATGAATCCCAGATCTACATATCCAGCCCCAGTTTCTCTCTCCCTCCTAAGAATATCACCAACCATCTATTGGATATTTCCCAGTGGATGTCCCGTAGGCATTTCAAACTCATCATGTCCGAAACTGAACTCATCATCTTTCCCCCAAAACCTACTCCCTTTCTGAACTTCCCTGTTAGTACCGAGGGTACCATTATTCACCCAGTCATCCAGGATCACTTTAGTGTAGTCTTCCATTTCTCACCCTCTCCCTCACGCCATATATCCAATTATTAAATCTTGTTTCTGATTCTACATCTCTCCTGTGTGTCCCCTAATCACCACTCACAGAAGGACTGACCTAGTTCAGGTGTTCCTTCCATCTTGCCAAGATCATTGTAATAGCATTCTATTTGGTCTCCTTATCTCCTTTCCCTACTCAGATCCATTCACCCTACTCTCTGCTTCTGAAGTGACTTCCCTGAAGCATCTGTCTGACCACATCACCCCCTACTCGATAACTCCAGTGGTTCTCTATTACTTTGTGATCAAATATAAACTACTCTACTAGTTACTAAAAGGCTTTCATAAGCTGGCCCTTTTCTTCTACCTTTCCAGGTTTCTTATATATTACTCCCTTTCATGAACTCAACAGTCCAGACATACATTGCTGTTCTGCAAATCTATTACTCCTTCTCCCACCTCCATGCTTTTCCCTATTCCCTATGCCTGGAATACAATCTCTCTTCACCTTTTGGAATCTCTGATTTTCTCCATGATTCATCTGAAACACCACCTTTTTCATGAAGCTCTTCTTGATTCCCCCAGCCGCTCATGTTCCCCCCCAAAAACTGCTTCATATAATGGCACAACATCCTGTGGGGTCACTAGAGGGGATCCTGGAATTCTAAGGTTGTCACCCTCTGAGCACCTCACCTGCCAATGTGAACAAGAGCCAGGAAAGTAGCTTCAGAACATTTCTGCATTTTCAACATTTTTGTAAAAGATGAGATCTTAATTTTCATCATGCAAACCAAAAAATTATAAAATGTTTTTCATAGGCTCTAGACCCAGTGATTGATATGAGCGACCTCAGTTTCTTCATCTGCAAGATGACATCTAAAGCCCTTTCCAGCTCCAAATTTGTGGCCCTATTAACTTTAAATTAAGTTAACTGCTCATTTTATATTCTGAGCTTCTGTTTTTTCTGGAAATGTGGCCCAGATTCAGTGAAGCTTTAAAAATCACCTGACCAAAATTGACACGCAGAGCTTTATGGATACTTTATGACCAGACTGAGAGTCCCAGCATGGGTTTACCTGCACCACAATAACTGGACTTCAGGAATTTATGTATTTCTTGAGTGCCAACTATGGGCTCAGCCCTGTGCTGAGTATTGTAGGGAACCCAGGAGAAATAGGATCCATGAGTTCTGCCTCTAGGAACTTGCCCTCCCGTAAGACACCAGAAACAAGGGTAAATGATACAAGACAGAATAGAGCTAAATTGTGTGCTATAGATTTATCAGTGCCATAAAAGCTAATGAGGGTTGGAGTGGTCAGGAAAGACTAATTTAGGCTAGATGACAGAGAAAGTCTTCATAAGGAATCAAGTTGTCTGGAAGTGGAATGGTCTATTTTGGAAGGTCGTGAGCTACTCATCCCTGGGGTGAAGCTCCCCTTCATATCAAGTGATGACTGGATGACTCCAAATTAGATATTTTGAAGAGGGGACCCTATAGGTCAAGATGGACTAGATGGCCTAAGGGGTCCTTCTTAATTCTCAAGTTCTGTGATTCTGTGTCTCAGGTTAAGGAGTCTAGGCTTGGAAGATCATGAGATGTTAACCCCACAACTGGGAGGGATCTCAGAGACCATCTTGTCCAAACCCTTCTTTTTACAGGAGAAGAAACCAAGGCCCAAAGAAGTGAAGTGATTTGTCCAAGGTCACACAGGTAATGAGCATCAGAGCAGGAATCTGTGTGAAGTCCCAGAGGCAGTAATGGTGCCGGGACTGGGCCCCTCCTTTTCTGATCCCAAACCCAGAGCTTTCCTGACCACATCCGGCTGTATGAACTGCTGCTACCGCAGGAGAAGACTCCACTGCCACTTCAGAAAAATCCAGGGGAAGTCTTTGCCTATTTTTCAAGTGTGTTTTTATCAAGGATGTTGGGAGGCCTGGACTAAGGCTTGAGCTGGGGGGCATCCTTATGTCCTGTAACTAGATCTAACAAAGCAACAAAACCTGACCCTGACCTGGGCCTGAGTGTCATCTTCAGATCAGACTGAATACTTGTCTCCCCCACAACGATACTACTGTGTGACCTCAGCCAAGTCCCTTCTATCTTCTTGGACCCCAGCTTCCCCATCTGTAATATGAGGGGGTCTGGCTAGATGGCCTCTGAGGTCCCTTGCTGCCCTAAATCTATGATGTTATGACCTTTGGCCCCTCTAAGATTAACACTACCTGGTGGGGTCAGGAAAGCCGAGGACCAGGGAAAACTATTGCCCAACCTGGAAGGGCCCTGGCCCAAGAGCACTGGCCATCTCCTTCCCCCTGGCCCTGGCCCTGGTCCTGACTTCTTCAGTATCAGAGCTATAACTAGTACTTTTTGTCCATAAAACTAGCTTGGAACAAGTGCACAAAAGGTACCCTCAATAAGGGGTGGGAAGAGAGGCCACTGGGAGTTGGCAGAAACTGCTCTGTGGGGAAGGGTAAGAGATCCTGGGATCTGTTGTGTGGGGAGGCTGCCCACCTCTTACCCACTTTCATTTTAAAGGAGCCGCCCAAAGTTAGCAACAGAGAAAGGACTATAACCTAGGGTTCCTGAGTTGGAGTCCAGACTGCTGTCAGTCTCATTGTTGAAATTAGGCCTCTCTTAGGGGAACAGGGTTCTAGACCATCTGGAGCAGAGGCCCTTGGTCTCATGAATAAGGATGAGCAGCTGGTGGGAGGAAGGGGGGGATACCTAGGTCCCTTCAGGTTCTTCCTTCCAGAAGCCAAGGAGGAGGGCAAGGACCCCCATATTCCACATCCCTTCTCCAGTTTTGCCTTACCTTAGGTCATTCCCCCAGGTGTCCAACTGCCCATGGCTTGGACTGTGGCAGAGAACTCAATGGGTTTCGGGTAATAATTCTCCCTCCTGAGGGCAGGCTGGTCCCTGTTCACCAAAGGGCACTGAAATGCCCTCTTTCTTGCCTCCACATTAAACTCCTTCCTCTTGCTTACTTCACTGTAGAAAAGCCACAAAGTCCAAAGCTTCAAGAATAGGAAAATGTACCAGGGATTGGAAAGCATAAGCAGATGCAATCTCTCTGCCCCGCCCAAAGGGAGACCCCTCTGAGTATGGCTATGCTTGGAGCCTGGACTGATGGGAAGGCCAGTTTATCCTCCCATGAGGAGCTCCCCACCCTCCCAGTGAAGGAGTTGGAGGGGATTGGGGTGGGGTGATGTGCCCCAAGTGAGAGGGGAAGGAGGAAACAACTCCAGGTGAAGGGACAGGAGAAATAACAGCTGTAGGTGAAGGAAAGGAAATGACATCTCCAGGTGAGAAGGGAGGAGGAAATGAGTTCCTGGCAAGAGGTGTGTGTGTAGGGGCATAACACCTGTACGGGTGGGAGCAAGATAACAACTCTAGGTAAGAGGGAAGGGGGATAACATCTCCAGGTGTGAGAGAAGAAAGAACATCTCCCAGTGAGAAGGGAGAGAGCAAAAGAGTTCCAAACTGACAGGTGGGGGATAATAATAATAGCTCCAGAGGGGGGTAAAATAACAGGTGAGAGGAGAGAGAGAAAAATAGATCTGGGTGATGGGGAAAGTAAGTGTGTGTGTGTGTGTGTGTGTGTGTGTGAAAGAGAGAGAGAGATGGGGGGAGAGAGAGAATGGGGACAGGAGGAAGACAGAGAGTGATAGAGCGTGTGTGTGTGAGACAGAGAGAAAGAGTGTGTGTGTAAGACAGTGTGTGTGAGAGAGTGAGAGAGGAGAGAGTGAGTGTGTACGGGAGAAAGACAGTGTGTGTGTGTGTGTGTGTGTGTGTGAGAGAGAGAGAGAGAGAGACAAAGAGAAAGAGTGTGTGTAAGACAGAGTGTGTGTGAGAGAGTGAGAGAGGAGAGAGTGTGTATGAGAGAAAGACAGTGAGTGTGTGTGTGTGTGTGTGTGTGAAAGAGAGAGAGAGATGGGGGAGAGAGAGAATGGGGACAGGAGGAAGACAGAGAGTGACAGAGCGTGTGTGTGTGTGTGTGTGTGTGTGTGTGTGTGTGTGTGTGTGTGAGAGAGAGAGAGAGAGACAGAGAGAAAGTGTAAGACAGAGTGTGTGTGAGAGAGGAGAGAGTGAGTGTGTACGGGAGAAAGATAGTGAGTGTGTGTGTGTGTCAGAGAGAGAGAGAGACAGAGACAGAGAGAGAGAGTACGTGTGGTGGGGGGAGAGACAGAAAAAGAGAGAGATAGTGTTTGAGAGAGACAGAGAGAGAGAGAGTGTGTGTGCGTGTGAGGCGGAAAGAGAGAAAGAGTGAGTGAGTGTGTGTGTGAGTGAGAGACAGAGAGAAGAGTGGAGGGAGAGGGAGAGTGGGAAGGGGGGAGGGGGGAGAAGGAGAGGGGGAAGGGGGGAGGGGGGAGGGGGGGAGGGGGAAGAGAAGATAACGGATCCAGGTGAGGGAAGGTAATAATAGCTCCAGATGAGAGGTGGGGGTGGGGACGGTAATGACGTCTCCAGGTGGGGGGGGGAGGGGTATCATCAGCCTCAGGTGAGGGCCGTGGGGTGGGTGACAGCTTTAGGTGAGAGGGGTGAGTAGCAATAACAGCTCCCACAAAGAGGAAAGAATGGAAGTAACAGTTCTAGGTCAAGAGGGCCAGGTAGCAGCTTCAGGTGAGGGAGGAGGATGGATTAAGCCTCCAGGGGACAGTGGAAGGGAAGGGCGGACCACCACCCCCTTTCAGGCCCCGCCCCTTGGGCAGGGCTTGGACGCCCCAGCGTACACGCACGCACGCAGCCTTCGGGCGGACGTACATACGCACGCACGCACGCACTCGCAGGCCGGCTCCTTACGCCCATCCTCCTCCAGGCGCATGCGCGGGTGTACGTACGTGCAAGCGCAGTCCTCGGAGACGCCGCTGGGCGGGAGGTTTGTTACCTCAGGCGGCCGATGGCTTTATCAGGAGCGCCGGCTGGTCGCGGGCCTAGGCTGAGGCTGACGCGGAAAAAGCCGCCCGCGCCCCCCTCCTCCTGCTCCGGGCCTGGCGGCGGGGGGCAGGAGGGCAGGTGAGGCCTCGCCCGAGGAGCCCCGTCAACCGGGCTTTCGCCGTTCCTTTCCTCTTCTCCATTAACCGGGCTCTCGTCATTCCCCATCCTCCCAATCAACCGGGTCTTCCATTCCCCCTCCCCCGCCATTATCCGGGCCTTCGTCATTGCTTCTTCCTTCCCTCCGTCTTCACCCCTCCACCCCACCCCTATTAACCTGGCCTCCGTTTCCCCGCCCCCCTCCTCCCCACCCGGCCCAGCCTTCTGCATTTTCTCGCCTCGAGTGACCAGCCCCTCCCCAGGACCCCCTCACCTGATGCAGCCCTTGTCCCTTCCAGGGCTGCAGCAAACGTTTATAGGGAGAGGAGGGAGACTTTGGTCCTAGACCCCGCCCCCGACCTCTTACGTCATAGATTTAGAGCTGGCAGGGATGTGAGGGTCGTTTGGTCTGCCCCCCCCCCCAGCTTTACAAAGAGGTCGCACGTCTTCCCGAAGGTCACTGTTGTGAGGTTCCAATGAGTCGCCTTATTTAAAATGGTTTTAAGTCTTCCACACACACACACCTTGGAGTCTCCAGCGTCCGCGTATCGTAAATGTTGTCAAACACCTGCACCCCATCCCTCACCCAGCCTGAGTGGTATGAACTGCCCCGCCCCCGTGAGAACACTAAACCAGGCCGGTCTAGACTTCCCCAAAAGGGGCGAGGCAGGGGAAGGGAGTAAGCGTTTGTATCGTGCCTACTGTGTGTCGGGCACTGGACTGATTGTTGGGGATACCGAGGCTCTGCCCCTCGAGGATCGAGTGAGATCTAACGGGAGAGACAACATATGAACAACGGGTACATACAAGATCCGTCCAGAGCAGATGGAGGAAGGGAAGGGAATGAACTTATATAGCACCTACTGTGTGCCAGGCACCGGGCTACCAGCTTTACAAAGACCTCCTTTGATTCTCAACAACCCTGGGAAGTAGTATGTGTTATTATAATAATATATGATGACGAACCTATTATTATCTGCGTTTTACATTTGAGGGAACAGGTAAAGTGCCCAGAGTCACAGCTAGTGTTGGAGGCCGGATTTGAATCCACCGATGTCTCTGCTCTGGCAGTTGAGGCCCCAGCCCGGAAGTAGAATCCAGTCTGCCCGTGGTCTCCCCTCCTCCCCCTTTGCTCCCTTTGGTGAATTTGAAGACAGAAAATCTAGGTTGTGTCTTTTAGTTATGACCTTTGCGACTTTGGGCATGTAATTGTATTTCACCTTCCTTGGACTAGGCTGCTTCATCTGTAAAATGGACTCCTTGGTCTCTGAGGTCCCTTCCTGCTCTCACTCTGTGATCCTATTGGGGTGGCTAGGTGGTGCAGTGGGTCTGGAGTCAGGAAGACTTGAGTTCAAATCTAGCCTCAGACACAAGCTGTGTGTCCCTGGGCAAGACACTTAACCCTGTTTGCCTCCGTTTTCTCATCTGTCGATTGAGCTGGAGAAGGAGATGGCCAACCACTCCATGTCTTTGCCGAGAAAACCCCAAACGGGGTCACGAAGAGTCAGACGTGACTGAAACGACCGAATGACAATGACTTAGTCTAACTCACAGAAGTCACCCATCCCCCCTTTAAAAATGGGGATTCCAGTGCCTTTTACTTTCTACCATAGAAGGTTGTTGAGGCGAGAGAGCTCTGAGTGTGGTGACTCCAGGGTGAGTGATGAAGCGGCAACAGTGGATGGAGAAATGCGTGGCAGAGAAACTAGGCAAGCTCAGATCCAAGCCCTCCATCTTCAAGGGGGAGAAGCCCTGAGTCTGGAGTCAAGCAGCCGTGGGCTTGGTTCTTGGCTCCAACACCTGACTAGGGGGGTAGCTTGGGCGAGTCACCTCTCTGGGCTTCGTTTGTAACTCCCCACTACTCAGGGTTGCTGTGAGGAAGGTATTCTGTGAAACCTCAAGGTCAATAGAAATTCGAGTGATTGTCATCATCAGGGAGTAGCCTGTTTACTCTCTGCCCCTGCCTTGCTCAACCGTCAGGTCGTGGCCCATCAAGGAGTCGGGCCTCTGGAAGCAGGGAGCCGGCTTAGGGGCTGGCTGTGGGAAGTGCCTTGTAGAAAGGCCGTTTGAAGCCGTACTAGAAAGCGGGAGTCCAGTAAAGAAAGGGCGTAGGAATCCAGATCACCCCCTGGCACTTCCTGGTGAGGTCTGTCGGAAGGTGCCCCATGTCCTAGTCCCTACTCATCGGTCTTCTCCAACCCCACACTCCTCCCCTATCCCAGTGAACACCCCAAGCTCGACCAGGGTAGGGGGCATTCCTGGTACTTAATCAGACTTCTGCAGCTTAGAGAGGTCATTGCTGACATGAGGCCTCAGGTGAATTTGGTGCTCTTCCTACCCCTTAACCTTTCCATAGGGTCATAGATTCAGAGCTGGAAGGGCCCTCAAAGGTCATCCAGCTGGAATTCTGACATAGTTCTTTGTACTCCCTGGGGCACACCCCACTATTTCCTGGATTTCTTCAACAGAGCGTTCACTCTTTGACACCCCTGCCCATGGTCCTCTTGCCATCGATTCAGACTCATCAGGCCAATTTGTGGAATTGATCTTAATGGCAAGTACATTGTCTCTCCTTCATTTTGTATTCACAGAACTTCCAACAGCCGCTCTTGGTTGGACCAAGAAGGGTTAAATGAGGCTGATGAATTGTGGAGACTGCTGGTGTTGAGAAGTACGAACTCCAGTCTGCATCAGGCCAGCCAGGAAATGCCAGATTTACCAGCATTCTTTGACAAGGTAGCCTATACCTCACGATATTAATGGTCAGGATGTAGATTTTTATGACAGTCTGTTAAAGTGGCACCAGTTGCCTTTTAAAATTAGATTTTTTAAACTAGGGAAACATGACCTTTAAAAAAATGTTGCTAAACTCCTAATAAGAAATCCATTTCATCATGATTATGTGGTGTACAGAGCAGGGCTGTGCACCTAGTACTCTGTTGGGGGGATGGTGAGTCTATGGACTTGGAATGGATGCATCCTTTACCACCAACAACAAAAAGACTCCGCCATCTTCACCATCATTTTAAGCCATTTCTAAAAAAAAAAAGCTTTTTGTAAACACCCCCTTCCTCCCCCCCCCCCCCCCGCCCACTTTACCCTGAGCCTTCTGGTATGAAGACACTACAGTTTCCAGGAGAATTAGGGGCATTGTGTGTGGGGGTTTTTTCTTTATTATTTACATTTCTGTTTCATGGTATGGCTGAATTTAGAGAGTTGGAAAGAACCTCAGACACTAGTCATTCAGCCACCAGACATTAATTGCCTGCTGCATGCAAGGTACTAGAGAGCAGGCAAGATGAAGCAGTTCCTGTGTTCAAGGGTTGTTAGCATTCCCAGCCCACCCGGAGACTCCAGTAATAGGAAGCTCGTTACCTGTATTGAGGCAGCCCGTTTTACTTTGAGATGGCACTTATTTGCAGGAGCTTTTTCCCTGTCCGGCTGAAGAGATTTGCCTCAGCAAGTCTTGGTGGCTTCTGGATCTGCCTCTTGGGCCAGGATGGTTTAATCCCGACCTTTCTGCTACAGGAAGCCCTCTGATCAGTCATATGCTCTCATATGTGCCTCCCCCCCCCCTTCTCTGCAGGCTCAGTACCCTAGGACCCCACCGAAGGACTTCCCACCATAACCTATTTGGAGAGCAGTCATTTAGCCTTGATGCCCTCCACCAGGGGGAGCTCCAGCTTCTCCAGGCAGCCCATCCCCCTTTGGGATACCTAGGAAATTTCTCCTGACATCCAGTCTAAATTTGCCTCCTTGCAACTTCTTCCCATTCCTTGCTTCCTACTTCTGGAGCCAAATATAGGACAAGTCTCATCTCTCTTCCACAGGGCAGCCTGACCATCCTGTCATGTATCCCCGTCCCCACATGGTGTGGCTTCAAGGTCCTTCACTATCCTGGTAGCCCTGGTCTGGTTACCGCCTAGCATATTAATGTTCTTAAGCAATGGCCCCTAGAAGTGGTCCTGGTGCTCCAGCTGCGGTGGGAGGAGGGCAGAGAACAGACAGACTTGATGACCTTGGGTCAGTCTTAACCAGGGACCCCTTGCAGGACTCAGGAGGTGATAATTCCTCTGTTTCTTCAAGAATTTGTCCTTACACTCGAGTTGCCAAAAGGAGGGTAGACAAGGAGGAGGCTGCCTCTGGGCAGTGGATTGTGTGCTTCAGGTTAATTATTAGAGGGACCAAAGTCCTTTTCAGGAGGTATGGGACACAGGGAAGGGCCAAAGGTTTTCTGGGACGTGATCAGGACTGGCAAACCTGGAGTTGGCACAGCAGGTTTCTCTTGGCAGTGCCCACACAGGACATGCACACCCTAGAAGTCTTCAGTTGTCCTCCCTGGCAGTCCAGACCCACTGTGTGCAAAGAAAGCTTAAGGTGTTTGGCCCAGCCTGTGGTTAAAAACTATTACCAACTAGGGCATGTTGTGGGGGAAAGAGCCATGTGCTTGGAGGCAGAAGACTTGGGTGTGAATCCTGGCTCTGACATTGGGTATGTGCATGCCCTTGCTTGCCTGAGTTTACTGCTCCCCGATGGGCCTCAGTTTCCCTATCTGCCTAAGGAGAAGGTTGGACTGTGATCTCTGACTTCTCTTCCAGCCCTGAAGCTTTTGATTCTAGGAGTATTGCATTTTACATGATACTTTTTAAGAAGAAATGTTTAGCCATTCTAGTTTGATCTAAAACAGACGAAAGAGAGTACTGTCTTAGTAGCAGATGATGTGGGTAAAATCCTGCCTCTGCCTCTTGTCACGTGGAGGACCCTAGGATGAATCACTCACCCTCTCTGGGACTCAGTTTTCATATCTGCAAAATGAGAGGGTTGGGCTAGATGGCCTTTGAGTTCCTTTCCAGTTCTAGAACTATCATGAAAAAGTAAAACCCTGTTTTTACAGAATGCCAAGAAGGATGAGAACTCACAGCAACCAGCCACCTTTAAAGTTGGGACAGAAGAGTTTCAGTGGATACCTTTCCCACCTGCTTTCACATTTGTTGGGGGTAGGTTAAAAAGCCCAGACTCTTCTTATTTCACAAAGGAGAAGCCTGCTCAGGTACTTCATGAACAAGAGCAGAGAGTGGGCCAGAGCAGCGAGCCTTCCTCCCAGGGGGCCTCTGCTGTGGGCTGTGAGAATCCCGAACTGGGGCCCGGCAGTAGAGCCGGGGTGAAAAGGCCCTCGGAGCCAAGAGACAGCAGCATGGGGGCTGCAAAGAGCAGACTTCCACAACCCCCACAGCTCTCCCAGCTCAAGAAAAAACAGAGACTTTGGGTGGGAGAGGGTACCTCCTCCCCAGCATCTCCCCAGACCCTCACCAAGGGGATGAGCCAGCAAGGGCACTCCTCGTTGAAAAAGCCCAGCAGCCATTGCCCAGAAGGTGCAAGAGTGGAAAAAGATGCCATGTCTGCCGCCGTGAGCCAGGGGATGGTGGCACTTGATGGCTGTCCGATGTGCCAGATCCCATTTACTGGAAAGTAAGTCCTTCTGAGTTGTTCTGTAACATTGGATATTTTACTTAGCTTCCCCTTTCCAAGGAGTCCCTTAGTGAGGTGTCCAGCAGAGCCAGCTTGGAACCTGAGGGCATGAGGCAGTGGGTTGTCCCAGGGAGGGCATCTCTGACAGGCCCGAGGGCAGTGATACTCTCCAGGTGGGTGTTGTTACTAGGACAGCAGTTTAGAAAACCCGGGGAGGACGAGGGCCTGCAGCCATTTTTACTGTGTAGAAGTCGTTGAAACGTGGCGCCACCGGGGCTTAGCCATGGTCTTGTAAAGTCATTTTATATAGGGAGCGCCTGCAAAATTAATTGATGATGCTGATTTCCACCCAGTTGGGAAGGCTGACGTTTCTTTCCTGGCTACACGCGGAGCTGCCGGCCGTCAGCGACTGCCTAGGCCAGCGTCAGCGTGTAGGGCCAGGCACCCCTGGGTGGGGGCACAGCTGCAGCTTTAGGGCCACACAGAAACACTACAGAATTGGTTGGGACAGGAAACATCTTCGTGTTCTGTAACACTGGGTATTGCACTTAGCTCCCACGGTTGAGTTAATGGGAGGTGGGTTAAGCACAGAAATCCCCAACCATAAAGATGAGCACCTAGCTCCGAGTGAGGCATTTCCTTGCCTAAATCACCCCATAAATATTTGCCCTAATACATTCCGGGTGTTCTTTGGGAGGTTTGAAAATTTGAAAATACTCTGTCATTACTGCCAGAGCCGAAACTCAGGTTGTTCTTAAAGTTTTCAGTTGGTGTCTTTTCTTTGAGTCCGGTCTTCTTAGAACTTTGGCCAGTCTGAGATGGCTGCCCTGCCAGCTCCCCAGCATAGGTCCTGGGCCCAAGTATTCTTGGTCTTTGGTCGTAGTCACACATTTGGGCGGTAAAGAACAGGAGAACCTGGGGAGGGACCCGTAGCAAGACTGTACAAGGCTGTAGCTTTTTTACTGCAGATGTGATTCCAAGCCTTGGCTAGGAGGACACGGGCAGCTGGTGGCTCAGTGGTTAGGGCACCACACCTGGGGTCAGCAAGATCTGAGCTGAAATCTGCCCTCAGCTACTAGCTGTGTGACCCCGGGGAGGTCATTTTAGCTCTGTGTGCCTGTTTTCTCATCTGTAATGCTGACAACACCCACCACCAAATAAGATCATTGTAAAGTATCTAGCACACGGTACCTGGCTATAGTAAATGCTACATAAATGTTAGCCGTCATTCTTATTTTAAAGCTGTCTGCCTTTTGGAGTTAGAAAAACACGAAAGGGACTGAAGATGAATCAGGTACATACAGTGTGTCTCTCGGAGCTTTTCTATAGGAGGCTTGTAAAGCATTCAGCAGGAATAGAAAGTTTCCTGCATTTCGTGGTGTTTAAATATTCTAATCCTGGAATGGAGTGTTCCACTTGTTTGGGTACAATGAGCTCCATTCACACAGCAGGGGGCAGGACCAACATTTACCTTGTAGACGTTTGGGGGCATGGGATGTAGGGCTGCATTGTGTCTGAATCCATGGAGCATGACCACAGCTGAGGCTCAGTAGGGCAGGAAGAGGCATTCTGGGAGAGCCTGGAGAACGTTATTTAGATGGCGTACCATGAGGTCCAGCCCAGCCAGGGAGGAGGGTGATGACAGAACATGGTTTAGCTAATTGAGGTCTCAATTAATGAACGTCAGGAGAATTCTCAAGAAATTGAGAGAATAGAAAAAGGCTGTTGGAATTCCTTGAGAAGACCAATCTTTCTGAAGGAGAAAGACCCTTGGGTCAGATGTCTGATTAGTCCAGTTTATCCTTCCAAATTCTTCTATGAGGTTGGCAAGGGATTGTGGGGGAAATAGCCATCAGATAGTAGTCAGTTTATTTCAGGGGTTAGGGAACCAGCTTGGAGAGAGGTGGGAGGTGTTGGAATCTTCTTGGCCATAGCAGCTCATCCCCATGCCTGCTGAGGCATCCCAGAGGGGTAGTGAGCGGCCATGCTAGTAGATGGAACATGTTGGGGGTGGGGAAGTCAGTGAGCCTGGAGGCTTGGGGGGGGGCCTAGTGAAGGAGTGGCAGTCAGCACACTATGCTAGCTGCCTTATTTCTGAGGAGCTTGGGACTGCACTGTGATTTCACTGATAGAGGGAATTCCTAGGTTAGCAGAAGTCCTCTACCAATGCAGGTTGGGCCCCTCTCCAAAGTTTCAGAGAGTTGTCTGGACCCTGAGAAGTTAAATAACTTGGTTGGGGGCCTAAAGCCTGTGTAGGTCAGAGGCCAGACTTAAACCCAGGTGATCTTTCCTTCAAGGCCAGCGTGGTCAAACTCATGCCTGCTGTGTATTGACTTAGAACACCACAAATTGATATTATCTATGTTGTATTGTGTTTTTATTTATTTTGTTAAACATTTCCCCACTTACATTTTAATCTGTTTTGGACTAGAATGCCCAAGTTTTCCTGGCCAGCCACAAGTTTGACCCCTCTGCTTCACGCAGTGTTGCCTCTCAGAATAACATTTCTATTATGCTTTAAGGTTTCCAAATATCATCTCATTTTATCCTCATAACTTGGGGAGAGGCACTGTTATTATCTTCTTTTTATGGATAAGGAAACCAAGTCAGATCGCCATTGAGTGACTTTACCAAGATCACACAACCACTAAATCTCTTTCACCATTTTTGTAAGATTCTGAGTTCCAAATTTTTCTCCCTCCCCCTCCCCAAGACAGCAAGCAATCTGCTATCGGTTATACACGTACAAACATGTTAAACATATTTCCACATGCCTACTGAGTTCCTGAAGCAGCCTTTGAGATCCATTTTAAAAGCAGCGTTAAAAATAGGCCCTTGAAAGAGGAAGAGGCAGGCATTCAGCTTTCTGGTTTTACAGTAGAGACCCTGCTGGTAGGTGTTGATCACCAAGCCACTGAGCTACGTATGTTCTGTGCTCATGACTTCGTTATTATAAATGATGGGGGGTAGATACACTCATAGTACATGTAAACTGAATGCTGAACTCCGATAGATGGGGGGTTCACATTTGAAAACATCCACTTTGTTTTTCTCTCTCCCAAAAGAAAGTGCACCCGAGTCCAGCCCTGTTAGCCCTGTGGTTCTCTGTGGCCCAGACAGGAGGCCTGTTGTGCATCCTAAGGGATGAGACGGCCTTTGCTCAGCTCGGGTGGTGTGTTTTATGCCTGCCACAAGCACCGATTTTAACAGATGTGCACAGTAACCATCTTGTCTCTAACTATTGCTAGAAAAGCATTCTTCATAATTAGCATGTCCCATTTAGGGAAGAAATTGTTAACCTACCATCTTTCAGTCTTACTGAATGGCAGCCATCGCCGTAGCTGACAGCTCCCAAATGACACCTACGTGATTACGGAGCTGAGCTGCTGCTCGGCCCACTTTGTCCATCCTGGCAGGAGAGGAGAGTGTACCAAAATTCTGCTCTGTGGCAAATTGAAGAAGTGTACCTTAAGGGCAGGCTCACTTCAGTAATTGCTAACCTTTATAGGATCCTCGGAGATTTGCTTCCCTACCACTGGAAGGAAAAGCTGCCAGGGCTGTTAGATTTGATCAGTCATTGGGGGAAGGTGCAAATACCTGAGCTTCCCTTGCAGCTCAGTAGTGCTATTGTAGGTGAATGACTTTTCCAAGAAAACAGCAAGATCTTATTTTTTTAATAGAAGCTCATAAATAGCATCATGTAGTAATTTGTTCTTTAAAGGCAAATGGGGGGTTTAAAAAAATACAGTGAGAGAGATGGCACCGTTTTTTCCCAGTGCACCAAAATTTTCTGGATTGACATTGGAGGACAATCCTCTCCCCCAATCCCTTTTTGAATGGCTCAAGTAGATATTATCAGTGACATTTCCCAAAATTAAAGATTCGTTTGGATAGAAAATATTTTTAGTAAGTCATTCATATCTTTTTAAGGCCCTCTTTTCGCTTTATGGAAGAGCCATTCATCTGAACCCTGGCCCAGAACCCTTACTTCTGAGGTTTCAGCGCTCACTAGCTGCTGGGCTAAGGTGGGCGGGGCTGGGGCGGAGCTGGAGAAGTCAGAAGGTCAAGCTCTTGGGGTTTAAGGAGTAAGGACTTTTGGTTCAGAAGCTGGAAGACCCCTTACAATTTTCCAAGTGTCTGTTAGAGCAGTTCAGTGTTTCATTTCCATCGCCACGAGCTTTGTGGAGTCATTTAAGCAGCGTTTAACAGGTGCAGTTGAGGTACAAAGGAGGGACCTGAAAGATCAGATGTTCCTTTATTTATAGACACAGTGCTGGGTAATGATGGCAAACCCTTGTCAGCACTTGAGCCTGCAGCAGCAGCAGTGAGGAGGTGTGCAGTGTTGGGTAGTAGTCTGGGATGCTGACAGTCTGAGGGAATTTAAGGGCAGCAGTAGGCAGAGGCAGGAGAAACGTCATTATGCTGTTAGGACCCAAAGGCAGCCAGCCGGGAGCCCCTGCAGGTAGTACCTGGTGAGGCCCACAGGAGCCTGCCACCTCCCGGCTTGGTTCTTGTTATTGCTTCTTATTTCTCCACTTTGAAAGGGCACACACACCTGTCTGTTTGTGAACAGGAGCACATGACTACACGTGGCTGTCACACGCTGTACCTAAAGCCTGTGATCGTGTTAACCTGCAGGATGGACCTAGGACATGGCCAGTTTTCTAAAGCTCTTCTAGCTGGAAACATTCATACAGGAATACAGAAGGCCTTTTCATGCTTTGGGAGGGAGACACATAAAACTCAGTTTATTTAGCAGCATTCTTGAGAAGTGACCAAATTTGGAAAAGATGTGTCATGTGTGCTTCATGAAACACTTCATTGACATGTTTTAAGACTGAAGGGTGAGAAAACCTAGAGCCTTAGACTTTTTCCTGTGGAGACAGGACAGTGCTCTAGTGTTGCCTTGAGGTGGTCCAAGTATTTATCAGGACTCCCAGTTTACTCTCACCCCTCTAAAGACCTACCAAGCTCCATAGGCAACTTGGGGAGATGCTTCATAAAGGATAGGTCATACTAAGACCTATCCTTTATGAAGCATCTCCCCAAGTTGCCTATGGAGCGAATATTTACTCTTGGCTGCCCAGACTGCAAGCTCACTAACAACTCTTGTGTTTTCTCCTTTTCTGCAGGCTCTCACAGTTGGATATTGATAGTCATCTTGCTAAATGCTTGTCAGAGAGTATTGAAGATGTGATATGGTAAATTTAGTAGGGAAAGCCCACAAGAAATCCATTTATAAAGTAGGAATGATTATAAAACATGACCTCCCCTAGCCCCAGGCACCCCAGCCCTGTGTGTAAACGTACCTTGCCCTGCCTGGACTCTGGGTGCTCTGAAGAACCTTTCACAAGGCACGTTCCCCCAGTTATCACTAGAGTGTCCTGGCTCAGAGGACTTCTTGACTGCCTTTTAGAAGTAGACAATAAAAATTTCTTTTGGAATACTGAATGGCTATTTTAATTTCTGTCACACTGCAGACCTCTTTAAATGAGGTGCTATACAGAGTTTTCCTTCTTGACAAAGATTTGCAGGTAAAGTAAGAGTCTGCCCTAATCATAGTAACAGTGGTGAAGGATGTGGTCCATTACTCTGGTCCAGACAAGTAAATGGACTGCATCAGGGTGTGGCCATGTGGATCTCGTTGCATTCAGAAGCTCCAGGCTTCCACACTGCCCAGCTGTGAGTGGGCTGGCCAAGTCCCTGTGGACTCCCTGGGCCCACCCTAAAGACCTGGCTGATGAGCCACCTTGCAGGGGAGTTAAGGGAATTGGGCAGGCTGCGCTGGCCCAAAGAACTGTATAAATTTGAGGAACCTTCCACTAAACTGGGGTTTTGTAACTGAGTCTCAGCTCTTTGTATGATCCAGAGTTAGCCCAGAATGTGATGACCACGTGGGATTCTACAGTCTCCTGCTTCTTCAACTAGGATTTGATTTTCCCAGGGACGCAAGATTTGTCTTGACGTCCTAGGGGATACTAAAGATAATAAAAACCTGTAAGACTTTTTATGAAACCTGCAAAGAGCTTAAGATTGCCTGCCCAGAGTGAAATGCAGGCAGATCCTTTGGGATTAATGGAGAATTTAAGGGGATAAGTGAGAACACCCAAAGAACTAGTAAAATCTGTCTGTCCATCCATCCACCTGTCCACCTTTTCTTCCAGTCCAAACCTGGGGAAGAGATAGCAAAGAGCCTTCATTTTTAACCTCACCTGGTCTTTCCCCTACACAATGTGTAGAATGGCTATATTTTACATTTTTAGCATAGAATGATTATAGGAATATTTAATCTTTTCCTTTTCTCTTGACCCTGTTCTGTCACAGTGTACCAAGTCCTAACCCAAAAGAAGGTTAGCTGTGAATCGGGAACAGAAAAAAAAAGGTAAACTACAGAAAACTTAGATGTATATAGAAGTTATTATTAGCTATTTATACAGTATCTCTCATTAAAAAATTTTTTCTAAATGCCCTTTTTGGAAATAACTGGTTTTAAGGAAAATAATAACAATCTATTAGGCTTTTTCATTAAAGTCTTTAATAGGTGTGCAAGAATAGAAATGATCTCAGCTGTTATGGGTTAGCGTACCATCTTCTGCACAAGGAAAACGGGCCAGCAAAGATCGGAACTAAGTAATTATACAAAACTACAAGAACATATTTACTGCTTTACAATCATTAAATTAGCTAGAGTTTTCATTTACTATTTCAGATATGACAACTATAGACCATCTTATTACCGGATCCATTTGTAATATATTAGGACTTTTTTTTTTTCAAACCACACATTTAATTACATCCTTCAGTTTCTTTAATATATAAAACAAGTACTTTATATAAAAATTTCCCCTTCATCATAAACAAGAATGTTATTCATACACTTGCACGTGAGCAACCAAACTCATAACCGGCAAACTATTTGGCAACACAGCAATATTGTAAATGCCTTCGACTGCAATAAACCAAGGGCACCGGTGCTGTCGCTGGAGCCAGCAGGTCTTTCTTTTTCCACCCACAGCAGCGAAATGAATTGGATGCCACTAGCAGCTTATGAGTGGAGCAAACACACAAACAAGGCCCTTGTCTGGAGACACACCCCAAAGGGAGGATCCCTCGAGATCAGGGTCACCCTGCTCTCAGTCACACCGTGGCATAACTAAAATGTGAGCAGCTGGAAAATGGAGGGGTCTGATGAAAGTCATAGCCAGGTGGGGGAGTGGGGAGCGAGCCAGCTAGCAACGGCCTCTGGCCTGTGTCCTGCATGCCCTTTGTGTCTAGGCTTCCAAGGCAGGTACGTTCTACTGGGAAGTGACTAGCACTGGCTCAAGCGCAGCTTCTGGGCCAATGGAGACCCCGAGCTCAGACAGATGGAGTCACTGCCCCAAAAGTTGGGGGGCTACAAACGGGACCTGTTAACCAATGGTCACTTGGGGATTTGAGAGAATATTTTGGCAGTCTCATCCTAGCACCTCATGACTTGGATGTGAATCTGAGAGATGTCATGTTCAGCACCAAATTCGATGCTGTACCCTGAGAAACCTATATGTTAATGCAAAGAGAGTGGAGGAGGGCTCAGGTGGAGCCTGCATCTTGCCTCTGCTTAGGTCTTTGTGCTTTCTGCACTGTCCCCCTCACCACCACCACGCCACGATCCAAGCCACGCAATTCATGGAACCAAGAGCTAGCACAGAGAACTCCGCAGCCCTGGCTATAGTCACCCCCAGCAGTGGCACGTGGGTCTTTACAAGCCTTTGGAACATTTTCTATGGCAGTGGACACTTGGTAGTCCTTAAACAAAGTGACATTTCCACAGCTGGACAAGAAAGCATCGCGTTAACCACTGGGAAACACATCAACGACCCGACCTGACCCCTCCTCCCCCAACACCCACTTTTGTTTTCACTGTTTTCAAAAAAAAAAAAAAAAGGGACTTAATGGACTGTTTTCAAATTGTCTAATTTTTCAAGTGGTTCCCACTCCCCCTTGCCATCTTGACATAAAACCTACGGTTGAGCTTCATCGAGCAATCCTTTCTTGTAAGCAGAATGGTTACTTAGTAATATACACATTCTCAAAGCAAAGAGATTATTAGAAGTAGGAGGTGTGCTTTATCAGGAAAATGGGTTATGTTCATGGATACTCTAGATTTATTATTTAAACTTTTAAGGCTAGCTCCATTATACTTTTTTTTCCTATTTTCTAATTCGGAATATCATATTACTGATAAAAATATTTTCCAAAAATCTAATACATAACACAAGACATGTAGGCACTGCTTAAGGATTTTTCAGAAATCTATTTGTGCAAATTTAGTTTTTTAAATATCTATATATTTTTTGGTCTAATGGTGCTTTGGCAAGCATCATTTTAAAAATCTACACCATCCAATTTTATCCATCAGTCGAGTGATTTACTAATTGAGATTAGCATTGCTCCTTCATAGCTCAAAGGACATTTCTAAAATAAAGATGTGTTTTCAGCATTAGACACTCCAGCTCTGTATGAAAATACCTGTTAAATATTAACAACAAGAACTTACCAGGATTTAGAAAAGGCTCCGAATTTGTAAAAATTCTTCGTTGCAGTTTATCCATTTAGGCACTTAAACTTCTGTACCCAAACTTATGTTTTGATTGCTAATAAAACACAACTCCTCTTTTATTTAGATAGTGTATCTGAGATGTTTGGACAGGTGCCACTTGTGGGAAAAAAGGCATCGGAAATGAGGTTCAACACCACTGTAACATTTTATTCTTCAGGATATTACACTTTAATTTTCTTGAATTTGTCGGCCATTGCATCAAGTTTTGTTTTGTAGAAAGTGTGCACCTTCAAAGTCGTTTGAACATTCCTTTCCCGAGGACGTAACGAACATGAGATTCTTCCATGAAGCAGGCACATGTGCACATTCCCTCAGAAAAGAAGCCAGTCGCGTCAGTGCCCCAGACTCTTAAAACCAGTTATCACTTAGAGGAAGACACCCACCAAAATCTATTCTCTTCTTTGATTTTCAGCAGCAATTTTTAAAAAAATCATTGGTCTCCACTCAAAACCTTACAGTTCCCCAGCCTTGCATGCATATACTGTAGTTAGGGATAAATTTAAAAGTTCATTCACATTATTTGTCCACAATGGAGATGCCGTTTCTTCATACTGACTCTTCTGTAGAAAGCAACAAGGGATTGATGTATTCAAATCCTTCAAACTCTGACTGGTCTATTCTTTTTATTACATCCCTTTAAGAAAAAGCAAAAAAGACATAATCATTGCCTTGCGTTTCATTCCCTACTGCCTCACTTACAGGCATTACTGGATGTGTTTAATTTCAGAAGGCTGAGAATACAAAATATTCATTGTACCAAACTAGGCGATGAAGGCATAGTCTTAGAACAGGAAAAGACTTGAGAGACCGCCTCATTCTGGCCCTTTTTTTACAGAGGAAGGAAGAATCCGTGGCCGAGACAGGGAAATGCTTTACCAAAGGCCACATGACAATGGAGAGGCAGGAAAAGATCTACAACCCACACCCCTTCCCCCACTTCCCTTCTAGTTTCACTCTTGGTCAGTCACAACACATGAGGAGCCTGAGAGCCAGAGGCTGCCCAAGAAAGCCCTGAATGATTTGGAAAAAGTAAGCTCTCCTGTACGGGGGATCCTAAAAAAGAAGCCTTTCCTCATCCCCTTACAGCAGGGCTCTCACAGGACCACCATGATGGGAGGCCAGCCATGTATTCTGGAAACTCCAGCCCATTGGGAATGGAGGCTGCCTTGTTAGAGAGCAGGCAACCACAGGCAGATAACTCTGGTGGCCACTCAGGGCAGCAAAGGGGTGGTGGGTAGGCTGGCCCAAGGAGTTAGGGGTTCAAGGCCTGCTGGGTGATAGAAATGTGAACATGGCACACCGTAAGCACCTAATAAATTTTCTGTGGCCATTCCTCTGCCTCCTTGTGACTCCACTGGGGAAAGCACTTACTCATCATCTGGGGTTAGCTGCACAGGTTCGCTGGTGAACTGTGTATCAAAGTTATCCAGACCATAATCGTCGGTTATCTGAGGCTGAAATGGAGGGAGAGCTTGCTTCTTCTCCAGCTTAGAAAAAGAACAAAACAGAGGTCAGATGGTGTCGTATTTATAACATCAGTACATGAGACACATCTTCCATATGTCACTCACAGCTCAAAGAGGAAGGATCATGGCCAGGGAGGGACCTGAGAGACCTCCTAGTCCAGGGGGTCTGAGAAACCTTGGGGGAAGCCAGGGACAGACCCTTTCTCAGAATTAGGTTTGTCAATGCATCAAATGTGTAAGATGACAAAGGAAACCACCTATACGGAGAGTTATAAAAACGTGAAAGGAAAACAAATTCTAGGTTAAGAGTTGCTCTACTCCAATTGCCTCGCTATGTAGAGGAAGACTCTGAGGGCCAGAGAAGACAGGGCTTTCCTAAGGATGGGGCAAAACCCAAATCCTGAAGAAGAAGAAAAAAAAAAGGCTTTCATTCCAAAGTTCATTCGACCGACAAGCCTTTATTAGTACGCGTGACTTGGATCTAGGTCCCAGGGCGTCTGTGTTGAGAGCCCAGAGGAGATAGAATCCCTCGTTCTGTGTCAGTGTTACTGCAGGATTGTCAGACCTCAGTGCTGGACAAGAGACCACGGCATGAAGACATCTCTTGGGGGAAGGAGCTGGAGGAGGGAGAGCCCGCTGCCCTTGGTGCCAGCTCTAATTAACAAAAAATGTTTCCTTTGGATTCGAGATTCCAAATCTGGGGCCTTTACTATATGTGTGACCTCGAGTCTTCAGTTTCCCATCTACAAAATGGGCTGGATCAGAGGGTCCTGCCTCTCTCCAACTTCTGTCTTCCACTGATCATCATTCTAACTCTTAGAACCAGGTAAAACCAGTCATACAAGAATGCATCCATGCCGTCCTTGAGTCTTTTTTTTCCCTCCTAGCTAAATATCCCAGCCAAGGCTCATAAGGCCTTCCTCAATGCCCTTCCTCATCCCTGCTGCCCTCCAGAATCTCTCCAGCTTACTCACGTCCTTCCTTCTGTGGTGTCCTGAGTGTTCCCAAGCAACATTCCAGGTGTGGTCTAATCAGGCCAGGAGTACAATGACCTCCAGTCCTCAAGTATACACACACCCTGTGTTTTGCCACCTTTTGTCTACTAGAAATGTCCACTTCCACTTTAGGATATGCAGAAACAGATCATACCAACCTTATAATTGTGGTTTTTGGTGGGGGAGGGCCCAGACCAGCGTTTTCAGGCAGTAATGAGCTCCAGGTGAGAGACCCACCCCTGCCAACGTTGACTGACATCAGTTCTGTGATTCAGTCAGCTAGGATGTGGACACTCCCTCACACCAGACATCAGAAGAACTTGACAGGAAAATGTAAATTGTCTGGAATTTAAGGGAGAGAGGCTTGTCCGGGAGTCAAGGGATCTAGGTTCAAGTCATGCCTCTGACACTGTAGGCATGCCCCTTCCTCTCAGTCTCACTGGACAGGATGCTCTCCAGGGGCCCTTCCCATTGATGACCCAGGTTTCTTACATCAACACCAGCAGCTTGTCTGTGACATTAATTAGTTTAGTCTGGATGACAACCAGGGGTTACCCTCTTTAAGTCTTTAAAACAAAAAACATCATGCCTCAAAGTGGAAATACTGGCAAAATGGAGGAGCAGCTCCCTGGACTCCCCACCACATTTAAGCTAGGGATCTGGCCCCAAACCCCTTAAGCATTGCAATTCTTTGTAAGCTGCCCTGGTGGGGAGCACATCAGGGATACAAGACAGGAGTTGTACATAGCTTTCCTTCCTGCCCACTTTCACATCTCTCCCAAGATGCTCCAGCTCTGAAGGAAACACTATTTTCGGCCCTGTTGCTAGGGAGAAATCCTAAGTATGTCTCTCTGGGAGGAGTGTTGAGAGGGGAAAGACCACTGGAAGGGGAGGACCCAGATTCCAACCTTGGTGCTGACCCATGTATGCTTGCATGACATCGAGGAAGTCAGTTAACTTCCCTAGGCTTCGTTTCCCCATCCATCAGTCAAGCAAAGTATTTATGAGCCACTTTCTACATGCTGGGCATTGTGCTGAGCTGGAGACGACAAAGGCCTCGGGGAGCTGACATTCTAACTGGCTTGGATTGCTCAAATTCCACAGGCCGTGCTATAATGCATCAAATCGAAGACTGAGGTCCTCCAGAAAGAGCCACGGGCTCAGAAACTCCCAGGTCTAGGCCCAGAAGGGATCTCGGAGGTCACAGAGTCCAAACTCCTCATTCTATAGATGAGGAAACAATGGGTTAGTGAATGAAAAAACACGTGCAAAAAGACATTCCCTGCCCTCAAGAAGCCTCCACCCCAACAGAGGAAGGGGCTCAGTGGCCAGGGAAGAGTCCTTTGGCATGGGAAGTCACGGGCATGGTGAGTACGCCCAAGGTCACAGAGGCATTAAGGAGTAAAAGCCAGGATAACAACTCTAAATCCTCACCCCATAACTGGATTCCCCCATCCCTCTAGGGGACCCTGGCAGATTTATTTCCTAAACAAAGCAGCAAGGGAAAAGGAATTCATGCTACTGGAGAGGTGCACCCAGAGGGGGCAGACCCCACCATTGGGAGCTAATGGTGCAAGGTTAGGAAATTTATTTTCATCCTATGAGTGTGCCAAAGTGTTGGGGGTTTTCTCCCCTTTCTAATGTTGGAGTGCTACCTCCCACCCCCTTTTGTCTCAATTCTCCATAATTTGGAAGCTGAAACGGCCCCTAGGGTTCTTTCTGAGGCACACCCACCTCATTATAAACATCACCCAAGCTTTTTGATTTTGGCACAGACTCTTCAGGGTCAGCAAGAGTCTAAGAGGATCCGATTGCAACCCATATCCTGGCACTTCTTGTCCTTTACGTGAACCGTCATTCAATACCTCTGGAGGAGATTTCGGGGCAGAATCTGACCTGACGTAGTTTCTCTGATATGACAGTCTGGAGGGAACTGCAGAGAGCCTGGCATATACGTGCCGAACGTGAAACTGTTGTTTCATAGGCACTCTCCCCAAGACCGGAGCCCATGAATGTGTTTTTCACATGAAAAGAGGGCCACATAAAAGGGAATAATAGCTAATAAGTATATAATGCTTGCAAAGTGCTTTACCAACACCACCTCATTTGTTTTATCCCAACGATCCTGGGGAAGTAGGTTCTATTATTGTCAGCCCCATTTTGTAAAAAAGGGAAACTGAGACAGATAGCAGGGTCTGAAAGGGAAAAGACAGTGCACAAAGCCATGAGAAGCCCCCACCACCTACCCTCGCTATGGGGATACACACCCCAGGGGACTCAGGCAGCTGCATCTTATGTTACTCTGGTGTGGAGCATCCATGACCAGATCATTACAGACATCCCCTTTCCTTAGCCAGCCTTCCATAGGTGAGTAAACTGTGAATTGTCCTCACAGAAAAGCCAACAGAAACCTGAGGTCCCCCCACCACCAGGAAGACTGAGGCTGGTGAATCTCTTGAACATTAGTGGGAATGGCTCAGCTAAGGAAGGCTTGGAATCCAGCTAACCAGAGAGGGTCTGACAAGCAGCACAGACCTAGGCACGAAGGAAGTCAGGTAAGGCTGGAAGAATCAGGCTGCCATAGGTGGACACAGGTCAGGATGTCAGCAGAATGGGTTAACTTTAGATGGAGGAATAGAAGCTGCTTCCTGCCTCCTAAGCGAGGGTGGCCTTGTGCCTATGGAGGCTGCTTTTGGCCAGAAAGAGAAGAATGGACAGCAGGGAGGAGGAGACACGCCATCCACGGTGACACCACCATTGTCACCCCAGCCCTGGGAGAGAGGGACTAAAGACAATTGTGTCGTGCACCAAGGCTTGCAATGCTTTCCTTGAAATCACTCAAAGATGAACCTGAGTACTGTTATCCCCATTTTACAGATACGGAAACTGAGGCACAGAGACACTTTTTGTTTGTGGGGGGAGGGGAGGTTTGCACAGCTAGTAAGTATCCACAACGAGATTTGAACTCGGGTCTTCCTGACTCCCAGCAATTTCCACTACAAAATGCTGCCCTCTGGTGTGGAAAGTAGTACACAAACCTTGGGAAAGGGGCAGGAGAGAGAAATGAAATCTCTCCCTTGCAGTCTTTTCATCTACATTCTCTCTGACTAAGCACAAAACAAGACTACACCTAATTAGGTCTGGAGCTTCCATTCACATCCTAAGCACCATATAAACGTCCTTCTCAAGGCACACACATCTGGATGAAATTAATCACCGCCCATTTGCAATTACACCCATTTCAATGAAATGCATTATTGGTGGTGGCTTAGCAAAGCATCAGCCATCTGTCTTTCCGTAGTTTAACATTCTTTTGTCTATTAAGGTATGGCACAAGAGGATTAAGGTGAGGGGAGTAAATCACAGGCTCAGATCTAGAGTTGAAAGGGACCCCAGAGGCCAGCTACCAAAGATATGCCCTAAAGAGCTATCAGATGGTAGATTTAGAGTCAGAGGGAATTCTGGGGTTCAGTAAGTCCAACCCACTAGTGTAGCAGGGGAAGAAATAGGCCCTGAGAGGGGAAGTAACATGGGCAAGGTCACACAGGTAATAAGTAGAAGAGGCAGGATCTTGAACCCAGGTTCTCTGACTCTAAAATACAATATTCTCCCTACTACACCAGGTGCGTGCTCCCTGATCTCCATGAAAGCTCTCTAATTCTTGGTGCGTAGGTGCCCCCAGATTCTGGAAGGCTCCGTCTGCACAGCACAAGCTCTGATAGGTCCACCAAGCCAAAAACCAACCTATTCATTAATTAATATTTATTAAGCACCATGAGCAGCCGTGGTAGGCTGGCAGCACATGTACAAAGAAACAATCTCTAGTAGCAAGAAGTGCACAAGCAACATTTGGGCAATGTCTAATAATGGCTACAGTGCTAAGTTCAAGACTCCCTTTCATCTGCTCACGTATCACGTATGTATTTACATACATGGCAGATTAGAATGGAGGCACCCTGAGGGCAGGGACTATGCTTTCTTTTTCTCTGTATCCACAACCCTTGGGCACAGTGCCTGGCCCATAGTAAGCACTTAATAAGTGCCCTGCTCCTGGGTGGGATTGAGTTCATGAGCTGTGTGCTTAGATCAGTAACATGAAGAGCTTTGCTAGAGGAGAACCATGAATCTGCAAACCAGCCCATATTGGAAAAATGGTGCCAGTTAAAGCTTCTGTATCAATCGGTAAGTACTGGGATGGGCCCCATGAATGGCTATTATCCTTCCAGCCTAGACCAGATGGGAACACCCAGTTTCAAAACAAAACAAAGACAAACCAACTATTAACCAACAATCTGTTGACCAACTGTTTCACCCCAACCCAGCCCTGATCAAGAAACCCTTCTCCAACATGACCAACAAGTGGTCATCTGGGTTTTGCATTAAGATCTACAGTGAGAAGCACCCCACTCAGGGAACCTGAGGCAGCCCAGCCCATGGTGGGGCAGCTCTCTTGGGGCTTCCATCAAACTTACTGCTGCCTTGAAAGATAGAGTTTTAGCAAGAAAATAAGGTCTCAAAATGAGCGCCAGGGAGAAGGGACAGGAGTTCATGGACCAAAAAAGTCTGGAAGGGAAGGGATACTACCAGCAAAGGTAGGAAGGAGGAGCAGAATGGGAGTAAGGGGGCTGTCAAACAAGCCTGCTTTGGTAAGCTGCATAGGCTCAGGAGTGGAAAAACTCCTCGTATATTTTTCTTTTAAGTTCAACCAGCACTTTACTTCTGCTCTGATCCAGTCTTGTAACTAACAACCTCTCTTTTCCCTAGGAAAGGGAGAGGAAAGAATATTTGATCTACAGCATTTCCCATCTTTCAACTTCTTTGCTAATAACTCGTTCTAAGCAAATGGAGCCCCAAGCTTGGCTGGGAGGCGTCACTGTTGGCTTTTCATATCTTTGCTAGAAAGCACAGGACAATACAGCACACGTTTCCTACCTCTGACAGTGACCTTGGCATCTCCAGCAAAGCCTTACTAATCAATAGGATAAACCACTCTATCAGTGCAATGGGGAGAAATGTGATTTGAAGACCGTGTCTAAGAAGGGTATTAAGACCCCTGGTGGACTCAGGGCCCAGAAGTCAACAGGATTGAGCAGGGAGAGGGAGCCAGGTGAACCACTGCAGCTTTAGAGTCAAAAGATGTGGATTCAAATCCCACTTCCATGTTTTCCTGCTTATATGACTTTAGGCATGGCCCCAGAGATCAAGATTACTCTATGATGCATGGAGAGTTGGCCTCCAGGTTAGGAAGACCTGAGTTTGAGTCCCATTAGTGACATTAACTGACTGGGTGACCCTGGACAAGTCAGTGAAATCTGTACAGAGACACGGATGGGCGTGGGTAGAAGGTACTTCTACGACGATGAAATGACCTTTCTAAACCCCAAACAACAACAGAGCTTTGTATATGGTGCTTTAGGGTTTACAAATCACCTTATTATAGGATCACAGACTTAGAATGGAAAAGGACCCACTGGGCCATTTATGCCAATCACTTCTTCTTACAGAGACACGGAGAGGGCCAATGATCTGCCCAAAGGCACGCAGCCAGGATGTGGCAGCACATGGATTAACCTGATGCCAAAGTGAAGGCGCTAGAATGTGAACCCAGGTCTTCCAATTCCAAAGTCAGTGCTCTTTTGGCTACTAGAAGGTGAAGGTCAGGAAGACCCAAGTTCGATGCTTCCTAGCTGTGTGATCCTGGGCAAGTCACTTCACCCATTTGCCTCAGTTACCAGGGATAATAACAATGACTTCCAAGAGTTCTCTGGAGAACCAAATGAGTTAATATATAGTGTCATGCACATAATAGGTACTTAATAAAAGCATTCCCTTTCCCTCCCCTTACAAAGGTTAATCAAGCAATCAATGAGCATTTAGTAAGCACCTACTAAGCCAAGTCCTGTAAAAACAAAGCCACAAGTTGAAGAGCTCCTGTCCTCAAGAGAAGGATGAGGGCAGCAAGTAACTTAGGATCACAGAAAGCAAGTGACCTTAGAGGACTTAGTCCAAACTATTTTAAAGGTGAGGAAACCAAGGACTAGAAACCCAAGGTCACACAGCTAGTAAGTGGCTTGGCTGGAACTTGAATACAGGACCTCAGACTCCAAATTCCCTTTTCCTTCTAATGCATTGGGCCAGTTCCTGGCCCAGGAAGCAGGATCCCAACCTAGCTACCTCCTACCTCTTTCTCCACCCCGACAGTGCCCCTAGCAGTGAAAAACCCTTTGGTGCCCACAGCCTGGAGTCTGCCCGGGATCAAATGAGGGCATGGGAATCCTTGGCCTTGAAGGGGATTTTCTTTTAAGCCGTTTCACCCAGAGGCTTCCTTGCCAGCCTGGAAAATCCCAATAAAAACAAAGCAAAACAAAAAAATCAAATAAGCAAGAAACCACACCCAGTTTCTGCAGAACAGGCTGCTTTCCTTTCATCCCCATTCCCAGAAATCAGCCAGGCTCTTCCGCTCAGGGCAGTGTCTGGTGGCATTGAAGAGGCTCGCTCTGCTTCTGGCCCCTCCTCACTCTCCCACTCGGCCCCCCACGGCTGTTCCATTCAGGATGCAAGGTGCTGCTTCCGCTGACGCCATGGAGCCTGGAGCTGAGCATTCTTGGAGAGCTGGTGCCTTTGCCCTGGTTACCTGGGCCTGGAACTGGCACCTTCTCCATTTTTCTAAGAAGATGGAATATTTCTTTCTGCAATTTGGAGCAGAAACAGCTCCCTCTGCCCTGAACGACAAAGAGTCTTTTATAGAGAGAGCTGCAGAGGCTTGGGGTCCATGAGCCTGGGGAACAAGTGTCTAAGCCTTGGCCTTCCCTGTGAAGCTCCCCTGATCCAGGGCCATTCAGCAGCACAGACAGCAAGTCATCCCCATAGGTCTGGAGAGCCCAGGGTTCAGATCGTGGCTCTGTACCCATCTTAGCTGGGGGATCTTCGACAAATCACTCAGTCTCCTGATTTATAAAATAAAGATAGTCATACTTGCAGGATCTTCCTCGTGCTGTTGTAAGGAAATTGTGGGCAAAGCTTAAAGTGAAACGTGGGGGATAATGGGGAGCCATGGTGTGAAGCAACCCATCGGATTGTAATCATCAGGGGCAGGATTTGAACCCAGATTCCCTGATACCCAAGTCAGAGCTCTTTTTACAGTACTGTGGTTGAAGGATGATTATAACTTGATGCCAGAAAGAAGCAAGGTGACCTACTGGGCTCAACACTATCTCATTAGCTTTTCAGAAGTATCCTGGGAGGCACATGCTATTGTTATGCCCAATTTACAGAAATAGAAACTGAGGCAGGCATAGATTTAGTGATTTAATGCCCAGGGTCACACAGCTAGGAAGTGTTTGAGGCCGGATTTGAACTCGGGTCAATTCACCCTGTTTGCTTCAGTTTCCTCATATGTAAAATGAGCTAGAGAAGGAAATGGCAAACCACTCTAGCATCTCTGCCAAGAAAACCCCAAATAGGATCATGAAGAGTCAGACATGACTGAAAACAATTGAACACCACCATCACCATTTCCTGACCCCGGTCTCTATTCACTGCACCACCCAGCTGTCTCTAGCAGAACAAAAGAACCCTATGCAGCCAGGTGGTCCGGTACATAAAACTCCATCAAAGAGAGAGTGAGAGGGCCCAGCCTTAAAGAGTAAGAATAAGTAATCCATTCCAACACAGCTTTGAACTGCCAGGCCTGTAAGAATCCAGATTGGAGACTTGATCATTTACCAAGTGCACCTAGACGGAACACACAGATTTCCCTTCTTGTGATGCCCCATCCCCCCTCAAAGGAGGAGAACCGGTACCTAAAAAAAAAAAAAAGAAAAAGAAAAAACCCCAAAGCCTTGCCAACTTCTCCATTGTCACTGAAAATTATACATATTCCATGATCCTTGGAAATAGCACGTCAGCCCCCATTACTGAAATTGTCCATCGAAGAGAATTATTTTAATAGGTACATGGATATAATCAGGTTTTCAGTAGCTACAAATTGGGATCCATTATTCCTGCTCTTTCAGAGTTTTCAGAAACAGACCAAGCCTGTCTCCATGAGACCCTCCTGGGGTGACCCAGTGAATTCTATTAAGGCAGACAGACAGTCTAGCTAGAGGAGCACATTAAGAAAATGCCCAATTTCCTTCTGATGTGAGTTTTCTTTGGTCCCAATCTCTACTGGCTGCCTCAATTCTTCCCTCCCTGCTGCTGGTGTAGATGCAGGGGATGAAGCTAAAGACTGAATTTTTCAAGTAGTGACTGCCCTCAGGATCTTAGCAATGTCTTTTGTTTCCCCCTTAAAATTAAAGTGTAATTTAGAGGCAAAACGTCAGTAAGTTGGCAAAATTTTCACATTTCACTGGGTACAGACAATGAATGTGCCCTGTTCGGTTTCATTTTCTTGGTTTGCATGCATTTACAAGAGGCATCAGGGTTTACAGGCCTGCTAAGTCATATAATTATTTCAGCCAGGGATTGTTTCTCTCCATTTCTTCAGAAAAGCTCCTCAATGACATAAGCCAGAAAACAGCTCTGCCTTCCTTCTCCAGAAGATTGGCCTGGGGGGTCATCTCTGTGGCCTCAGGAGGCACATAAACCTGAGATCAATTTTTTCAGTGTGCTCCATATCTTGCCAAATTCATAATGCTCCCAGCAAAATCCCTGTGAAGCGTCAGCAGTCACCCCAGCAGATGCCAACTGCAATTCAGCGATGGCAAGTAATCAGGTTCTTCCCCAGCAAAATGTTCCAAACAAGCATTGTTCTCAGAGGGTATCGCAGAACCATAACCAAGGTGGGGCAAAGAGAGCTTTGGCACTGGCCACTGAGATTGAAGAGACACCAATGCCATTTAGGCTCTTTTAGCAGCTAAAAACAATTGAACTTAACATCCAATTAGTAAGAATAATGAGTGAAAAAGGAAAAGTTAACTGCATGGTATGGTCCCCGTTGGCCTCTAGCAGTAGCCTCTGAGGGTCCCTAGATCTCTGTCCACAGCTGGCATCCCTCCCCTGAACAGAATTTGTCTTACAAAATTGATGAGGGTGGGTGGTGACATAGTTAATACTCCTTGCCTCAGACAACACAATTTCTAGTTATGGTTCTATACTGTGCTACAAAATGAAGAATCCTCCTCATCCCTCCCTTTTTTGGAGGGAGGCTGCTAATGGGTCAGGTCTGGTTTTCATTTTGTTTTCTGTGGATATCAGAGCACTATTAGCATGAGAAAAGAGGTCCATGAAGACTCACAGAAGACACATGTATGTGTACACACACAAACACACGCACGCACACACACACAGAAATGGCTTTCTCCTACATAAATCCATTCCGGGACAGTAAGAAATCATGCTTCCATCCATCACACCAAGGAATGTAAGGGGTTTGGGGTGTTTACCAGATCCCAGTCTATGCTGCGGAAGAACGTGTGAGATTTGATATCTGAAAATCCCGTTTGTGGCTGGCAACCAAGCCTCTCTTTGGGATCCTAGAAGGCAAAATTTAAAAGTTAAGTCAACATTTGCTCTTGTAATTTACTGATAAGCCCTCCCTTCCTGAGTCCAAAGAGCTGATGGTCCCCATTGTAACACAAGAACTCAACAAAAACGCCACCTCCCCACACCCCTACACCACCACCCTCCACTGAGATCATATTTCAAAGCACCTGGCACATAGTAGGTACTATATTATCCTCTCCTTCCCTCTCTCCACCTCACTTCCCCATCCTATTTTTTTTTTCTATACTCAAGGCCAGGGAAGGAATCAAAAAAGTATTATCACTAAAAATGGCTCCTTTCCTCAAGTCAGAATCAGCCTTCCCAGCTATGAGAAAATGTGTCTCTTCTCCATATTTAACTTGGATCTTGGTTTTGCTGGAGGATGAGTTTTCCTTTGGGGGGCAGGAGGCAGGGGTGTTAAGTCATCATGCGATTCAAATCAGCCTCCAAAGTAACTGATTATTGGCAAAACACGTGTTCGGATAAGTACACACAAAATAATTTCTGGGGATCTGAAACAATCCAGCCAACATAGCAACTGACTATTATTCCAGGAGGCAATAGGGACAGGATTGGAAAGACAGATTAAATGCAAAATAGGCCCTACCTTCCAGGGGCTTACTTTTGGGGGGGGGAGGGGGGACTGGAAGAGAAAGGGAGAATATAAGCTGTACACAAATACAGCATCATTTATGGAGAACAAGAGCATTGCGGAAACAACTAAGGACAGGTGGCCCATGAACAAAGCGCTGAAGGATTTGTAAGAGAGGGGGCTAAGAAACTGAATGCCACCTTCAGGGATCAGCTAATTGACCAGTCTGGATGGCAAACGGAATGCTCCGATGGAAATAATATTCAATAAGCCTGGAAAGGCAGGTCGGAACTGAGGTTTGGAAGGCCTGGAATGCCTGTCCTAGAGGCAGTAAAGGTAATTCATTAAAACATTGTGCTAAAAAAATTACATATTAATTTTCTCCAACATTCCAGGGAGTAAGTGGATGGGGGATATGGATATGCCTGGGGACCCTCATGTTTTCTGCATTATAGTTTTTTCCCTGCTGTTAAACTGCCAAGAGGAAAATACCAGGTTAAACCCCACCTCCAGCCCCCTCATGTGGCAAAAGAACTGGGAACACTTACCTTATTTAAAAATCCTTTTAAGACGTGGGAGGCTTTGACAGAGAGAAATCTGGGGATTCGAATAGGCTTCTCAAGGATAACTAGAGGAGATTGGAAAAAGGGTCTTGAGAAATGTTGCCACACTTTTCTGTTTTACAAGAATATTCACAAATGAGCCAAAAAAATAAAATTCTAGGGCTGCTGTAGGACTGTCTAACCTGTGTATCATTATTCAACTGTACGTGGAGAAATGAAAAAAGGCTGCTTTAACTGGATTCGACAAATGTCTTGGAATCCGTGTGGACCAGAGACGCCATGGCTCGGCATCTATTTACAGCAGGACGTCAAAGGCAGAAAGACCAGCCCTCAGTATATTCCAAAGCAGGAATTTGGGGATTGCAAAGGACTGGAAGCCAAAGAGATAGACACTCAGGGACTGGGGATGAGCTAAATAAACTGAGGTTTGTGAATGGAATAGGACTGTACACTTTAAGAAATGAGAAAGAATAAGAAGAATTTACAGAAACGTGGGAAGACTTGCATGACTTGATGCAGAGTAAAGCAAGCAGAACCAGGAAAGTAATATACAATGACTAAATTGTGTAAGTGAAATGAAATAGGGGGAAAAAACCAAGAACAAAACTGGAAACAAAGCTAATGATAAATCCCAGGCTTGTCCCTGGAGGAAGACATGAGAAAACATCCACCCCTGCTTTCACTGGAGAAATGCAGGACTCTGGCTGTTAAATACTCAACAGATTGGTTTTGTGGAGTTGCTTAAAACAATTTTTTAATTAATAATTTTGATAATAATAATAATATACTAAAATAATTTAATAAATACTTTTCATTTAAACATATTTTTAATTCTTTGTTTTAAGGGTTGACTCTGGGGAAGATCTTTGGAAATGAAGATGATGTTGAAAAAAAAATACCAACCCCAAAGAGTATCTATTGAGTATAAGGCAGCATTCTAAGGGCCAGGAGCCTAAAGATAAACACAATGCCTGCCCTTATGAATCTTCCATTCTACTATAATTAATTTCTGTTCCCTTTCCTAAAAACAAACATTTTTAAGGTGCCTACTATGTGTCAGGCTGTGTTCTAGGTACCAGGAATACAAAGATCGAAACAAACCAGGACAAGTATTCAAGAAACTTACCTTCTAGGACAGTGGAAAGAACACTGATTTTGGAGTCAAAGGACCAAGGTTCAAATTCTGTCTCTGACAGTCATAGCTCTGGGGAAGTCACTTAACCCCCCACAGCCTCAGTATCCCCATCTGTAAATTGCTGAGGTTGGACTAGATGGCCTCTGATATTCCCTCCAGCTCAAAGTCTAGGACCATCTACTTCTGGGGGTGAGGGTGGGGAAGGAGGGGCAAAACATGTATGTAAGTACATGCGAAATAATTTCTGGGGGTCGAGAGCTAGTAACTGGGATGGTCAGGAAAGGGCTTGTGTTGGAAGTGGAAGCCAAGCTCTGGAGGGAAGGAAAGGGAATTCCAGGTATGGGGGTCAGCCTGGGAAAAAGCAGGAGATGGAACAGGAAATGTTCTCTACGGAGATGATAGAGATGGCTCTAACATGGAAAAAGCTCCTTTCTTCCTAGGAGACCAGCCACTGCTATGCCCTCATCCAAACCAGCCAGTATTTATTCCTTTTGTACCTATTCCAAAGGGCAGCTGGGTGGTACAGTAGATAGAGCTCAGGGCCTACTCTTCCTAAGTTCAAATCTGGTCACGGACACTTCCTAGCTGTGTGACCCTGGCCAAGTCACTTCATCCTGTTTGCCTCAGTTTCCTCATCTGTAAAATGAGCTGGAGAAGGAAATGGCAAACCACTCCTTTGTCTTTGCCAAGAAAACCCCAAACAGGATCATGGAGGGTTGGAGAGGGCTGAAAACACAAAATTAGAAAACTATATTCCAATGGGTGATTATGATGATAATAATGACTAGCATTTCCATAACACTGCCCAGCACTCTACAAAATCTTATCTCACTTAAATCGGAGGGAGGTGCTATTATCATCACACCCATTTTACAGATTAGGGAAGAGGCAGTTTCAGTGACACAGCCAGTCACACAGCCAGTAAGTGTCTGAGGCAGGATTCAAACCCAGCTCCAAGTCCAGTGATCCATCCCTGGAACCACCAGCTGTCTCTACAAATATCACATTGAAGTTTAGAGAAGGATGGTTTAAATTTTGAAAAATACTCTTATTTTGTAATAATTTCTGCCTACAGCCTGTGTGCCCCCAAACAGACCCTTCCCCTCTTGGGGCTTGCTCTGTAAAGTGAGGGCCTTCGGGGTCCCTTCCAGAGCCCGAGGTCCTCCCAGTGGAAGGTGATGTTCCACCTGCGTGTCTGCCAAGGCCAGAAGCTTGACTCCCAGAAACGTTCTGGGGGCAGCGACGGGGCCAACAGGACTGGCTTTGGGGACACTGGGCTACCAGTCCAAGATGGGAGGGTCCTTGGAAGCCATGTCCTACCACTCCCTCATTTTACACATGAAGAAACTGAGGCACAGCCAGATGAAGAAGACCCAGCCGGGGCCGCCCAAGTGGCAAAGAGCAGAGGGAAGCTTTTACCCTGAATCTGATGCTCTGTCCCTGTTTTTTCTGCAGGAAACTTGTTTGGAAATGAGGAGCAGCCTGTTAGGTTGGTCACAGAAATGAAGCCATTCCCAGTAAGGAAACTCCCTCCACCAGCGTATATGAGGGCCGACTTGCTGAGCCACCTGAGACAGCGACAGGTAACACATCTCACCCAGGATCATACGGCTGGCAGGGAAGAGCCTGACTCCAAGTCTGGGGCCTCAACCGCTAAAGCCCGCGGCAAGCTTCTGGAGGACAAGCCCCTATTGTGGTCGCCATCATCATCATCACCACCATCATCGCGATCATCATCATCACTCATTCATTATTAGCTCCTTGAGGGCAGGGGCTATTATTATTAGCATCATTCATTCATTCATTCATTCATTCATTCATTCATTCATAATTATCTTGTTGAGGACAGGGGCTATTTGTTATCATTCATTCATTTCCTTATCATTAGCTTCTGGAGGGCACAGGCTATTTCTATCATTATTATTAAATCATCATTAGCAGTAAGAATAAAAGCTAGCATTTCTATAATGTTTTATGGTTTGCCGAACACGTTACACGTTGACTCATTTGAACCCCCTAACTGCCCCCCCACCCCGACCAGGAAGTAGCCGCTAGTATTACTTCCACTTTATAGATGAAGATCTTGAGGTATAGACAAGTTAAATGATCTGTCCTTGGTCAAACTGTGAGTAATTATTTTTTTTTAGTAGGATTTGAACTCTGGTCTTCCTGACTATCCACAGTACCACCTAGCTGCCTCTCTGTAGGCTTAGGGCTTCCCTGGGGCCAAAGAAGCAGCCTAAGAATCACGAGTTGACTAAGTGACTTGTACCAACGTAGGCTGCGCCTGCTCCAAACCTTATAGTCTCGGCTGGGGCACAGAGGGGAGGTGACTCATAGAGGGTCACACAGCCAGTAAGGGTCGGAGCCAGGACTCGCCTCTGGGTCTCCCTGCGTCTGAGGAAGTAAATCACACTTCCTCTCGTCAGGGACGACGATAATGATCATCACCGTGCGGGGGGATTTTTCTGGCCTGGTTTCCAGAGAGGGTCTTAAAATATAGAGGACCTCATAGGTTTCAAGGCACACTTTCCATATGTACCTTCAAGCAGAAGGCAGACCCCTTGACTGCCGCATGCATACCTCTCCTAGCTCATTGGGAGTGCGCAGAGATGGCCACATCTACAATGCCTTCCTCAGTTTAGCAGATAAGTGGTACAGTGGGTAGCGCACCAGCCTTAGATTCAGGAAGACAGACCTGTGTTCAGATTCTGCCTCAGACACTTAGTATTTGTGAATCTGGGCGAGTCGCTTAACTTCTGCCTGCCTCAGTTTCCTCATCTGCAGAACAGGGATAATAACGGCGCCTACCTCCCAGACATTATGAGGAAATAAAACATGAAATAACCTTTGTAAAGCGCTTTGCAAACCTGTAAGTGAGGTATAAACGTTAGTTGTTATTTTAGCAGCCAGTCAGTTCACACATTTTTTAAAGTGCCTACTATGTGTCAGGCACTGACTGGGTCAATCAAGAAATGCAAAAGAGAGTCCCTGTCCTGAAAGAGCTCACCGTCTAACCCAGAAGACGACACGCAAACCAATATGTCTGACCGAGGTATAGACAGGATGAATGGGAAATGACCACCCGAGGGAGGGCCCTGGGAGGGAGAGGGCCAAGAGAAGCCTTCCTGTAAAAGGGAGATTTTAGCTGGGACATGAAGGAAGCCAGGGAAGCAGAGATGGGGAGGGACAGAACGCCAGGCATGGGGTATGGCCAGGGGAGCCGGGAGATGAAGGGCTTCATCTGAAGAACGATGAGGAAGCCAGGGTCACCGGATTGCCCAGGGAGTGGTATAAGGTATAAGAAGTCAGGAAGGGCACGAAGGCAGGTTAGAAAGGGCTTTGAATGCCAATAAGAGGATTTTATATTTGACTCTGGAAGTAATAGGGAGCCAGTGGAGTTTATTGAGGTGAAGCATGATGTGAACAGACCTGCCCTTTAAAAAAATTCCAAATAGATGGGGGCGGGGAGAGACCTGTGACAGGCAGACCCGACCCCGACCCCCTCCCCCCCCGCCAGCAGCCACTGCAACAGTCAGAGAATGAGGCGATGAGGGCCTGGACCAGGGTGGGGGTGGGAAAAGTGTCAGAGGAAAGAAGGGGTTATATTCAAGAGGTATTACAAAGATAAAATAGACAGGAATTAGCAAAAGACTGAATATGGAGGATGAGAAAAATATAGTAAATGGAACTCTATTCCTAAGCTTAACGCCCCTCCTGAGGCGCCGTCCTCCCCATCCTTAGGGCCTAGAATGCACACAAGCACGTACCTTGGAAGAGGTAATCTTCAGTGTTCATGTCCGGATTGTCTGTGATTATATCAAACGGCGATCTTCCTGCCATCATCTCAAACATCAGGACCCCAAGGGCCCACCAGTCCACACTGAACCCTGGGAACAGTGCAAGAACCAATCAACCAACCAATTAACAAGCATGTACAAAGTGCCTACTGCATGGAGGTCACTGTATCACGTGATGGCAAAAAATGGAATAAAGCTAATGTTCTGGGGGTGGGGAGTGGATCCCATCATTTGATCAAGCTACAAGAATCTAAGCACGTGTTATGCACCAAGCACTCTACCATTCCTGGGAAACTGCTGACAGGCAACTTTGCTCTTTCCCTTCTCCATGCTCAGAATACTCTCCCTCTTCTCTGCCTTATGGAATCCCAAGCTTCCTTCAAAGCACAGCTTGAGTGTAACTTTCTACAGGAAGCTGTTTCCCCCAGTCATTACTGGTTTCTCCATTTTGACATGATGTCTCTCCCACTGTGAACACAACATATTCCACACTGTCCCGCTTCTCCATAGACTGTAAGCTTCTTGATGGCAAGGACTCTTTTATATTTACATGCCCAATGCCCAGTCCACTCAATGCCTGATGCATAGTAGGTGCTTGAAAAGCATTTGCTGAAATGACTTGTGCCTTGAAGAGAGAGTAGGATTCAGAGGTGAAGACACCAGGGAATGTAGATGAGGGATATCCTTTCCCAGAGAAGCACTCTCCAGGGCACATAGGAGACTTCTGGCCAGGAAGGAACAAGGGAAAAAAGCCTGGTCCCTCACTGCCTAGTTAGGATACCCTTCAAGACCATCCACTCCTCTTGGCTCTGATGTTCTATTCGGCAAGCAAACTTTCCAGGATGAATTCATTTCCCCAGGTTACTTATAACCAGAAAATGGGGGCTCACAAGAGGAATGGACTGGATCTTCCATGTTCTGGTTACTGGGGAGGAAGAGCCCAAGAAGATAGAGATACTGGACCCAGAGTAAGGAAGACTTGAGTTACACTTTGTAGCAATATTCCTGCTCTCTCCAAAGTACCCTAACTTAATAACACGGAGACCTCAAAGCCCCATAGCCAAAGAGGTCAGCCTCAGAGGTCACTTTGCTGAGAAGAGTGTAGAGGGGAATTCTCATTACACCTGATGGCCTTGGAAGTCCCTCCTGGCCCTGACAGCGCAGGATTCTGAGATGCCTCAATGAGCAGGATCCAGTAAGACTAGAAGTAAAATCTGGGGACATCTGAGCAGCAACCTACCGTATTCTTCTCCCCTTAGGATTTCTGGGGCAATATAATTTGGTGTCCCACAGAAAGTGCTCGTTGTATCACCTGGACCCAATCCTTCCTGTAGGGACAAATCATTTGGGGTGTTAGTGAACAAAACCTGGATGGAGTAAGATTTCCTCCCTTCCCTTCATGCCAACACACACACACACACACACACACACACACACACACACACACTGTGGAATCATAAGACTGTCAAATTCAGGGTTTGGAAATGTACCCTCAGCATTTACCTAGTACCAAATAAATTGCCAACTGATCATAATGTGGCTTGCTAATGCTGTGTACCTAAAAGTCATTTAAAACACTATTAGTTTTTCTGCCTTAAGATTAGAAAATAAATGGTAGATGGAATGATATAGGCTAGACAAACTCAGGAAGGAAACTTGACATCACTGAGACTTGATTGGGGGAACCCATCTGGACTGGAATGTGGATATACTTTATTTTAACAGGTAAGATAAAAATGGAGGGGATTGTAGATTCAGAAAGTCTAATTCTTCACTTGGGTTATAACAAAATCTGAGAACCAGAGACAGAAAGCATAGTGGGGAGAGAGCATCTGGGGAGAGATCAACAGAAGAAGAAAAAAGAGAAGTGATTTAGTCACGAACGTACTACAGACCACCTAGCCAGAAAGAAGCTACGAGGTGTTCAGCAAACAGATCAATGGTCCCGCAAAGAGGTATCATATAATAATGATGGAGGATTTCATTGATCAAGAGAAGGAGTGCTTTCTGTCTCTGCTCAAGAAGAACAAACAGCGGCTTCTTAATTCGTATTAGGGCTATTTTCATTCTTCGAAAGGTGGAGGAACCAACAAGGGGATTTTCTGGATCCATGGTCAGAGAAATTGGTGGCTGGAGTGGAAGCACTGAGAAGCATAGCACTGCCTCCTCCGTGATAGCGTCTGTGGAAGAGGCAAGAAGGTTTACTCTGACATGCAGCCTCGATTTTTGTGGAGAAAGTTACAAAGGATTTAAAGGAAGAAGAATGAGTTGAGGCTGGTCAGGGAAACAAGCACCAATAAAAAAGGTTTTCAGGATTTTCTGAAAAACTCTACTAGTGGGAAAATAGATACTAGATACTAGTGGAAAAAGGGGAGGGTCAAAGAAGAGAGATAGGTCTGCTGCTTGGGGGGTGGATGGGACAGCGATAAGTGACAACAGAAAGGCAGGTGGCTCAGCTGCTCAAGCCTTATTTTGCTCCTGTTTTCTCTGCCAATGACCTTTATACTGGAAAGGTCAGAACAAAAGTGACTAACAGGGAACTGATACCCAGGATAGGTGAAGAGACAGTCAGAGAGTCCCTCACTGACCACAGTAAATTTAAATCACCCAGCCCAGATTTTCCGGTGCTGAAAGAGCAGACAGCTGTGATGGCTGAGCCACTGCTGGTGATTATGGCAAAGATCATGGAAAAAACAAGAGAGGGAACACAAAATGGGCAAAAGGTGAGTGTCCTGATTTAAATTTAAAAAAAAAAAAAGGGAAAGCCAACACAGCCTGTAATCAGCCCAGTGAACATTGATTCCTGGGGAAATTCTACTAAGGATCATTAAAGAAAAAAATAGTTAATGAACACCTAGAAAGAAAAGCAGCGATTATGAAAAGTCAGCCTGGCTTCATCGAGCCAGTCTAACCACACAGTTCTTTGTTTTCCACAGGATTATTAGTAGATAGGGGAATGCTGTAGATATAGCAAAGCTTTTGATAAAGTTGCTTCTATTATTCTTTTGGAAAAGATGGACTGATATGGGCTAGACAACCATAGAAACAGATACTCAGAACTAGTTGAATAACAGCGATTAAAATAAGTCTTCTTTGAGGTCAACGTGGCGAGAAGTCTTCAGTGGAGTGCCCCAGGGATCTGGGTGTCACTTGGTGCTGTTTCACATCCTTACCAAAGACTCAGATAAAGGCAGAGATGGCATGAATCATCAAATTATGTCAAGTGACACAAAGCGGCATGGGGTGGGGTGCCAAGAGGGACAGCTAATACACTAGATGACAGGCAGGATCTATAGATGTCATGACAGGCTAAAACAAAGTAAGAAGAAATTTAATACGAAAAAAATCAAGTCGCACACTTGGGTTCAAGAAACTGACTTCACAAGAACAATATGGGGGAAGAATGGTTGGCCATCAGATGTTTCCAGTCTTCTTATAGCTTACTTGCCCCCCACCTTTTCTACAATACAGTGACCTTGGCCTCCTGCCTGTACCTCACACAGGACCATCTCCTGACTCTGGGCATTTTCACGCTCCCTCCTACTTTCTTCCCTGGCTTCCTTCAAGTGTCAGCTAAAATCCTACCTTTTACAAGAAGTCTCTCCCCTTCCCACTTCATTCTAGTGCCTTCCCTAGGCTGAACTGATCCACACAGTTGTTTGTATACTGTTTTCTCTAATAGATTGTGAACTCCAGGAGGGCAGGGACTGTTTTTTGTCTTTCTTTGTATACTCAGCAATTAGCCTGGAAGATAAGAAATCCTTTAAAAATGTCTCTTGTTTGACCGTTGTGGGTGGTGTAAAGGGCTGATCCAGTGTAGAATGGGCTTCCTTGGGAGGTGGTGGGATGCCCCCTCCCTGAAGAGCTTCAAGCAGTAATTGGATAAATCCAACAGGGAGGTTATGTCTAGTCCTTCAGGGGGAAAGTTCTCATCACAAGAAAGAGATACAGACCCAGGCAAAGGCAAACCGGCAAGGGCATGAACTGAAAGCCAGGCAAACACATGCACCTGAAGGCTGATTGGTAGACAAACAAGCCGATACACACAAATCTACTCCCACATGGGCAGATGAACCCCGAGGCAGCAAACAGACACACAGGTAGATACACACAGGCAGAAGCCTGCCTAGGTAAACAGAGGCCCGGATGTAAATGCACACAATGAAATGCAGAAGCAGGCACAAGGGGGCACATAGAGGCAGCCTGCTGCCCACAATCAGACCATGTCCCAGAGGCACACAGCAGACCCAGTGATGCAGAAATCCACACATACAAGATTACTTACCTTGCACATGCCGTAATCTGTTAATTTGATATGACCTTCAGCATCTAAGAGGACATTATCTAGTTTTAAGTCCCTGTAGATAATTCCCCGTTCATGGAGGAAGTTTAGAGCAATACATATTTCAGCAGCATAAAACCTTGGAGGGGAAAAAAACAAACAAACCTCAAAAGCTATCAAAATCCCATTGCTCCTTGAGGTGACAAGGCATAATTTAATTCAATGGAAGAGATTCATGACTTCTAAAAAGAGGGAGCGAACTAAGAGTGAGGTGGGGGCAGGAGAGGAGGGTCGAATGTCATTTCCCTTACAGTATAGAGGATTTTTAAAAAAAGTTTTCTCAAAATAACCAGGTGAGATTGATGGCTTTTCCCTTGCACTGAGTCCAGACCTTGTTAATCCATTCATCTTGGCATCAAAAATTCAAAGCTGACCTGTCAGATTCAGGTCACTAACCCAAATTACAGTTTGAACCTGCCAGCGGTCCCTCTCAGTGGCAAAGTTAAGTCAAGATGAACGAGGTACCAAAGACATCACTCAGCCTCTCCAGGGAGCTCGGCAGCCAAGGAGATGGCCCCTGAGCTCCATCCAACAGAAATCCATCCCAGCTCAGGAAATGGTGCGGGGCTCTGGGCACAAAATGCACTCCAAGAATATCTGAAAAACTGAACTGATGACTCGTAGGGAATGATGGAGCTGGAGACAATCCAACATAACCTCATTTTACAGAGAAAGAAATTAAGATCAAGAGAGGAAAGGTATTGCCCAAGGTGATGCAGATAGCATTTAGGAAAGCAGGGATTTAAACCCAGATGCTCAGACTGCAAATCCAGAGGGTTTCTTCCTACTCTCACTTAACTGAGATTTATTTCTCACAGAGGCAGGGTAGGATTGGTAGAGGGAATGTCTTGATGGGGCTAATGCCACCTAGATCCCACGGCTATTGTGAGAATAAGAGAAAATATTTGTAAAATGCTTAAAGAGCTAGGTTGAGGGACAGGGCACTTATCAAATGCAATTCTTCATTAGCGTTCTATCCAAAGAGCATCTGGTTTTCCCATTGTCATCAGTGACAACGCCAGGGACCGGGCGCTGCCTGCAACGTACCTGGCGTGCTCCTCCGGAAGCTTTCTTTGCCTTTGCATATGAAACATGAGATCCCCTCCATTCACATACTCGATGACAAGGAATAACCTGAAAGAGAGAAGATCTCATCAGCGGCAGGCAGCTAGCTCCCCCAGGGAAGGAGAAACTCAGATGTTTCCGGCAGGATTCAATCTGTAGCAGCTTAGATCTGATGGGGAAACCATATTGCAGAGGAGGAAAAAGGCCCAGAAAGAAAAATAATTTAGCAGAAGTTTCATAAGTCACTCTCTACAGACAAGGGGTAATGAACCATAAAGGAACAAGACTTTTTTTTTTTTTTTAAATCTTAAACCAAACCCAAACATATATATTTGAATGAGCACCATTTTTGCTTGTGGATGACTCCCTGTTTATCTGCTCAAGGAGACCATTTGCTCCCAATATTTTGTAAATATGGTTTTTTGGGGGGTTTGTTTTTAGAGGATCTGCACATTCCTTAGATCTACTTGCATTTTGCAAACCTGAAACTCCATTTTCCATTTCTTTGCAGGAGATCTTGCACGAATACCTAGAATGTCTTCCCTCCTCACATCTGTCTCTCCAATTCGGAAGTGTCATTCGAGGCCCGTATGGGACACCTCTTTGTAGGGGAAGCCTTTCCTGATCTCCTTGAGTGTTGGTGGCTTCACCCTTTTCAAAAGTAGCTTGATCCTGCTTGCCCTTGATGGAATACAAGCTCCTGAGGGCAGGAACCATTTCCTGTTTTGTTTTTGTAGCCTCTATAAGAAGGTGGGTACTAAATAAATCCTAGCCCAATTGAATGAACTAGAATGATCCCATGGCAAGGAAGGCTGTGATTCCAGCCCATAATCTTGGGGGTCTTGTGACTGGCTAAAGTTCATTCTGTAGGAAGCGGGAGGGGCTGCAGAAGCATGCATTCCTCCCAGGCACCAAGTGAGGAAGACTCCCAGATACCAAGAGCATGAGCCTTTAGTTCAAGAGACTTTTGGATCTCCATGGACCCATCAGGCTAGGTCTTCACTCAAATAGTCCCAGAGGAGAAACTGGGGACATTGTAGAAATCAGAAGACAGAAATCTCTGTCCTTTGAACATGCATTTAATTTGCTGAAAGAGTTCCAAGTCATTCAGAGTCACGGCTGGTGAACAAAGCTTTTGGATACAGAACCAGGCCAAGAGGAGCTCACCCACTCGTTCTGAAGGAGATTCCCAATGTTGTGTGGCCCCAGGAACTCTGAACCCTTGCAGCATCCCAGGACTGTTCCAGCTCCAGCCTCCTGGCCTTTGCATTGATTCCATGTCTGAAATGTGTTCTGTCCTCTACCTCCTTCTCTTGAACTCCTAGCTCCCTTCCAAGGCTTCAGCTCAAGTGTCTACAAATGGCCTCCCTTGATTCCACCCACCCCACACCCCCAGTGATTAATGCTCTCCCCCTCCAAATTCCTTAGGATTATTTGGTCTATTTCCTGTTTTTACTCATCTATGGTCAGGTTGTATCTGCTGTACTAAAGATGTAAGCTGCTGGTTGGCAGGGGCTGCCTTTCTTTTAAGAGGCACTTAATTAATGCTTATGGATTGACCAGTTGTGTCCCTAGGACCTAACACAGTGCCTGCGCACAGTAGGTACTAGATAAATGTCAGATATCCTTCTTGAGATCACAGATGTATTAGAGAATATGAAAGATATGACCCATTTTGGGGGTGGGGGGCTGGGAGGGGTTGGACTTGTGATTTGATCACATTTGGAGAACTCTGCAAACACAAATGGACAAGGCAACATCTGAACCCTTCAGAAATGCCATCTCTTGTCTTGTGACAGGGTCCTTCTGATCTCTCCTCTCCGCCTGGGTCCATTCACTAGAAAACACAGGCCAGCCATAGACACTCTGCTGGTACTAAGTTATCTGTGCTGGTAGAAGGCAGTTCTGGCTGGGAGAGAGGCCAGGGCCCTATCTGGATTGGTGGCTGCACCCCAGGCCGCCCCATGGGTCAGTTACTCTCTCTCCTCTGCTGGAGTAATGAGGACATAGCTCCCAATCCAGGGATTGGCTTCTGCTCCTCCCACCATGGCCCCATTACAAAAAAGGTCTTGTGATGAAGAAGCAGGACCTGAGCAGCTAACCCCAATGAGCAAAGGCCTACAGATGATGCCCCATATGCCTCATGCCTCCTGGAAGGAAGGAACTCTGGCCAGGCCAGTATATTTATATGAAAAGTGCATAGGATAAGGGAGATGATATAAAGAAGGTAAAGAGGAAAAGCAGAAAGGGACAAGAAAGCCAATAAGAGAGGCCACAGCGGGGATGGGCTGAGCTATTCATGTAAAAACATTCATTCATTCCATTTATTCTTCGATCATTCATTTGGTACCCACTGATTAAGGGTAGAGCACCGTGCTGGGATCAGGAGGGCAGAACCAGGTGAAATGACTTCCCTAGGGTCACCCGGCTAGCAAGTGTCTGAGGTGAGTCCTCCTAACTGCAGGTCCAGAGCTGCCCCCTTGGGCTGCCTCTAGTTTAAAGACAGTGTGGTCTCTAACCTCATGGAATGGCCCCCAGAGAGTTTCCATTCTAGTAGAGGAATACAACCTGCTCACAGATAATAGTAATAACTAACTATAATAATATAGAGCCTACTATGTGCAGGAACTTTACAAATACCATCTCATTTGAGCCTCACCACAACCCTGGGAGGTAGGTGCTGTTACCTTCCCCTTCTTACAGACAAGGAAGCTGAGGCAGACAGGGGTTAAATGACTTGCCCAGGGTCACACAGCTAGGAAGAGTCTGAGGCCAGATTTGAACTCAAAAAGATGAGTCTTTCTGACTCCAGGCACGGCACTCTATCCACTGTGCTACCCAGCTGTCCCTAATACAACATAAATGCATACAGTTCAGCAGTCTGGAAGGGCACAGACCCATGCTACAATATCATTAAAAGATGGGGCAGATTCATTCTACCAGACCCTTACACTGTAAGCCTCTTGAGGGCAGGGAGTATCTTCTGCCCTTCTTTGTGTCACTTTGCACTTAGCCCAGTGCCTGGCACACAGAAGGTCCCCACGGAATGCTTACTGACTAAGGAGCAACTGTAGGAAGTCCTCTCAACTCCTCACTATTACTCTCGGGTTGGGCTGAGGTTCTTCTCCCACGGGAAAGGCATCTGAGATCTATGAAGAGTTGACGCTTTTCCCTTGGCCATGCCTCACTTTCTCCAGGGACATGTTAACTTGACATTGGCCTAAGACCAGCTACCAGTTGATTCAAGACAACAAGTATTACTTAGGTGCCTACTGTGTGCATAGTACCTGATGCCAAGCTGGTGATTCAAGACAAAAACAGTCCCCCTCCCAAGGAGTTGACATTCTATTGGAGAAAACACAGGTAAATAAAAAGAAGACAAGCTGAGTACAGAGACAGCCCTAACAAGCCAATTACTTCCCAAGTGCTTTCAGAAACAGAAAGAGAACAGCTGTCCCCACGGGAAAGGGAATTCAGAGGGTGGTCGAGAAAGATACCTCGATCTGAGAGCCACCAGCTGAGAGCTATCAAGGACAGAAGGAACAATATTCCTGAGAACTGGAAATGAAACATGACCCAACCAAAGAGAATCGTCAGGTTACTGACAAGGCTAATTCAGCCTCACCAAGGTCAGGAAGGAAGGAGTCCCTGGGGAGGGGGAAAACCAAGCCTGATGGACATGAGTCTCCCCGCTCCTCATCATAAAGGATGGAGATCTGCTTCGAATAGGCAGGAAACCCGGCAGATTCCCATGCCAGGGAAAGGAAACTTAATCCATTATCAATTCCACCTCTCAGCTGGAAGAACGTGAGCTCTTCCTTCAGCCAAGAAAAGTGAGATGAGAGAGGGATGAAGGGCTGTTTCCCCAACCCAGAGGGGTGGGCTATGGTCCAACTATTCTCCTTATTACAAAGAGAAAAGCCAAGTTTTCACAGCAGTGAGGTACATGGATTTCCACTGTAAGAGGCAGACTCCTATGTAAGCACATTTAAAATATGTGTTTAGTTTTAACAATTCAGTACCAACAAACATATGAGGTGCCTAAAAATGTGCCAGGAGCTGTCCTCAGTGCTAAAACACATTCCTGCCTTCTGCACTACCAAGAATTACAAAATAATGCCAAGATTGAGAGGGAGTCATGAAAAGCCTCTGGGGTGGGGGTAGAGGGGCAGTCCCTGAGCTGAGCTTTGAAGGAAGCTAGAGATTCTACCAGGGGAAGGTGATCACCTCGCAAGGGAGTGGAGGTAGAACAAGATGGAACATCACCCAGGGAGAACAGGTTAACAAGCCAGTCCAGATTAAATCAGCAGAAAAGGGATTGGTCTACCCTGAGAACAGAGATAGTGTCTCTTCTAGCTTGGGAGGGTATCACTGACTAGTACTTCACCTGGAAGAAGGTTTAGGAATGCTGATGCTGCATGGATATCCTCATGCTCACCCAGATACCCACAATACTTCAAGGAGGTGTGATTTCTTCCAGGTGAGTATTCCCTCCATGCATGTAGCCCTTTTCTGTGGCCTCTTCTGCTGTGACCAACTTGGTTTCAGAGCCTGTCCACACCAGGAAGACATCCTTGGTGGGTCCTTGGCAAATCAAAGCCTTTCCAACTTGGTCAGTTCTCTAAGAGCTCTCCAACCACGGGCACAGACTTTGAAACCCCACGATCACACTGGCATGACAAACAGAAGAATACATAAGAATAAGACTGGAATGGAAGAGTTTGGGTTTTTTTGGTCCACACCTGGATTTCATCAGTGTAAGGATTTCCCAGTGAGGGATTTCCTTCTATCAATGCAGATCAGCACCTGTCTTGGAGAGTCACCACTGGGAAGTTAAGTGACTTTCCCTGGGTCACACAGCTAGTAAGTGTCTGAAGCCAGATTTGAACTCAGGTCTTCCTGACTCTAGCCCCAGAGCTCTATTCACTGTACCACCTAGCTGCCCCTAACTCATTAGAGCTGGTCTGACTCAATTTCTTCTTCCTATGCTTTTGAACTGAGTTTTCACCATTTTAGGCAATGTAGATACAAGGTGGGTGAGAACAGGCCATTTGATCTGTCACCATCTGGCAGGTGACTGAAGAATGAAATGCCTCTATGCAGCTAATTGTCATTTAAAACTCATTCTTCCTAAGCTGGAATTTTAAATTCTGACAATGACAAATTTACTTACAAATTTAAAATTGAAATGTACCCTTTTAATCTTTTTTTTCTCAAATTTTATTAATGTTCTTTCCCCCTGCACCATAGATTCCCAAAGACTCCTTTCTTTATAGACCCCTCCCTTAAAACCAAGAAGCACAACTACGTATGCTCCACTCCACACCTACAGTCCACCACCTCTGTCCCAAGATTATAGGATTCTGGACTTAGAGCTAGAAAGGACATTAGCGGCTGCCTGGACCAAACCTGTCCTTTGACAGTCAAGGAAACTGAGACCCAGAGACAGAACCTTCCCAGGCACCCAGCGCTCTTCTCTGGATCCCGCATTCAGCCAGGCATCCATTCTCCCAGTAGAACAGGACCTTCTGAAGGGCAACAACTGTTTGTCATTTTGATGTCCAGCCTCATTCCACATTCATCCCCTTCACTCACTCTGCGAACCAGCCTAACTGGACAGCTGGCTGTTCCTCCTGGGACACTCCACCTCTGGTCTCAGTGTTCCATTGGACATACCACTGCACTTTGTGCATGGACCAGGGAGTTCACTGATGCAGAGGAAATCCCAGAGTGGAATGCCACCAATGGAAATGAGTGCCTACTATGGAATTTAGTCTTAGAGGGCCTCGTGGGGTATTGAGAGGGAAAGTGAGCTGACCAATAGTGACCCAAAGCTGCTGGTGAACTCAGCACATTGCTGCTCCCCCCTTTGCACACAGTAGGTGCTTAATAAATGCTTGTTGGACTGGCTTGGCATGGCTAAGACGTGCCCATTGTTCCTTTTGATAAAACTCTACTGTTTTCTTTCATCAAAGTCCCCACTCTGGTCACTGACTCAACAGAATAATGAATAATTAGTACCCAGAAAATAGAATGGTCAGTAAGGTGGTGCAGTGGATTGAGCACCAGGGCCTGGAGTCAGGAAGACCTGAGTTTAAATCCGGCCTCAGACCCTAGGCAAGTCATTTAACCCTGTTTGCTTCAGTTTCCTCATCTGTAAAATGAGTCGGATGAGGAAATGGCAAACCATTCCAGTATCTGCCAAGAAAGCCCCAACTAGGTCACAAAGAGTCGGACATGACTGAAAAACGACTCAACAAGAAAAGTAGCAAAAGCTGACTTGTAGGTTCCCCCCCATGATGGGAAGTGTTCAAGCGGGACTTGGTTGCTCCTTTGTTAGGGTGGGGTATAGAGAGGACTGACTCCCCACAAAGTAGAAGCTGGTTTCTCTAAGGTTACTGACGACCTCTCTTATTGCTAAATCCAGGGGCCTTTTCCTCAATCCTCATCCTTCTTGCCCTCCCCAAAGCATCAACGGCGTTGACCACTCTCTTTTCTGGGACACTCTCTGGATTTCTGTAACCTGGCTGCCTTTCTGTTCCCCCTCCCACTTCTCTGACCACTCTGTCTCAATCTCCTTTGTGGGATCATCGGCTATGTCCTTCCCCATATCTATGGTTGTTCCCAAAGCCTCTGTTCTAGGTTCATTGCTTTGCTTCTTCTCTCAACACCAGTGCATAACACAGCGTATGGCACACAGTAGGTGCTTAATAAACATTGATTGACTGATTGGCTGATCTAAGTGCTCACATCCCTTCCCATCTATTTGCAGAAAACCTCCAAATTCATGTCTGGCCCTGGTCTTTCTCCTGATCTCCAGGTACTGACTGCCTGTTGATCATCTTCACCTGGATATCATGTAGGTATCTTAAATTCAACATATCCAAAACAAAACTTATGATGATCCTTCTCAAAACTTTCCCCTCCTCTGAGCTTCCCAATTCCCTATCAAGGACACTGCTATCCGATAGCTTCCATCACACATAATCACTGTCTTCTTAATTCAACCTCTACGACATCTTACACTGGTCTTGTTCCCTTCATTGACAAGATTAAGGACCAGGACGATGGCCTCTGTACACTTTGCTTCCAGACTATTCCTTCTGATCCATCCCCCCACCTAATTTCCAAGGGGGACATACCTTAAGTACACGTCCTCTTCTGGCTTCAGAAACCTCAGTGACTCCCTACTAACTGTAGCATAACACATCAACTTACGGTCTGGCTTCAAATTATCTTTCAAGACTCATCTCCCACAGCTTCCATTCCCCGGTCATGACCAACAATCCCCTGCCTCCATGCCTTCCCATGGCCTGTACCTCACACCCACAGTGCCCTCCTTCCTCACCTAGATCCCTTTAAGACTTAACTCAAATGTGTCCTCCTACAAGAAGCCCTCAGCTGTCAGTGCTCCGGGATCCCCACTCCCCAATTACTCTGTCTGTATTTTCTGTGTATTTCTCTGTTGTTTCACCTCAGTTATCTACCATATACCAGGCACTTACTAAATGTTTGTCAAATAGATGAATAGGAGCTTAGGTTAGATCAGTGTTGCAAACTCAACTAGAAATGGGGACTAAACCAGACAGGAGGATCCCTGTAGCCACATTAGATTGCAGGCTCCTTGAGGGCAGGAATTTTCTTTTGCCTCTTTTTTGTATCCCCAGAATTTAGCATAGTACCTGGTACTTAGCAGAAACCTAAGAAATGTTGATGAGTGAAATATGGACTTAGAAAACCACATATTAACATTGTCTATGTTCTATTGTATTTTTGTTTATTTTGTTCAATATTTCCCTATTACATTTTAATCTGGTCCCCACTGAACTAGGCAATGTCTCAGTGCATCACGTGTAATACTTCTGAACTAAATGACATCCACAGTCCCTCTCAGTCAGAGCCAGAGGATCATCAGTTAACTTACAGCTTTTCTTTTCTCCCATCACATTCATTTCTTGTAACAGAAAGAAAAAAAGCAGCTCAGAAAAACTAACCAAGACACTGATCTCGTGTGACAGCGTAGGCGATATTCCTCCTAATTCTGTTCTTCGATGACTCTTCACTCTCCCAATCTGAACCACATCTCCTCTTATTCCCTTAATTGGGCTGTACTCCAACTTAGTAAAAGTCAAGGAGGGTTTCTTTATTGGGAGATGAAGAAAAGAATAAGCATTTATATCGTGCCTACTATGTACCTGGCACCAAACTAAGTGCACCTCAATCCCACCTTCTAAAGGAGGGGCTTCCCAGTCACCTTCCATTGCTAGTGCCTTCCCTCTGAGATGACCACCCTTTTACGCTGTAGAACTTATAATACATAGCCGATGTTGTTTCCCTCAAAAGATCGTAACCTCCCGTGTTTGTGCCCTTCTTTGTACCTCCAGTGCTTAGCATGGTGCCTGGCACACAGTAGGTGCTTAATAAATGCTTGCTGACCAATGGATTGATTCTACTCTTGCATCGTTCTGATGTTATAGGGCCTAGCAAAGAGCAGGAGGACAGAGGGTTAGACAGGACAGCAGAGGTCTCTTCCAACTTTCAGATGCTGGGCAATTCACCAAATGTTTTAGTCACTAATTTATTTGGCAGGTGGCTGCTGCCACCATTAGGGACTCCTGAGCATAACTGACCTTGGCTCAACTGAGTCTGATGGCAATCAGTCATGCTTCCGGAAGTCTCCCCTTTTCATCCTGCTGGTGCTCCTGGGAGCACAGTTACCAGCACTGGATGAAGGGAAGTAAGAACACTGGCATGGTTTCTGATTCATAAAGGAAGGAGGCAGGTCTGCTCAGCTCAGACCTAGGGTTTAACCCCATGGGAGTCCCAGGGCTGGGGGCTGCTTAGGAGAAACCCTGACCTTTTGAAGGACCTGGCTGAGCTGCAGGAGGCTCAGCAGGACTCAAAGAAATGTGACCTTTGGCTGAGTAGTCAAAAACATTGATTCCAAGACCTGGGTCACCGCATATAACTAATGCATATAATTAAAATTCATAGCTGTAATACTACAATTTACACGACAATTGGGCTTTGTTTTAGATTTTTGATTTTCTTCTTCCTAAGAGAGGAGGGATCCTAGGGAACAAAGCAAGAAGCTTCTGTTTATTCCTTTGTTCCCGGGGCTATTAACTGACATGAGCCAGTGGGAGTAGGGGAGAAGAGGAGAAGATTGTAGGGGGTGGAGACAATAGGCTGCTCAGAGTTATGACCTAGAGAAAAGGTCCGTAAGCCCCTCTCCTTTCATGCAGATACCACCCAAATTCAGGACCTCATAACCTCACACTTGGACCATTGAAATGTCCAAATAATGGGACCCCCTGGGGTTAATTTCTCTCCTTTTTCCAATTAGTTCTCCAAAGTGGTGCCAAACTGATTTTCCTACAGTATAAGTTTGACCACATCACTCCCGAGCTCAATAAAGTCCAGTGGGTCCCAAATGACTCTCAGATAAAATAAGAAATCCTTAAAGGCCCATCATCATCTGAAGCCCACCTGCTTTTCTATTTTCCATTACTCTCTTATTCACACGTTCTACTTTCCAGCCAATCCAGGTGACTAAGCCTCCCTGAACTGGGCATGACACCTCACACATTACATTAATTACCGCCAGCAAGCTAGCTCCATGAACGCTCACTCCTCCTGGTCTAGACATCTTCCTCAAGGAACAGCAATGAAGTCAACCATGCCAAAGTCACTAGAAAGGACATGTGGCTCCACTCACCATCCTTGTGACATCTGACGGAGTGGTCAGCTGGAATATAAGTTCTCTGAGGGCAGGGAATGGGAGAGAGCTGGAAATGTCTCAGTGGCCATCCCGATCAGCACATTCACGAACATAATCCCTGGCCTCTCGCACTAAACACTAAATCCTCGTCATTCTTTCATAACTGGAAAAAGATCCCCCCTACTGCACCATGATGAATGGTCCTCCAGATACTGCCTGAAGCCTTCCAGTAAGGGGAAAACTCACTACCTTTGAAGGCTGTCCATCCAACTTTGGGACATACTCTCACTGTTGGGGAGTTTGTTCTGCCAAATGAAAACTAAGTACGTACAAACGAGCTCTGTGTAGTACAAATGGGAAATGATCAACAGAGACTGGAATGCATTAGCATTTAGGGGGATCGGGCAAGACCTCCTGTAGAAAGTGGGATTTTAGCTGGGACACGAAGGAAGCTTGGAAAGTCAACAGCAGTGTGATGTAGGTGCTTCCATTATTTGCACTTACATATGGGTAAACTGAGGCATGGACAGGTTAAATGACTGTTCCAGGGCCACTCCACAGTTAGTGTCTGAGCTGGGATTTAAACTCGGGTCTTCCTTACTCCACATCCAATGATGCCCTGTCCACTGTGATGAGCTGCTGCTGCACTGTCTGTGACACATAATTTAGCTCCTAATTATACTTTGTCTCAAACTGTTGACTCATGTCAAGTAAATTCATATATTTGATCCCTAGGACTCAGCTCAGATGCCACCTTCTGTGACTATGACAGTCCCCCACCCCTCAGCCTACCCCTTAACCCCCCAGATGCTAAAGCTTTACCCTCAAAGGCTAACTCCCATCTACTGTCTAGACAGGGTGGTTCAAGTTTTAATAGCCTGTCCTTGTTTGTTCTTCAGCCGTGTCCAACTCTCCGTGACTCAGTTGTGACCCCATTTGGGGTTTTCTTGGCAGAGATACTGGAGTGGTTTGCCACTTCTTTTTCCAGCTCATTTTACAGATGAGGAAACTGAGGTAAACAGGGCAAAGTGGTCTGCCCAGGGTCACACAGCTAGGAAGTGTCTGAGGCTGGATTTGAACTCAGGTCTTTCTGACTCCAGGCCTGGTTCTCTATCCACCACACCATCTAACTGCCTTTTAATAGCTTAAAACTGCACAAAGACTTTTGGAAGACCTTGTGGGTATCCTGTACGCACCAAGCTGTGTGTCCTCCAGTAGAGTGTGAGCTCCAGGAGGGCAGGGGCTGCCTTTACCCTTTTCTTTACATCCTCAGCACATAGCAAAGTGTCTGGCGCATAGTCAGTCTCAATAAATGCCAGCTTCTGGAGGGCAGGGCCCTTGTCTCCTGTTTCTTATCTCCCTCTCCTTCCCTTGAGCCTAATAACCGCTCAGGGGTTCAAGCTGTTGGTCATTCTGCACCGTCAGCGAAGCAACAGAGACAATATTCTTTATTTTCGTGGATTGGTCACAAGTCCTGGCTTCTAATTTCACCCTCACCACGATGTTACCTTGGGCAAGTCACTCCCCATCTCTGAGCTACAATTTCTTCATCTATAAAATGAGGAGGCATGATCTGGGAGTCCCCATCAGGCTCGAGATCCATGAGCCTATGATCCATTTTCCCAGTTCAGAATGACTTAGGATCTCACTGGATTTAGGGTTGGAAAGCTGAATAAGAGTAATTGTTACTATGAACACAAACAGGGCACTGAAAATGCCATTATCAAGGCTTTCCTTAGAGCATCTTATTTGACCCCTAGGTCAAGGAATTCAACTGGGAAAGAAACTGAAGCACACAAGAGCCACTTGCCCCAGGTCATGAAGAGAGTAAAAGGCAAACTCAGGATTTCAATACAGCCAGATCTCCCTGGACTCCAAATGCGGCTCATGACAATGAACTAGCCTTTTACAAAAGGTTCACCTCCCTAAGAGTAATGATAGCCTTATTCCCTAGGAAGGTGGATGAAATCGTGTCTAATAGACACCCCAGGGAAGAGTCACTTATTATTAGGCGTTGGCCAACAACGGGGGCTAATAGGCATTTCCTGAGTTCCGCCCTGGGATTAGAGCCCAGTAGTGGCCATTCCATGCCACTAAACTGGAGGTACACACACACACACACACACACACACACACACACACACACACGATTTGTAGGACAGATGAGAGTCGAGAATGCTGACCAGGAATTGATCATGTCCATCCATCAAAGTCAAACAGCTCATCACAAACTCACTGCACACCTGAGAGAGGAAGGGAGACCCAGAGGGAACAAGCAAAAGGGAGGGGCTGAATTCATGCACTGAGTGGTTTTAAGATCTGGAACTAATCACCCACAAGATGATTCCTAAAACCAATCGGAAGATTGTCAGTGAAGGACCAGGAGTCATCAGAGGACAATCATGGAACGGGGCACAGTGCAAAGAGCGCAGAGCTTGGAGTCCCAGGAGGCAAGTTCGAATCCCAGCCCTGCTGTCTGTTACCTAGGTGACCTGTACCTCTGAGGGCCTCCTTTGGGTCATCTTCAAAATGAAGGTGGTTAGCCCAGATGACCTCGAAGGTCACTTCAGCTCCATAACTACCGCCCTGAGATATATATTTCATTTATTTCCATTAGCAAAATCAGCTCACACCTTCCCAGGTTCATTTTATTCTTCTCTGGCAAGGGGCAAACAATGCATCCAGCCTCAGACACTTGCTGGCTGTGTGACCCTGGGCAGGTCACTTCACCCTGTTTGCCTCAGTTTCCTCACCTGTCAAATGATCTGGAGAAGGAAATGACAAATCACTCCAGTATCTTTGCCAAGAAAACCCCAAAAGGGGTCACGAGGAGTTGGACCTGATGGAAATGACCAGACAATGTTACCTGTGGCTATGTCTTATCTTTAACTAGATAGGAAGCTCCCTGGGAGCAGGACCTGTTTTATTCAGTTCTCTGGATCCCTGGTGCCTAACACAGGGTCTAGCACCTGGCAGATGGTCAGGCAATGCTTCCTAACTTGGCGGCTAATTAATCATACAGGAAGTCAAACCCAACTGTCCTGGGTGTCTAGGTGGTGCTACAGTGCACTGAGCACTCGGCCTGGAGTCAGGAAGACCCGAGTTCAAATTCAGCCTCAGACTCTTCCTAGCTGTGTGACCCTGGGCAAGTCACTTCACACTGTTTGCCTCAATTTCCTCACCTATAAAATGGAAGTGATGGAAAGGAATGACAGCATTTACCACCCAGGATGGTTCTGATGATCAAATGAGAATAGAATTGTAAAGCTCTTAGCACGCTGCCTGACACATAGTAGGTGCTATATAAATAGTAGGTACACCGACACACAGTAGGTGCCATATAAAGTTATCTATAAAGATAGCAACAACACCAGTAATGATATCATTAAGTCAATAAATCTAGCACCATCATTATGGATATTATTATTTTCCTTTGCTGAAAGCCTGGGTAGAGGGCACTCAGCACGGCGGTGACCCAGGTGACCACCCTTGTCTTAGAAGGAGCAAAGTTCCTGCGACGGGGGAGGAAAGGGAGCAGCCCCCTCGCTCTGCTAGCTTACCGACTCGTCGTCTGGAAGCAGGAGTGCAGGCCGACAAGGAATGGATTACTGGAGGCCTGTTCGAACACATGCTTCTCTGTCTGCACCCAGTCGATGTCCTGCAAGAGAACCAGCGGCACGTTAGTTACAGCCCAAAGGACCCTGGGGCCGGTCAAGGCAGTCGGCGTTTATTAAGTGCCTACTGTGTGCCGGGCCCAGTGCTAAGTGCTGGGGATTCAAAGAAGGGCAAAGGACAGTGCCTGCCCTCGAGGAGAATGCAATCTAACAGGGAGGCAGATGATGAACCAGTTCTGAACCACCCTCTCACGGTGCCCCTTTCCCCAAGTAGAGGATGCTCCCGCAGGGGGCGGATGGCTTTGGTTTTTATCTTTGCACCCCCAGTGACTAGCAGGCTTCTGAACATTCATTGCCTCCAACAGTTGATGAAATAAACTCAGCTGTTGGAGAATTAATTATGACAAATAAGTCAAAACAAAGCCCACAAGTCAGGGTTGAAGAATGCCCAAGGACAGATGGTGCCCCTGAGTCTACAGATCTGCATAAACCAAGGATCTACTCAGAAACCAAGTCCTCCAGCGATGCCCAAAGTACCCAAAGGGCGTCCCATGGAGTGTCATCTTTTTCAGTTGAGACAAACAGGAGTAGATAGAGAGGATGAAAGATCTGCCTGATGTGTAAGGACTAAAATGATGAAAGCTTTGGCAAATCATAATTATGAATCAGCAGAAAAAGATCTGGGGGGTTTAAGTAGTCTGTAAGTGCTGAGAGCCACCGAGGGGGATGCAGCAGCCCACACAGGAGTGCAAGCCAAGGCTATATTTGAAGGGGAATGGCATAGACAGGGCTAAGAAGGTAATCTATTCCCTTTACACTCTGCAATAGTGAGTGACTCCACATCCAGTGTATTGGGTTAAGCCATATCTTAGGAAGGATGTTGACAGGCTAGTGGGCGACCAAAAGAAGGCAGTGGTAAAGGGCCTGTGGGCTATGTTGTATAAGGCTCAGGTGGAGGAACCAGGGGTGTTAGTCTAGAGAAGCCTCACAGGGACATGACAATGGTTAATTAAAGGCATTTAGAAGAGAAGGTAGACTTATTCTGGGTGGCTCCAGAGACCAGATCTGGAAGTAGTGGGCCAGTGGGGCAGGCTGGGTTTGATGTAATAAGGATTGGCGCTGTCCCATAAAGGAGTCCTCTGGCTTAAGAGGTGGTGCACTGCCCCTCCCCGGAGGGCTTGGGACAGTAGCTGGAAGGGGCGGTGCAGCACAGCCCTGTAGGCAAAGAAAGAAGGCTGAGAAGCAGAGCCAGAGAAGAAGAAAGGCTCATGTTCGGGTCACCAGAAGGCCACTGGGGGGCGCAGTGGTTAGCGCAATGGACCTGGAGTCAGGAAGACCCAAGTTGAAATCCAAGCTCAGACATGACTAGCTGTGTGACCCCGGATAAGTCACTTTATTTCTGCCTGACTCAGTTTCCTCATCTGTAAAATAAGGTAATAATGGCACCTACATACCAGGATTGTTGTGAGCATTAAATGAGATAATATTGTAATATTACCGATTGGTAATGGATTATCAATGATACTTAGGTACTTAGCCAACCTAATAGTGCTGTATAAATGCTACAGTCACCATCGTCACCAGCATCAGCGATGGAAGAAAGTTGTTCCCGTCATAGACTGAGAGAAACAGAAAGACTCCCCATGCGAGGGAGAAAAGAGGATCCCAGACGCACAGACCAAGCTGAAGGGATCTCGGGGTCTCTAGTCCAGCCCTCCCCTTATCCCTCATGTTACAGATGAAGAAAACGAAGCCCGGGAAGGTGAAATGATTGGCTTAAAGCCACAGACAGGAGCAGGGCAGGGATCTGAACCCAGGTCCTCTGACTGCATAGTTGGCTCTCTTCTGCTGGATCAAACAACCTTCCAAAGACGATCCCTCAAAGCAGGATTTTCTCTCTGAAGATTTCCTTCCATTTACACTGTCTCTACCTTGTACGCACACACTTATTGCATGCGGTCTCCCCCTTAAGAATGGGGGCTCCTTGAAGGCAGGGGTACAGCTTTTGTTTTTCTTTGTATCCTCGGAGTGCACGGGCACAGAGTCAGCCCCTGAATGGATGTTTGCTGACCGACTGAGTGACGGCCACTTGGTGGAAAAGTGACCACACGTCTGCCATCCTGCCAGAGAACAAAGAGCTAACACACGAGAGTGGATGAGTCATGAGGGATGAAGCAAAATGGAGAGACCCCCCTCCCCTCCCCACTGGATACGGATTCTCAAAGAACCACGCTCGGCTCTCACTTTGGATATTGACTAGACATTCTGACCAGAGTCAGCAAGGAGGCACATTGGCTGCAGCGCTGGGCTTGGGGTCAAGAAAAGCGGGTTCAAATCCAGCCTCAGATGCTAATGAGATCGGTTGTCCTGGGAAACCACTTCACTTCTGCCTGTCTCTGTTTTCCCATCTGTAAAATGGGGATAATTTTTCAACCCTAGCTCACAGGAGTGTCGTAAGGAGCGAATGAGATCATATTTGTAAAGTACCTTCAACGTAGTAAGCATTACATAAATATAAAATGTATTATTACTATTACCATTACGAGACATTCTAGCTAGAACAGCTAGAGGGCACAGTAGACACAGTGATGGACCTAGAGTCTGGAAGACCTGAGTTCAAATCCAGCCTCAGACCGAGACTCGCTCCGTGACCCTGGGAAAGTCACTTAATTTCTGTTTGTCTCAGTTTCTTCATCTGGAAGATGTGAATCATGACAGGATCTACCTTTCGGGGATTGTTATGAGAATCAAAAATGATAAAAATTGTAAACTACAAACCTGAAAGCGCTATATCACCCACTACTAATTACTACCACCACGACCACTACCAAGTCCTCTCTGTCCTCCTAGTAATAGTACCAGTACGATTACTACTGCTTACCACTTACTACGATCTCTTCCTCCTCCCACTCTGTCTCCTTTCATCAAAACCACTAATTACTACTAACGCCTCTTCCTCCCCCTAACTACCACTAGCACTATTATTACTACTACTAACCACCCCCATTACTATTAACTCCTCCTCCGCCCACCCCACCTTTTACTACTACAACTAACTAGGACTACCGCCACTAACTCCTCCTCCTGCTCTCCCTCCTTTCATTACCACTACTAACTCCTCCTAACTCCTACTAGTACTTCTACTAACTGCTGCTACCTCCCCCCACATCTCTTTTCACTGCCCATTTGTGGTTTCACCCATTTGTGGAGCTGGCCCAGGAATTCCAAGATTATTGGCAGATCTCTGGCATTGAGCTCAGCATAGGGATGGAAGAAAAGACACAAGCAATCATTAAGTGCCTACTATGTGCCAAGCACCGAGAGGAGCAGGGGTGAAAATGGATTTGGCAAAAGCAAAGAAGAAGAAGTAGGGTCCAGCTCAAGCTCCCAGCCCATCTACAACCTGGGGAAAGTCAACCGTAACATACCCCAATGACCCTTCCGTTCATCCCTGGAAGAGTCATTCTGAGAGGCAGGAAGGCCTGGGTGCAAATGTTACCACGGACAGAGGCGAGATGAGCTGGGATGTTCTGGCCAATTTATATCACCTCCCTGAGCCTACTGTTCTAACCAAAAATAACTCCTAGAAATGTATGAAGGGCCCAAGAGAGGACTAGAGAACCCTGGCGTTGGAACTTGCTCCACCAACATGGACCACAACCCGAGTCTCTCCTCGCTCTCTTACGAGCAGGTGAGGGCAGGGAAAGAACATCAGCGTTTGGGGTCAGAGATGATCTCTGTGCATTGTCTCCCTGTCTGTTGCTTGTTTCCAGATCATATTGTCTCCCCCAGTAGATTGTGAGCACTCAATTCAATTCGGTTCAACTTAACCAGCACTGATAAGGCAGCTCGTAACTGACAGACTGGTCATGCGATGACCGTGGGAGGACAGCCAGTGTTCCACTGGTACCCTCAGGGTGTCAGAGGAAAGTGAAGAAGGCCTCCAGTGCACTAGTTGGATCCCGCTGGGGCGTCTCTAGGGGAAACGGAAAAGTGAGACACGGGAGGGGTTGTAATCTGCAGGAGTTGATGGAATATCCACACTGGAAATCATGGGCGCATACAAATAATGCCCTCTCCTGTGCCACTCTCACTTCCACTCCCTGCCCTCAAGAAGCTGACATTCTAAGCTATTGCTGTTATCTTGACACAGCAGTGACCAGATTTAGATTTTCCCAAGTCTGAGATCACTCAAGGGCCAAACGTTTAGTAAGCACCTACTATGGATAGAGAATGAGAGATATAGAGAGAACAGAGAGATCTACGATTTTATTGATATATATAGCTCCCAGGTGAGAAACCCCCCTCTACCAATGCAGACTGGCACCTTCTCTGCAATGCTATGGGCTTAAGAGACTTGCCCAGTCACAGAGCCAGGATATTATCAGAGCTGGACCTGGAACCCAGGCCTTGGTTTTGAGGCTGGCCATCTATCCACTATGCTACACTGCCTCTCTGAGCTTTAACCACCACTCTAGGCTTCCTGCCTCTCACAAGTTTCTCAAGTCCACAACACACCAGATTTAGAACACCTGCCCTCTAGTGGCTACATCATGCAATGGCCTCTTCCCCTTCCCAGATCCGATTTGCCATTTTTTTAACCAGAAAAGTTACTTACTTCATCATCGTGGACCAACTCCTTTTTGACAACCTTCATGGCATAAATCTGGTCATTCTTTTTCAACCGTACTAAGAGAACTTTGGCATAACTCCCCCGTCCAATAACTCTGATTAAATCGAAGTCCTGCAGCCCGAGCCCCTGAGATATTTTAATTCCATCCATTCCATCGATAACTGGCTTAATGTCCTAAAAACAAAACAAAAAGAGGGAAGATTGGGCAGGTTCTGAGAACAAGGCAATAGTAACTCTACCATTCTTCACAAGATGCTTCACTTCTCAACACCCACTGGAGCACACACCATCTATGCTCTGGAAAGAATATCTCTCACCCTCATTTCCATTCTCATGTCCCGCATCCCCAAAGGAAGACAGAAGGAAGAATCAAAGACCCAGCAATTCTCCAGGCAGATAGAGGAACGCCTGTGCTATGGTCAGCATGTGGTGAGCCCTCCATCCACCAATCTGTTTTTGACATAGTACATAAGCCCTGGCGGGCCAGCTGAGGTTTAGAAAGGACTGGTGCAGGGTCACACAGCTGGTGAAGGAGGGAGGCAGGATTTGGACTCGGGCCTTAACAATCTGTAATCCTAGCACCCTAGCCAGGACCATAGGATAAGTTAGGAAATTGCCAACAGGTAAGTGATCACATAGAAGAGAAAGTAGAGGCATTCATATATAATCCCCTCATCTTACAGGTGAGGAAACTGAGGCACAGAGAAACATGCTGAAGGTCACACAGCTATTAAGTGTCTAAAGATGGGATTTGAACCCAGTTCTTTTTGACCCCAACTATGGACATATTGTCTGAGCTGAAATCTCACCCCAACTCTTTTTTAATCAGCTGTGAATACAGATCATTCAATTCCATGAAAATTCCATGAAAAGAAATATTGGCCCTCAGTACTAAAGTATCTCCGAGGTGCTTTGGACTCTCAGACAAAAATGAAACAGTCTCTGTTTCTTGAGAAGGAGGGAGGGATCAGGGATCTCTTTGTGCGCTTGCTCAACAACCAGCATTTATTAAGTGCTTATTAGGAGCCAGAGATTGTGCTTGAAGATACGAGGACAAAAAATGAAACCAGCCCTGCTCTCAAGGAGGTTACCTTCCTTCCATTCTATTTCCACTCCATTTCTATTACCACATCTACTCTCTTTTAGCTAGAAAGCAGAAGGAAGTTTTTAAGACTGTGCAACTCTTGAGGAATGACGCCCAATTAGTGAGCACACCCATGAACCAAAGGAAGAACCTTCTTTCTTTGAATATATCATGGAGAGGATTGGGCAAACCTTGACCTTCTCAGGCAGAGGCAACAGTCCTGTTGGCTGACTCATTTCATCCCAGGGATGAATGGTGTGTGTGTGTGTGTGTGTGTGTGTGTGTGTGTGTGTGTGTGTGCACGAGTGCCAGGGAGACCAAGGGACAGGACTCTGGAGCTTGGACCTTGTTTTCTAGCTTTGCCACCAGAGTCTACTGGGCTTTGCTCAGAGTCTTCTCTGAGAAGATTAACTAATTTGTGTCTGTTACCCCAGCTAAGTGTTATAAGGACAAGCGCTCCAATTAAGAGCTAGCATCCTCGTCCATTATAAATAACACCGATATTTTTAGTGGGGAAAGGTGTGAAGCTGAGATAGTACACAAAAGTGGGAGCCCTGTATGAGCCACGACCTCTCCAGGCCTCAGTTTCGATGACCTCAAAGATCCCACCCAGCTCAAAACCTAAGAGCTTAAACTCTTGAAAGAGGAGGATTGTTCAGGCGTTGCTCAGATGGGTTAGTGTATAGTGAGGTTGTTCGCCAAGCTCTTTTAGGGGAGGCCAACAGAGAAAGAAGCCCCCTGTAGCCATAATGGCTTTTGTTTTCTTTGAATGGCTCAGCTTGCCTCATTGAGCCTCTGGACACTGTGGCTTGCTCTTCCGGGGCAGGAGGCCCGGGGAGCATGCCGGGAGGCAGACGGCTTCCTGTGTGGGGAGTCATGGGGCTGGCTGAGGGGAGGTGTTAGCTCCAGAACCTGGTCTACCCTAGGGGGAGGAGCCAACTCAAGAACCAATCAGCCCTGGTCATTCGGGCGGAGCTTGATGATGTCAGAAACCCTATAAGAGGGGAGAGGACAGCTTGAAGATTCTCTCTTTCCTTTTCCGGTTGGAGCCAGAGGCAGTTACGACAGTTACATCGTCAGTTACAGTTGCAGCTTCAGTTTCAGAAACAGACACAGCTGAGGCAGGAGCTGCCAGCAGCAGAGCTGATCTACGGGAGGAAGCTGAACAAAGACTTCAGTCCAGTGGGTAATCTTATTACCATCAAGGGGGAAACATGATTTTGCTTTACGCAATCATGTTTCTCTGTAGCCTCCTGGTTACTCTTTCAAGGCGTACTTATTGGGCCTGGAAGATTATGACCAACATATCAAAATGGGGTTGCTGGTTCATGGGTTGGTTACTGTTGAGCCTAAATAAATGTTTTGATTCTTCTGCCTTCTACTTTGAGAGTTTCTTATATCCGGCGGTTCCGAACCTTTCAGACATGTTTATGATCCTCTTTGAGATTATAAACTCGGCCCTCCTGATACACCCCCTAAAATACCCACTTTGGTCATTCTGCTTCTGCTTTTCTTGAGGGTTCGAGAGAACTGAGGGTGCATTGTGCATTGGTCAAATTCCAAGGCGGGCAAGATCGACGGTGACTCATTCCTGCTGTCAGGCTGAGCACTGTCCGCCCAGTGAGTGGGGGATGGCCTGGGGGCAGCCCAACAGATGTAAAAGGAGGGAGGATGGATGGGAAGGACGTGTTCATAAAGGAACATTTTATGGGTACCAAATCCCTCAAGAAGAGATGAGATACCCTAACCGCCCCCCTCCCCCATTCCTAATTACAGACAGGGTGGAAACAGGCAGTGGAAGACACTGCCAAGGGCCCTGCACGTGTTGTCAGAAGTCCTGGGTTGAAATCCTGCCTCCGACACAGAATCCTTGTGTCATCTTGGGCAGACCGCTTGAAGTCTTGGGGCCTCTATCCCCTCGTCTGTGAAATGAGGGGGGTGCACATTGACTTCTGAGGCCCCTTCTCCCTCTAGGATCCTATGTGGGACCCTGAGAAGACCAGCTTCTCTCTTTCACCCTCACTTTCCTTATGACTAAAATGAGAGGTTGGATTAGATGGACTCTAAGGTCCCTCTTCAGGCCGCTAGGTGGTGCCACTTTATGCACTACATAAAGCACTGGGCCTAGGGTCAGGAAGACCTGAGTTCAAATGGGACCTCAGACACTTTCTAGCTTTGTGATCCTGGGCAAGTCACTTCACCCTGCTTGCCTCATCTGTAAAATGAGCTGTAGAAGGAAACAGCAAACCAATCCAGGATCTTTTCCAAGAAAACCCCAAATGGAGTGGAGGAGATTCAAACACGACTGAAATTACTAAACACAGACAAAGTCCCTTCTGGCTGGAGAGCAGGATCCTGGGCAAATCATGTGTTTCTCTGTTAGTAAAAGGAGAGGCCTCGGAGCTCTAGTCAGGAACTCCAAGGCAGGTCAGACCAGCCTCTAGATTCGAGGCGTTGTGTGGCGTCTATCAGGAGAGGGGACTGTGAAACACAGACTCAGCAGAGAATGGGCAGCAAAGCATCTGGTCCTTTTGGGGAGATGCGTCACATGGTGGCCATGCCAAGCACCAGCTGTCAGCTCATCCTCTCCACCCAAGCCCATACGTAGGTCTGCCCTTGAGAAACAGGAGCGAGGCCCAACCCGGGCAGGCTGAGTCTTTGTGAAGGGGATCTGGAAGGCACACTGTGCTGGCTCAGATGTAGCAATTGCTCCTACATCCCACTAGAGGGAGGAGGAGGTGGAGGCCGGCACCCGCGGAAGGACAGTGTAGTAATGGGAAGTTCCAGAAAGGAAATAGGCAAAGGGGAAAACAAAATCTAAATTCATAAAAGGTTAAGATATAGTAAGATATGGTTAAATGGGAAAGCTGGGTAGAGGGAGAGATACAGAGGAAAATTTGGGGAAAATTTAAAATTAAAAATTTTTTGAAAAACATAAAACTTAATTTTTTATATTTTGAAATTTTGAAAATGCCTAGTTCTAAAAAATTAAAAAAACTATTTAAAAACATATTTGAGACAGGATAGACATATACATCATACACAAATGGCTCACAAGACCACGAGAGAAATATAAAGAATTAAAGCTATTCATGAACTAGTGTTTGCCAAAAATTTTTTTAAAAAGTAATTTTAATGAGATTTTTAAAAAATAAACTCACCTCAGAATCATCTTTAAGGCTGTCATGTTTCCGGGTTGAAGGAATATAAGCGACTAATAAAGAAAATGGAGAAAGAAATAGTTTTTTCAACATTAGATGGAAACCATTAAAAACCTGTTGGTCTTAAGATCAATGTTCTAACAGCCCCCTTAAGTCTTGCATCAAGCTGCCTCTTGGCTTGGGGTCTCCAGCCAACTGGGAGCTGGCAGTTCTGGAAGGAGAATGTTGAAAATTCAAAGTGAAGCCCCCTGACTGACTACCTGGTACGTGAACCTGAAATATGGTAGCTGCCACACTCCATTAAAATGACGGTGGGCAGATTTGTGGGCAAGCATCCAGGACGGGGTTGCAAACCGAGAGGGGGAGGCAGAGGATGGTGGCTATAGCTCAGGGATGCCTGCTCCTAGGTGGTGGCTCTCTCCTAGGTATTAGAACCAGCAATGGGTTTCATATAATGCCCACTCTGGATTCCTGCCCAGAGAAAGAGCAATGGGACACTCATCCAAAACTCGACTCCTTTCTTTGTGTTTTGTTTGGAAGTTCTAGACAAGACAGTTGTAGCTAACATCTGGTCTCCAACACACCAACCCAAAAAAGTCATTCCTGCCTACGATGAGAACAAATTCACATCTTTGCTGGGTCGAGGTGAGCAGACAGGACCCAGAAAGAAAGTTTTTTAAGGAGAAAGGATGTAATTATGGTATCAACCTGTGTCAAGGCCCAACAGAATATGGGCCAGCTTCAAAGAAGGGAGGGAAATACACTTACGTCCATCAGTTTCTTCAGAGGGAAGGTCGACTTCATCGTTTTTATCATCTATTTGAGGTTCTTGGGAAGGCATCACCGAATCCTGGCAAAAACAAGTGACATCAAAATGATTCATCATTGTCATCAACTAATGTAAGCTGGCTCTGCCTGGTGGCCAGACCTTTCCTCCCTCCCCAGGCTTAGAGGCAGAAAAGTCTGGAGATTTTAGTTCCAACTCGGTGACCTTCTCCATTGCTCCTCCCCTGTGCCCAGCCGCTTAAGGGGCCAAACTCCTAATGGCCCCCAGAGGCTACAGGGCAGAGCAAGGCAAGAAGGGGAGAAGGATCTAGGTGCAGGAAATTTACAGGATGACCTTGATTTGATTATATCTCTAAAGTCCCTTCCAGGTCTCAAGTTATGCTCTATAAGGGTGTTACTGGCCACCTTATCTAAAGTGACTTCCACTAGAGAACAGACCTGGGTCCTCCCCAAAGTACCACTCTTACCCCCTGCCTCAGGGACCAGAAACCTGGGCATAGAGTTAGAGTTAGAGTCTCAAAAACTTATCTTGCAAATAAGAGGCCAAGTTTCTCCTCTTCTTCATGAAGTCTTTGGGGTCTTTGACAACCCCAAAGCCTATGCTCCCTCATATACACTGGACGACCACTCTTCATCCTTCCAGACCCCACTAATCTACCCACCCAAAGACAGCCTAGAACACTGAGCTAGATCAAGTCGGATGAAATTCAGTAGTATCCTTGCCTCAAAGATCTAGACCCGGAAGGAACCTCAAAGGTCATTCAATGCAACTTCATCATTTCAAACACGGGGAAACTGAGATCAAGGGAGAATAAGTGATTTGACAGAAGTCATAAAGTTACCATTGGCTCACAGACGAGGAGATGGAAAGGACCTCAGAAGACATCTGGGCTAACTCATTCATTTTATACAAGAGGGAACTGAGGCCAAATCAAGTTAGGTGACTTGCCTAAGGTCACAGAGGGAGTATCAGGGGTAGAATTTGAACCAAGACCCCAGACTCCTGAGTCAGCATTCTTGGGTGGCCAAAACTTAACTCTGCAATGTGAATTCATTTCCTTTTTCATATCAACAAAGCACGATGGTTAGAAGGATCAACATGGAGTCAGAAAGGCCTGGGTCCAAATCTGACCTCCTATACTTTTAAGCTGGTCATTCTGCTTCTCTGAGCTCTGGTTTCCCAATCTGTAAAATGGATACAGTGCCACCTGTCTCTAAGGGCTGTAGTGAGGCTCTCATGAGATAATGTATGTAAAGCATTTTGGGAACTGGAAATCAAAATGTCCAACGAGATGATCTCCAAGACTTCCGGAGAAGGATGGACCTCCCGGTCCTTTAGAAGTGAGGAGGACCTGAGTTCAAATCCAGCCTCAGACACTTACTAGCTGTGTGATGCCAGGGAAGTCACTTAATCAGGAATACATTCCTTACTCCGCTACCCTTCCCCCTGCACCCCCAAAAAAGGGAGTAGGAGGCACGGTCTCTTTCATTCACTTTGACGAAGCTTTCATTCCCTCCTCAGCTCCTTCTGGTGTCTTCACAGTGCGACATCAAAAACAAATTAAAAACAAACCAAACCCTAACTCTTCTCCTGATCATTAATTATACTTTAATGAAACCCAGGAGGCATATGGAGAAGATAAAAATTCAAATTCAATTAAGGATCTTGCTTATTCATTCTTATTACACCACTTGAATGGGGCCAGTTGGCAACAGGCACCTTGTCTCCAAAGCCTATTGGAACATACAGTGATGCCAAGAATCTAAGATGCCGACGAGCTTGAGTCTGGATCTAGAGGTGAACGTGATGGGTTGGAAATCTGGCTGGGTCCTTAACCTTGGACACGTCATTTTCTGTCTGGGGGCCTTGGTCTCCCCCTCCATAAAATGAGGAGGTCAGACGAGTCGGTCTCTCATCTGGCTCTAATGATATTGACACTTGTTCAAGAAAAGGTCAAAGTCATTTCAGCCACTGTGAAGAATGGACTCTTAGTTGCCTTTTAATAAAAGACCCAAATTTACCAAATTAAGATGATGGGACTTTCCTGGAACAACGGGCACTGAAGGACTTCATGTGGATTGGCACATCAGAGTGTCAGGTGGGAGCTAGGTTGTGTAGCATTATTACGTCCAGTTCAGAGATGAAGAGAGGCTGAGTCCTAAAGTGACTTTCCTACTGTCATGATTACCCAGAAGCAGAATTTGAACTTAGGACTTCTCAACTCCTTAAATGCAATAAAATACTTCATTTCCTTGAATCTCACTTTCCTCACCTTCAAAATGGGACTAATACCAGAGAGGAGAACAAAGATGGTGGCAGTAGTGGCCATGGCCCAATGGCCTACCACTGTAGCAGCCTCCCACCCATATCATGCCAAGAGCTGTTCCATGATGGAAAGGCTAAAGAATTTGACCTAATTTACCTACAAAAGAGGTCACATATCCATATAAACAAATCAGTGCAATTTTTCTTCTCCTCATGCTTTTTTTATTAAAAGGAGGGCATACGAGTCAGGAAGACCTGAGTTCTGATCCCACCTCTAATAATCTTGAGAAGTGACTGTACTCTTGAGCCTGTCTCCTCACCTCCAAATAGGACAGGAGGATTTCACAGCCCCTGCTGGAGATGTGCAAACTATCGTGAGGTATTATAGAAATGCCCACTGGTATCAGAATACAAGCAGTGGGGCAGCAGGAAGCCCTGGGTTTGCCAACTCCTGCTTCAGATACATACTAGCTTAACCGTTGTGAGCCTCATTTTCCTCGTTCTATAAAACAAAGACAAGAACCTCTCAGCCAGTAACACTGAGAATGATATGACATAGGTGTGTACACCTTGAAGGCCCATAAACAAGTCAGCCGCCATCACCTTCACTGCCATTAGACACGCAGTAGGGCAATTTCCATTTAGGGATTCGTGAACCCTTAAGTTCTTGACAATGGTCCAAAAGGCCCCAAATTTTTTTTTAATTGTAAAGAATATGATAATCAGCAGGTTAAATTACTCTTGGGGTAGTTGCCACTAGGACTTAGGATGAAACCTAGTCTCAGAGAGGTGAGTCACTTGCCCAAGTAAATTATCTGAGGCAAGATTCAAAGCCAGACCCTTATCACTCTATCCAGCACTCTACAGATTACAGCAGGCCACCTCTCTCAAATATGTTCCCATGAGACCAGCACTTAAAGCATCCTGGCCCCATGAGCCCTTCACATCCCAATGCCAGCCCCCTAGCCCTCAGGTTGCGTCTTTTACTCACCATATGCCTTTTGCAGGTCAGTGGTACAAGTATATGACAACGTTTATGGACCAGTAATTTGCAGTTGATACACTTGTAGCCTTGCCTTCCGAGACCCCATATCCTTTCGCTGCACTGGCCACAGTATGCTCTCTGTAACACAAAGCAAAGAAGATGCACTGGTCAAGACCTTGCTCCTTGAAGGGTGCCATGCTAGACATGGGGGAGAAAAGACAAAATAAGACACAGTTTTCCACACAGTACTACCCATAGATAGAAAGAATTCAGTCTGAGACGGAGAAATAGACTCCTGAAGACCCAGGAAGGTAGTTTATGCCATATCCTGATACACCGCCTGAATCCTCCATTTAACTGAGGACAACATGAGCATGTTTGTTATTCTATATCCTTAAACTCACTTATTATCCATACACCAAATTTGCTGACAAACCAACATTTGGGAGCAAGATTACATACAAGAATATTATGAATTTTTTAATTGATTCCTCATTTACTTATACTTATACACCTATATGTCTATGTCTAATCTATCAAATTTTCTATCTTTGTGTGTACATACATGTAGCCCATGCAGGTTTTTGGCAAAAAAAAAATTCCCATAAATACCAAAATATTAAAGCAGTATTTTTTGTGGTATCAAAGAACTAGAAACAAAATAGATACTCATTGACTAGAAAAAAAGCTGAACCAATTTGTGGTTCATGACTGTAGTGAAATATATAGTAAGAAACAAAGAAAATGAAGAATTCAGAGAAACATGGAAAGATTCATATGAACTGATGCAAAATGAAGAGGCCAGAAAAACAAGCATCACAATTATTACAATATAAAGAGTCCAAAACAGAACATTTGTACAGAACAATTTATACAGAACAACCTTGTCCTCAAATTAAAAATATAAGAAGACCCCACACCCACACACTTTAGAGGGGGGTGGAGCAGAACACTGCATATAATGTCAGGTTTCTGATGATAGGTTTTATTCAATTTTTCTTCTCCTCATACAAAATTCTTTGTTATAAGAGATGGCTGAGAGGGAAGGGGACATAGGCGTGAGAGGGAAGGGTTATGGAAGAGAAGCAAAAACAAAAATATCAAAAATATAATTTTAATAAGTGTTTAATTATAGGGACTTTAGAGTTCAGTGAGTCTAAATTATCAATTGTATAGATAAGGAAATGAATTGCCTGACATCCCAAGCCAATGCGGGGTTGTATTGAAAGTCAAGAGCAAGTTGCATCCCTCTACTATACCATGATGCACGTGTAAGGACCCAAAATTCTGGCCTCGGAAGGTCAGAGTTTACTCGGCTAGAAGAACCTCTGCTTTTAAGAGAGGGTAGGCCTCCTAGCACACCTAGTCCAGGCAGCGGGGAGCACACTATGAGATGGTCTGATTGAACACCCAGTCACCTCATAGTCTAGGCAGCCAGCAGTGAGGACCAGATGGGCACTGGCCCAAAGAGAGGATGTGACCTTTATGTCCATCCAAATGCCTTTCAAGTTGGATTTTGCCTCAAAGCTCTTTGCTGATTCATTCTCAGTTTGTCAGTGGGGTTGGTGGGGAGAAGGTGCTGGGACTCAGAAGCCTGTTCATAACCACAGAATGTGAAGAGTAGGCAAGAGACTGTAGAAGAAATTTAGTCTAACCTGTGGCTAAGAAAGAAATCTCTTCAGAAGTCTTTCTTTTCCAGGAAAAACACCCTCAATTCCTTCATCAGATCCACAAAACCCTTTTACTGTGAAGACTAGCCATTTGCCATCTTCAAGTGACATTCAGTTAATAGCGATCAAAACCGTAACTCGCCTATGGCGAATGGGGCTTTGTCCCAGGGCACTGACATGCTGGGAGCATTCCTGAACCTCAGCTCCCTGGCTTTCCTGACTTCCAAGTCATAGCTAAAGTCTCACCTTCCCTGATCCCGTACCTTCCCTCTGGGATCACAGGCCTGTCTATACACACAGATGTTGCACTGCATACATTGTCCACCACTAGACTGTGAGCGCCTCGAGGGGCAGGGACCATATTTTTTGTATTCTTTGTATCCTCGGTGCTTAGCCCAGTGCCTGACACACAGCAGGCACTTAATAAATGCTTGGGGACTCTAGAAACATGGGGAACAACCACCCCCGGCCACCGCCTTCAGGATTCCATTGCCTACGTTGTGCAAAGCATCTTGCAATTAAACCTCGTTGGATAATTGCAACAACCCCAGGAGGTAGGTGCTATAATTATTCCCACTTTACAGATCAAGAAACTGAGCTAAACAGTGGCTGAGTGACTTGTCCAGGGTCACATATCTAGTAAGCGTTTGAGGTAAGATTTGAACTCAGATCTTCCTGACTCCAGGCCCAGACTCAACTACCGAGCTGTTCCTAATACATCAATAAAAATGTGAGGTTTCTGTGAAGACTCTCAAGCCAGTAAGAGAAAAACAATGTCTGCGGGGCCATGCTGAAAGATTGGAGAGGGTTCAGCTGAGCTGGGTTTCACTGTTTACAAGACATGAGTCACAGCAGATATCAGACAGACAGAGAAGAGGAAACCTGCCTGACAAATCCCGCCACAGAGGAAAAGAGATGGCCTCCATCAGAAATCAGACGGACAGAGAAGAGGAAACCTGCCTGACAAATCCCGCCACGGAGGAAAAGAGATGGGCTCCATCAGAAATCAGACGGACAGAGAAGAGGAAACCTGCCTGACAAATCCCGCCACGGAGGAAAAGAGATGGGCTCCATCAGAAATCAGACGGACAGAGAAGAGGAAACCTGCCTGACAAATCCTGCCACGGAGGAAAAGAGATGGGCTCCATCAGAAATCAGGCGGACAGAGAAGAGGAAACCTGCCTGACAAATCCCGCCACGGAGGAAAAGGATGTGTTCCATTAGAAATCAGATGGACAGAGAAGAGGAAGCCTGCCTGACAAATCCTGCCATGGAGGAAAGGGATGTGCTCCATTAGAAATCAGTAGTTTTTTAGGACAATGTCCCAGGGAACACTCTCAGATGGCAAACTTGCTGAGCAGGGGCCCGTCTGTATGCATAGCTCAAGAAGGTTCCTATGGTAATGAGATCACAGGTGTGATGCCAAAACCATTTTTGTCCATTGCAAAGCAATGGTATTTTGGCTACGTTGTGGGTTAAATCTATTTAAGAGGAGAGGAGGGTAAGAAGTTGTGTTGGTATGAATAAAAACATCTTGCAGAATTTAAACTACATTATAAATGTGCCTTAGTATTATTATAAAACAGTTGAAAAAATGAATATTGCCCAGATGGTAACATGGAGTTGGACAGATGAGCTATTGACACTGGTTCTAAAATTATTGGCCCCAAAAGATATACCACCAACAAATCTAGCTTGGGCAGGGACCAAAAGACAGAGAAAGGAATTAGCAGGGCATAGTAGAAAGGGTTTGGAGACAGAGGACCTCGGTTATCTAATCCCCGCTCTGTGAGACTCCAGGCAAACCACGCAAGCCCTCTGGACCTCAAGTTTCCTCCTCCGTGAAATGGGGGGGGGTTTGTCTAAGGTCCCTTACAGCTCTAAATCTACAATGAAGAGTGAATCCGATTTGGGAAAGCACATGATGTTGTCAGTAACACCACTATTCCTCCCCTGTGAGCAGGCCCCAAGTGGCTGTGAATCATGGGACGTGACAATCACAGAGAGACACCATTGCCAGTGACCCAGAGGACAGTGGAGGAGACCCAGAGTGGGTATAAATAGGCTGGGGCCTGTTAGCATCGTGACCAGGATGGTATGAAGGCCGCGTGGGGAGGGGCAGGGGGATGGAGGGAGAAAAAGCAGTCAAGCTGGATGCAGAGGACCTGCGTTCAAATCCCACTGCCGACATTGCTTACACGCCAACGTTAGGTGATTTACTTTTCTCTGGGCTTTGGTTGATTCATCTGTAAAGTGTGCAGATTGAACTTAATTTCAGAACTCTGATTCTGAAACGCTAAGCTTCCTCGTTGCAGAATGTGCTTCCACCGTATCAAATGCTTCTTCCACTGGTCACTTGGTGCCAGGGTCTCCATTTTGGGAACAGAACCTGGTCGGCCTCACTCCATTCCTCTCCTGCCCCTGCCTCTGATGCTCAGGACTTGGCCTGTCTCACCCTAGAGATACCTCCCACCATGGCATGTCCCTTTTTCCTTAGCAAGTTTGGTCTAGGTCAGCTAGGTGCCTCCACAGCGCAGAGTCCAAAAGACTCATCTTCCTGAGTTCAAATCCAGCCTCAGACACTTACTAGCTGTGTGACCCTGGGCCAATCACTGAACCCTGTTGGCCTCAGTTTCTCCATCTGTCAAATGAGCTGGAGAAGGAAATGGCAAACTACTCCAGTATCTCTCCTAAGAAAATCCCAAATGGGGTCATGAAGAGTGTGAAATGACAAGTTCAGCCTATCAGTCAGTTAATAAACATTTATTAAGCACCAACTATGTACTAGGAACTGTGTTAAACACTGAGGATACAAAGAAAGGCAAAGATAAAACCTGCCCTCAAGGAGCTCCCACTCAACTGGGAGAGACAACACGCAGACAGCTAGATACAAGCAAGACAGATGCAGGATACATTACTAGACAGAGAGAGGGCATAAGAATTAAGGACTGAGAATGGCTTCCTGTAGAATGCGGGATTTTAGCTGGGACTGGAAGGAAGCTGGGAGTCAGGTATGAGTGCTTGGTTCAGAGCCAGGCACATAGGAGGTGCTTCCTAAATATCTGCTGCCTTGACTGATAACAGAATGCTACTGCAAACAAGAACCTGAGGATGGCCTACAGCGGTTTGGGAGGGATCATGGCAAGATATGGACAAGACAGGGCACAGGGAGGCTTCCATGTGTGTGTCCTGGGGTAGAGGTGCTTGCTCACAAATCAGGTCACATATGTCCTGAACTAATAACAGATTTAATAAGGCAGAGATTTAAGGTTTCCAGAACACTGTGCAGAACGACGTATGTAGTCCTCACAGGTGCCGTAGGTATGATCCCCATGTTACAGATAAGGTGACTGAGGCCCAGAAAGGCTGAATCACTCAGTCACTCACAACTGGGAGGAGCTTGCTCTCCCCAATCCAAGCCCAGAGCACCCACGGCTTCTTGCTAAAGTGATTTAAGTAGAATCGAAATCTCGTCACCAAAAGGTTGCATTCCAATCTTTTCCACCTCTTCAGACTCCTAAATGCCATCTACCAGGGTGCAGAGGGGACGTAGCCGTCTCACCAGAGGGAGCCCCGAGAATCGATCGTGAGGCAGGTTACATTCCAAGTGACCTTTGTGGGCTAGCCTCGGAACCTCTCTCGGGACCTACTATGTGCTAGGCACCATGCTAAGCATATACAATATTATCTTATTTGACCTTCATAGCAATCCTGGGGGGTATTTGCAGATGAGGAAACTGAGGGAAGCAAGGTGAAATGACTTGCCCGGAGTCACCCAGCTAGGAAGTGTCTGAGGCTGGATTTGAACACCAGTCTTCCTGACTCCAGGGCCAGTGCGCTATGCATTAGGCCATCAGCTTCCCAGTCTAATAAAAGAATGGCATCACCACATAGAGAGTTGTAGTAAACTGCGCCAGAAATGCACTGAGAATGTGCAATACCAGGATGGAGGGGGAGCGTGAGGGACAGCATCACCCCAGAGACCCCAACTCCCCCACTACTGGGTAAGGGCTCACTTGAATGGCTCATTCATTTGACAAAAACTGCAGGGAAACTTGGTAAGTAATCAGGCAGAAATTAGATTTAGACCAACATGTACCAAGATCAGGACAGCTAGGTGATGCCACAGTGCATAGAGCACCGAGCTTGGAATCAGGAAGACACATCTTCGTGAGTTCAAATCCTACTTCAGACACTTACTAACTGACCCTGGGCAAGTCACTTCACCCTGTTTGCCTCAGTTTCCTCATCTGTCAAATGAGCCGAAGAAAGAAATGGCAAACTGCTCCAGTATCTCTGCCAAGAAAACCTCAAAAGGGGTCATGGAGAGTTGGATACAGACTTAAAACAACTAAACAATAACCACAAAGAGGAGGGGGAAGAAGACAAAGAGTGTTCCTACTACAGTCCAAGTATGCAGAAGGAGGTCTAGCAGAGGAAGGAGAGACGTGGAGACCATGGTTCTACCTGTGTGATCCTACGTGAATGTAATGTGTTATTATGATCATTAATGTTCCAGGGCAGTATAATGGAGAGGGAGCTGGCCTTGGAGTTAAGAAGAGCCCGGTTCAAGTCCCACCCCAAACACATTACTGGCTATGGGACCCTAGACAAGACAATTATGAGCTCAGTGCCCCAAAGAATTCTCTAAGAGAAGATGCGATGCACTTCCATTGGCAGAGGGTCCAGTCCAAAAGCTATTTTTCTGATGAGTTGATGGGGGAAGATAATCAGTGTTCTGGAAGAACGACACTCCGCCAAAACACCAGCAGGCCAGAAAAGGAGCTGTTCTGCCAGGAACCATAGCTCGAGAGACACAACAGTGGCTGGAGAACAGGGACCCACCAGGTCGCCATGTTCTCCAACCCAGGAGGGAATTGAAGACTTACCATAAAATCATAGAAGGAGAGAGAGAAACCAGGGACAGGAGTGAGCAAGCCCAATGCCCGTCATCTTAGAGTTGAAGAAATGGAGAACCACTCTTCCTTCGCTTCACTCCGGTCCACTAAACCCAAAGACCCCAGTGACAATGGCTAAGGACTCACTTGTTAACTGACAAAATTGCTGGGAAGAAAAGATGTGGGGACCAGAAAGACTCCCGGAAAACTGGAAATTAAAATCTGGCAGAAATTAGGGTTGGATCAATATCTGCCAAGATAAACTCCAAATGGGTCTATGACTGAGACAGATACACAAGGTCACACCATAATCAAATCAGAAGAAGAAGGAAGAGATTTCCTTACTAAGTACCTACTATGTGCCAGGCTAAGTGCTTTACAAAATGATTTCATCTGAGCTTCACTATAACCCTAGGAGGCAGATACTATTAATATTCACATTTTAGAGTTGGGGAAACTGAGGCAGAGAGAGGTGAAATGATTAAGCCAGGGTCACACAGTAGCTGAGGGTGGATTTTGAACAATGGTCTTCCAGGTCCATTGTTGAATCCACTAAACCACCTAGCTGGAAAGAGTTCATAGCCAGAGAAGGGATAGAAAAGATGACCTTGGTTAAAGATGGACAATTTTGATCACATGAAATTGAATTTATTTTTTGCACAAACAAAACCAGTACAGCTACAAATAGAAGGGAAACAGGTAACTTGCAGCAAGTTCCTCTGATAAAGGTCTCATTTTCTATGACATAAGGAATTGATTCCAATTTATAATAAAAACCATTCCCCAGATGATAAATGGTCAAAAGGTACTTTTGAGAGGAAGAAACCTAAGTAAGCACAATGTTAAAGCCACTCTGAGGTTCTACCTTCCATTTCCCAGACTTGGGTTTCAGCAAAGATGCTGAAAAAAGGGTGATGACAGATGCTGGAGGGGCTGTGGGCAAACAGGCTGGCTCCTAGTGCACTATGCTGCAAATGAGCACCTCCCTTCACCTCCTCATAGAATTTCATAGATTCAGGATCCTAAGACCTGGTAGGCAACTTTAAGACATGAGCCCTCATGTTCAAACACTGTGGGCATGGTGTGATGGCTCTGCTCTTAAAATCAGAAGAGACTCAAGTTCATGTCTTACCCTTGGCACATACCTATGTGACCATGCCCTTCTCCAGGAGTCAGCTGCCTCACCTGTAGAAGGGAGAATACTGGGGAGGGACTCTTCCTTCACAAGGTTCTGGTGCGACTCCAACAGGGTCAGAAAATCACATATTTTGGCAAAGGTGGGGGGTTGAGGCAATTGGGGTTAAGTGACTTGCCCAGGGTCACACAGCTAATTAAGTGTCAAGGGCCTGAGGAGGGATTTGTACTTGAGTCTTCCTGACTCCAAGGCTGGTACTCTTATCCAGTGCACCACCTAGCTGCCTCTCAAAAATCACAGATTTAGAGTTGGAAGGGACCTTAGAATTCAGCACCTCATATACGTGAGGAAAAAGAGGCAGAGATGAGTAGCCACTTCTTCCTGACTCCAAATCCAATACCCTGACCACTATCCCCTATATCCCTCCTATTCCTGAAAACCATAAAGCTCTATAATTATCATTTATAAAAACTGAGGACCTACTATGTACCAAGGGATACCAAAGAAAATACGAAACAGGCCTTGTACTCAAAGAACTTAGATTATTATTTGTTATATTTGATACCACCACTACCTGGAACAATTCTACTGTAACATTAGCCCAAAGCCTCCTGGACCAGGAAGAAAGAGGAGATTTTCTGTATCTCTGAGCTCAGGCTAAATATAACAAGCTGCATGCTATTCCCTGAAATCACTTCACAAAATGAAGAACTGGGGTTTGATCCTGGCTGAAGGAGGCTTTAGAAAGCATCCGAGCATCATACATTTAGAGCTGCCCTCTCTCCTCCTTTCAGTCCCTCACACTACCTCCTAACCGGCCTGGTAGAAGCAATATTCTCTGTAAATACCTACATATAAACTGTATGCCATCTCTCCAGTTAGAAGGTAAGCATGGGGAGGGCAGGGGATCTCTTCTCTTGGCCTCCTTAGCACAAAGCAAGTATTAAATAAATGCATGGACCTAATTTAAAAGTCAATGAAGGTTTCATTTTACAAAGCTTCCTCAGTGCATAATTTGAATTTACAAGATTCATGTGATAATTTTTCCCCCTTGTAAAAACATTTTTTTTCCAAGAGCTTTCCTTTTAAAAGACACATCCAGGCTACCTTTGCACAGATTAGAAGGGCTTTTTGAGTCTCTTTAGATTAACAAATTTGGAAGAAAAAAAATAATCAGTGCTGTTTACAATTTGTCAGAATTAGCATCTAAAGGGTAAGAAAAAAAGGACCACATCTCCCCTGAGGAAGATTTCTAAGATATTTCTCCCCAAGGACACCAAACATAGCTGTGACTTAAAAAAAAAAAAAAAAAAGGTTAAAACTAAACATAACCCTGTGCCATTTTTCTGCTGTCCCTCAGAAACCTCCAAATTACTCAAACAGGAAGCACCTTTTATTTCAAACATGTTTCCATCCTGATTCTAGGCACTTTCAGGAGCAAAAAGGCCAGAAAATTGACAAAGCTGACCTTTCTGGATTCAAGATTACAGAATGGGAGCTTCGAGCTCCAACTCTGACACTCGCTCACTAGCTGTGCAACCACAGGCCACTCGTTAATAATCTTTCTTTGAATCTCACTTTCACCAGAACACAGCCAACTCCTTGACAGAAGGGCAAGCCTCATTTCAATCTTTGTGTATTTCCAGCAGGAAGCACAATGCCTGTATATAGTAGGTGCTTAATAAAGGACACAGCAGCTAGGTGGTGATAGAGCTCCAGGCCTGGAGTCAGCGAGACTCGTCTTCCTAGCTGTGTGACCCTAGACAAGTCACTTAACCCTGTTTGCCTCAGTTTCCACATCTGTCAAATGAGCTGGAAAAGTAAATGGCAAACCACTCCAGTACCTTTGCAAAGAAAACCCCCAAATGGGGTAATGAAGAGTCAGATACAACTGAGAAAAAAAAAAACTAATGATAATAAAGGCTAACTTTCCAGGGTTGTAACACATTACTCCCCATCCCACATTCTTCGGTCTAGCCAAACTGACCTCGCTGATGAGGTCATAGAGTTAAGCTAGAAAGGACCTCAAAGGCCATCTAGCTCAAACACTTCATTTTACAGAAAAAGAAACCAAGGAACAAGAAGTTTACGCTACTTGTCCAAGCCCGAGGTAGCAGGTGTCAGAGGTGGGATTTGAAGTCAGATCTGGGCCTCCAAAGCCAGTTTTCCTGTGCAGTATGAAATCTTTTCTCTCCTGAGAAACCTTCCTTCCATTCAAAGCTTAGATAGCTTCACCCAATCCCTGCCCCCTCTCCAGCTGCCAGTACCTCACTATTTCATATACTTTTACATGTGTTTCCTCCATAGAATGCAAGCTTCTTAAAGGCAGAAATAGCTTTATTTTTATCTCAACAGCCTCAGTACCTAGCACACAGCAGGTGATTTTAAAAGACCCATTCTACCTGGTCACTTCATCCCAAGGGCAGTCTTATGAATTTCAAACACGGCCTGCCTCCTCTTCCTCGGGACAAACCCACACGTCTGAGCCAGCCAGGTGGCAAAGTTCCTTCTGTATTTACCAGAGCCAGACAAGGGACCCGTCCAGGGACACAGGAGAGAAATGGAAGGAAAACCATCAGACGCGGGTGAGGTCCTCTCCAAATTGAGGCTTGGAGGAGCAAGGAGACCTTCCTTTGAGGACCAAATGAACTGGCTGAAGAAGGCTTTAGAAGCATATGAGCATCATACACTTAGAGCTGCTCTCTCCCTCCTTTCAGAGCTCAGGACACATCCCACCTTCTCCAAGTGCACATGGCTCCTTGGAGCTCCATCTAGTCCACAGGTAACATCTATGTACTGACTAAGCATACGTTACCTGCCCCACCTGGAACTGATGAAGGCCAGCCAGATCAGGTGCTGGGAGAGTTTGGGGGAAAGAGCTCATTCTGAGCTAGAGGGGGTTTAGGGCAGACTTGATGGATGAGCTGCTCTTGAGCTGGGCCTCAAGGAAGAAAACAATGCCAAGAGGTGAGAACAAGACCAGGAGGACATGGGAGGCAGCCTATAGGAAGGAGGGAGCAGGATGAAAGTCATCCAGTGTGGCTGGAATGAAGGAATGGATCTAGGGAGGTGGCAAGAATGTGACTCACCTCCTGAGTCGAAGGTGACTCATCTCCTAAATGGATGGAGGTATTAGTCAGTCAACCAGGATTTGTTCAGCGCCTGGGACTGGGCTAAGCAATGTGGATTCAAAAAAAGGGGGAAAGAAAGTCTAATGGAGGAGACACCATCATGGCAACCATGAACGAACAAGACAGGATGGACAGGGGAGCGTCTAAGGGGAACCTGAAGGGGAGACAGGAGGGATTTTACCTGGTCCTTGAAGGAAGCCAGGAGGCAAAAAAGGAGCATACAATGGAAGGAGGAAATCTCTCCAGTGCAAGGAGCTATGGGAAAGTTAGAGAGAAGAGGGGGGGGGAAAGTCCTGGGGTTGACCAAAGGAGGACAACTTTGACAGCATAGTCGGTATCAATGTCTTCAAGCAGAAGTGGGATATGTATATGTGTTCTTACCCATTAAAATATAAGTTCTTGGAGGTAGGAACTGTCTTACTTCCGTCTTTGCACGCCCACCTTAGCAATGCGGTACGCACACAGTAAGTGCTTAATAAATGCTTATTGACAGACAGACTGATGTTATTAGAAGGGGGTTCCTTGTGAACTGTGGGGAAGAGTAGATGGGAAGGATGGATTCTGAGCTTCCATGTATGGTGCTTTGCCCTCATGATGTTGCCAATCTAGCTGGGATAAATTAACAACATGGCGGTAAAAGACATCTCAGTGGAAGAAGAGAGAGAGATTTCAGTGCATCAGCTGACCTATCGCTGGTATTGAACTCAAGCCCAAGCGGATCCTAGGAAGCATCTTCCACACAGCTGTCAAACAGGCATTCCCAAAGCACCATTGACCTGTGCTAATCCCGGACTCAAGACCCTTCAGTGGTTCCCTCCAGGTTCCTGGACAAAAAATAAATGCTTCTTTGTGGTGTTTTAAGCCCTTCACAATCTAACTGTAGTTTTACTGGGGAGGGGAGGCAATAGGGTTACGTGACTTCAACATGGTCACACAGACAGTGTCGGAGGCTGGATTTGAACTCATGTCCTCCCGCCTCTAGGGCTGGTGCTTTATCTACTGTGCCACCTAGCAGCTCCCAACCTTTTCTTTTCTTAACTCAGCTGCCTCAATTTCCTTAACTATAAATGGGGATAACAACGGCACCTACCTTCCAGGGTGGTGGTGAGGATATGAGTTCCTATTTGTAAAGCACTTAGCATGGTGCCTGGCACATAGCAGGTGCCTACTCAAACACTCTCCCTTCCTTCTTTCCTCCTCTCCTCTCTTTCCTTCCTTCCTTCCCTCCTTCTTTCCTTCACTGTGGGTTCCTCTGAGATTAGCAAGGATTCACTTCACATACAGCATGAATTTGCTTCTCTGTGCTGTGTAAGGTCCGTGACAGCAGGATTTTTCCCCCATTTGTCTTTCAACAAGCATAGGGCCTCCTACAGTACAGACTGGACCCCAGTTGAAGCAAGGAAGGAAGGAGGTCACTTGTCCAGTAGACTTGACAGGGACATAACCTCAAGAACAGAATCAAGAAGCAAGATAGATTTCTAAATAGCTTCCTTACAAAATAAACCAAAAAACAAAAATTATGTATTCTGTGTACAAGTTACTTGATGATTCATGGCTAAGCGCCCTCCAACAAGGTACATCTAGAACTTGTCATCGGCCAGGGCCAAAGACTGAGTGATCTGCTGCATGAGGTAATGAGTTGCCTGTCATTGGAGGATTCAAAGAGAGACCCTCCGGGACAGGGATTCTTATAGGGAAAATTCCCATACTGGGAGGGAGGCTGGACTAGTTGACTAAGGGACCTTTCAACTCAACTCTGAAAATCTTTGTTCCTCTATGGGCATCACTGCTTTATTTATAAGGCCACTTACACAGACATCAAGAGCTATTTTTATTACTTTAAAAAAAATGCTTTTCTCTGAGCTTTGATAATGGACAGAAAAATAGCCTCCTGTCAGGTCTTGCAAACCAATTCAACTTTAATAAAACATTAAACTAAATGTCAGCCCTCAGAAGCAAATGCAAACATACAAACCCCACCGTCATTATTCAGATAACTGGTCCATATGACTTGGGACTGGAAAGGACCTTAAAAATCATCTACCCTCTGCCCCTCTTCCCCATCTCACGGAGCGGGGAACTGAAGCTGAAGACTTGTAGACTCTCTGCTGGATTCCATTCGGCCCTTCAGGATTCGGGAATGACACGGGGGCACTGAGGAATGGAAGAAGAGGTGAGGACGGACGTGGGTGAAAAGTGGCTAAGCTTCAGTTCTAATTTCCATAGAGCCTGGGAAGCTTTCCCAAACTAGGGCAGCTGCTTTAAAATCCTCGAATTGGAAAACGAGGCTGTAAATTTCAGATTGGGTGCCACCTTTCCCCCAACTGTTGCCTCGGGGCAAATCCCAGGCACCTTCCTCTGGGCTTGTTCTATGGCCCCACAGTATAGGGAGGCAACCCCGTCTGAGGCTGGTCAGAGCACAACGCCTTGCCTTGAAATTCCAGGTTAACTTTATTTAATTATGGGAGAGGGAACAGGCATGGATTTCTGATTTTAGTCTTAGTTGCCTGGAAAGCTGATCGCAAAGCAGTCTAAATGATATTCCTTAAAGGACTGATCTGAACATGTTACTCCACAGCTCAAGAAACTTCAATGACTCCCTCTTAGCTTTGGGAGAAAACACAGACTCTTCTCTTTGGCTTTTAAAGCTCCTTCAGGAATAGGTTCCCAGCCACTTTATCATTTCTCCTTGAGCCAGTCTTAGTCATCTGCTCATTACTGTTCAGCCTTTTCAATGTCTAATTCTTTGTGACCCCCCACCTTTTTTGAGGATTTCTCGGCAGAGACACCAGAATGGTTTGTCATTTCCTTCTCCAGCTCATTTTGCAGAGGAGGAAAGGGAGACAAACGGGGTGAAGTGACTTGCCCAGGGTCACAGTGTCTGACGCCAGGCTTGAACTCGGGTCTTCCTGACTCGCTCTGTCCGCTGTACCACCTAGCAGCCCTATTTCCCAGTAAATGACATTAGATCTCCTGTCCCACATGCCAGGACTGCTCTCTTTCTCTCTGCAATTCCTAGTGCTTTGCAAGGCTCGGCTCAGGGTTCTCCTCTTTTAATTCCCCCACAGTTAGCAGCTAATAACCTCCCCAGTCTGAAATTACTTTGTACAGACTTATTTATTAGACTGGAAGCTCCTTGAGGGCAAGAATTCCTCTCCCCCTTTCTGTCTTTGAACAAGCATAGTACAGCCCGGACCCTATTTGAATGAAGAAAGGAATGAGGTCACTTGTCCAATATACTTGACTTCAGCGACATAATCGAGAAGCCAATTAGTACAGGGGCACACAGTAGGCACTTAATAAATGTTGACTGATACATTCTACAGGCACATTTCCCCTCCACTCCTTAACATGGAAGTCCTTTGAAGGGGAGACTGTTTTACCTCCATGCCTGCAGTGCCGGGTACATTGGTAGGGAGGGAGATGCCCAGTGAGGAAAGACAGTTCTGAAAATTGATCATCTTAGAGAGCTGCCTGGGACACTGAGAGCTGGTATCATTTCACCCAGAATCACACAGCTACTATGAGTCAGAGGCGAGATTTGAACCCAGGCCTTCTTGGCCCTGAGGCCAGCTCTTTATCGACCATGCCACTCTACTTCTCCTCCTTACTAATAAGGTGTCTTGTTTTTCTCTTTTTTTTTTAGAAGGGGGTAGGGAGTTGACATCATTGGTCCAAGAAACTTCCAGCGAGGAAATTCTTCCCACCACTGGAGACGTCATCCCATCATCCCGAGTCCAAGGCCAGCCCTTGAAAAACATGGCACCTCTTCCCTGGTTCATGCTAAGACCTGAATAAATGCTTTCTGCACTGTCTTGAATTTCTTCCAGTCCCTTAAACATAGCAGGCATTTAATAAATGTCTGAGCTGGTGTTTGAGACCATACAGGAGCAGGAAGCCTGCCTCCAAGCTGGGGGGGGTGGGAGAGGTGGAAAATAAGGCTACAGGCAGGAGTCTCAAAACGGTGGAAAAAAAAAAAAAAAGAAGAAGAAAAAGATTTTTCCAGGGTATCATCTGACTTCCCAAAGGCTATGATTTTAAAATGGGAAATTGTGAGAACTACCCAGCCCTGGCCTATTCACAGAAAAAATTAAAGAGTACATTTACATTTCAAAGAAGTCCCTGGGACACCAGATCCAGTCAAACTTAGCAAATGGACCCAAAGCAGAGAGGCTGGATTCTCTATGGAAAAATGAACATAAACAGCTCCAGCATAACAGGAGGGAAACAAGAAAGCAGCTCTTTAGACTTCTGCCAGAAGAAATTTCTTATTAAAGTGAGGATTTCAGCTGGGAGGTGAGGGAGGTGGGGAGAGAAGGGAAACTCCTGGTCTCACATCCACTCACAGAGCCCACCTCAGACTTGGGCTAGAACAAGAGCCTCCTGACTGTCCGTGTGAAGCTCAGACACTTTCCTCTCCATCTTTCCTCTGAAGAGTTGAAAACATGGTATTTCTAAGCACGTCACCCTCCTGCTCAAGCAGTCTCATGAGCTCCCTGGTGTGTCTTTTATAAAATACAATGTGTGTGTGTGTATGTATAGGTTGGGTATTTAGGGTCTTCTAAAATCCGGTTTCATTTTCTGGCGTATGTACCTTTCATTTATTCTATGTCCCAGCCAAATAGTTGCCTGAATCAGACATTTAATCCCCAGCCTCTGTGCATTTCTTCGGACAAGCTGTACCCTGTACTTGGAAGGCACTCCCATCTCAGAATTTCTCCCTTCCCTCAAGCCTCTGACTCAAGGCGCTGACTCCTCCAAGGAAGCCTCCTTAGATCATTAATGCTACAGGATCTTTCCTTTAAAGAGGCCCATGGTTCTTCAAGCCACCGGCCCAACAATCCACGCAGGAAAAAAAACAAATGGATTTAAAAAACGGGCTACTTCTCAGACCATGACAATCGGTGAGGTGGCAGCTTGTTGAGTCATCAGTGCAGATGGACGAGGACGGAGCAACAGAATGTTACTGGATGAACTGAGAATTGGATGCCATTCATTAAGTCATGTAATGTAGCATTTCCTATGATTTCAAGCCGCTCATTGTAGTCAAAGGTTATCTGCTTAATTTCAATGTTCATGGACTACACCACGCCAGATGGTTATCAATTGTGAATCACAGAATGCCAGTCTTTGGGACCAAAAGGCAATGGGAAGATCCCTAGTGAGCATAAGTAAGCAATCACGGCGGGTGTGCAAGGCTGGGTATAGATGATATTAGCAGAGATTTGCAGTTAACAATGAGTTGGGCACACAATAAGGGCTTAATAAATGCTTTTTTTGAATAAATGACTGACACACATATCACAGGCTCAACAAAAAATGACAAGAAAGGCTAAAAAACAGATCAAGAAGGCTTCTGCAGGGCCCACGGAAAGGAAACTTTCTATGCATTGGGGAGAAATTAGGAAAGTCAGGCACCATCAATAATTCAGAGGGCAGACTCTCAGTGAACCGTGTGGACTAGACAGGGGGTATGCCAGGTGGTGGATGTGTTGGAGGCCAGAAGGCCCACATGTCTGGACAGAAGGAGCTAACTTTGCTCTGGGAAAAGGTCACGAAACAGTCTCATCAGATAGGCAAAGATAGCAAAGATCACCATGGCCACAATGACCCAAGGGTTCTTAAGAACCTATCCTGCGCCCAGGATCCCAGTGACAGTCTGGTGAAGCCTGAGGACCCTTTCTCAGAAGAAGTATTTCTGTCTACATTCATAAAGGGAGTGCTAAACTTCAGGAAGAAGTTAAATGAAAATAAAGATAAATATTTTTTACCCTTAGTTAAGTTCACGGACCACATGAAATCCATCCATGGACCTATGGGTCTATGGACCTTAGGATAAAGACTTGGGTCTTTATCCTAAGACCTGGGCAAGTCACCTAACCTCTGTCTGAATCAGCTTCCTCTACTGTAAAATGGAGATTTTCAAATAATTCTTCCCTCTCCCTCCAGCAATTATGACCACGGACACCTTAACCTCTTGGGCCTCCAGCTGCCCGTGAGCAGGAATCATAGGACACTAAATAAGCTGACTAATACGCCATGTGGTAGAACAGACAGCACAGTGGCTTTGGGGTCTGAGGTGGTGGTTGGCGCTGTTCGGTTGCTTCAGTCATGTCTGACTCTTCGTGACCCCATTTGGGGTTTTCCTGGCAGAGATACAGGAGTAGTTTTGCCATCTCCTTCTCCAGTTTATTTGACAGATGAGGAACTGAGGCAGACAAGGCTAACTGACTTGCCCGAGTTAACAACGCAAGTAAGGTTCTGAGAGGCAGGATTTCAACTCAGGTCCTGACCCCAAGACCAATGCTCTCTCTACTGTCCCATCTATGAAATGAGGGGGTTGGATTAGATGGTCTCTGGGTTCCCCAACTAACATTAAATTTGTATTCTATGATCTTCATGGTATTCATCTATAAAATTATGGGGTTGGTCTAGATGACTCCTGGGGGTACCAATAATCACGCTAAATCTACAGTTCCATGATTCTCACTTTACTTCTCTATAAAAAGATGGAATTGGACCCTCCTTGTTTTTATTTCCACATCTACCCCAGCACAGAACTACATTCAACCAAATGCTTAATTAGTGCCCAGGATACCGCGGATCTGATGCCCACTGACCATGCTACCTTGGGCTTTAAGGTTATTATAACCTGCAAAATAATCCAGAAAGGAAATATGGAAGCTGAGGCCAAGAACGGAATGAATGCTTCATTCAGGGCAGACCCCAATGAAAATGTTCTCGGTCTGTGGGTGGGTCGCCGGCGTCTCTCCGACTGTTGCTGCCCAGAATGAACTGCACCTTCTAATGTACACAAGGGAAGCCAGACCGAGGTGGCAACATTGGAAACTCTTCTGTGTTTATAGTATGTATGTGCATGTAGAGTATGCGTATGCATGTTTGTGTGTAACATAGATGTGCGTACTGTGAACGCGTGTATCTGAAATCACATTTTGGGATTCACCGACTTCCACAGAAGTTACAACAGCATCTTTTGTGATCAAAGAAGAGTTCCCAGAATTCCAAAAAGTTGCTTTCTATTGGGGCAAAGTGAGGCAATTATTAGTGAATGTGGCATTTCCTCAGTCCTCTTCTTGGTATTCAGAATTGTTTCTTTGTAGGGCAAGGTTTTTTGTTTTTCTTGTTTGGGAAGTTATTGTTGTGGGGTTTTTTTTGTTTGTTTTAATTCAGCTCTGATCCTGGCATGTGGACAAAGCTGACAGTGGACATCTACCACAAGCTGACAAAACGGCGTATTTTTGGCCAGGTTGAAAGTCCTTCCCTCCGGGGTTTTAAGAAAGTCCTCTGGCCTGGCCAGACCTAACCAAAAAAAAAAAATCTCGAAAAATACCAAACATGTAGCTGCTGGGGCCTGCTGCTCAGAGGAAAGGGAGCATTTTCTTAGAAGCTCCCACAATTAACATGAGAAAAGCAGTGTGATCAACAAGGAGCCTCAAAATATCAGGTGAGAAAAAAATCCAGCACATATCACAGGAAAAAAAAAATGAGGTTTGAGTGAGGTGCTCGGTAAGCAAGAAACAAAGAAGAAAAAAAGCGGATGATTATTAGGCACATACATTTCTTGGGTCCTTTAAAGGAGGTCACATTACTCCCTTTCAGGTACTTTATATGCCAGGAAGCCTGGCCTACTTGTCTTTGTATTCGGCATTCCTTCCCTGGCTTCATTCCTTCACACAGGCAGTGACCCATGCCCGGAATGCGTTCATCCTCACCTCTGCCTTGAAGAATCTCCTGCTGCCTTTAAAGCCCAGCTCAAATGCCAGGTTCATTCCTGAGGTCTTTCCTAATCCACCATTTGCTACTGCCTTCCCCATTACTTGATATTTCCTTATATGCATATCATTTATTTCCTTTAAGAGAATGTCAGCTCATTGAGGTCAAGGGTTATCTTGATTTCTGTCCTAGCATTCAAGTCTGATCCATTTAGAGTCTGTTGTGATGTATGGTGATTGATGCTTGTATCCTCTAGAATGCTTTCTCATTTTCCCAGCAATTCTTGTCAAACAGGGAGCTCTTTCCGAGGTAATTTATGTTTTAGGGTTTATCGAACACTGAATTCAATTATTTCTTGATTCTTCTTTTTCCAGTCTGTCCCATTGATTTATCCTTCTACTTTTTTTCATGATTACTGCAAATGGTTTAATTTGAGGTCTGAAAGGGCTATTCTCCTATAATTCTTTCTTTTGAAAATAATTTTCCTTGACAGTCTATATTTTTTACTCCTCCACACAGACATACAATAAATAAAATAGAATAAATAAATTAATTTTAAAAAGAAATAAATAAATAAAAATGAAGCCCACCTCCCCCTAAAAATCTTTAAAGATCAATGGTATAAGTATGGTATAAGAATTGGGAATAAAGTAGATGTATGTCCACAGATGGGAGAAGAACTAGGCAGACTGTGTCATGTGAATATCATGGAATATCACCGCACTGTGAAGAATTAAAGGAAGTACGGGAAGATTTACATGAACTGATGCAAAGTTAAGTAAAATGTAAACAACAATAAAACAGTGGAAATTGAATGCTGCATAATTATAATGATTACATTCGTCCCCCCCAAACTTCCTTGGCTTCTTTGTAGAAGTGAGGGGGGCTAGCGGCGGAAAACTAGAGATAAAGTCCAAATGTTGCTAAACCACTTTTTATCTCTTTTTAATATTCTATGTTAGAAGGAATGGCTCCAGAGGTAAGGGACAGGATATAGAGAGAAAGGTGAATGATGTATAAATAGTTATCCTTTCCACACCGTGACTTTCCCCATCATAGTTTTGATATAGCGAGGGTTGGATTGAGATATTAAATGGCAATTTTAGGAGAGTTTTGCTGAAGGTGCAGATGACACGTGAAGGCCAGCAGACAGCAAAGAAAAAGTTTAGAAACTCAGAAATCCATAAAATATATGTATGGCATTGTATAACATCAACATATTTTACCTTTAAGTACCATAAATATATTTCTTCTTCTCTGGTAGAAAGAGAGGTCCAAAAAATTTTACACAGATTTTTCCAGATGATGGAGTTCCATATATCTAACCCCTGCGATGTGGAAGGGATAACTCTACGTAAAAAATAGTAATAACTGCTTTTTAAAAAAAATATTAAATAGCATAGAAAGAGTCCAAACTTTCATGGGCTAACCTGCTATGTTTTCTTTCATACTATAGTTTTAAAAAAAAAAAAAGCTTATTTCTAATAGAAGCTTTGGTTGAAAATTCTAATGAAAGAAAGAAAATGAATCATAATGGGGATGGAGCATTGCCCAAGGTAAGTTAGATCAAGAGCTAGAAGGGTCCAACCAGTCCAATCCCTAACATGTTACAAAGGCCCAGAAAGCTTAAGAGTATGCTCAAGGTCACACAGGTCGGAAGGAGTAGAACCAGAATTCGAATCCAGGTCTTCTCCTTCCAGCCCTCTCCAACACCACACCGACTCTACTCTTTTTGCTCATACCACTTGGAAAGCTAATGTTTTATTCTTTAGCTACCCACCACAGGAGCCAAGTATAAAGGCCTGGAATACTGTAATAAGCTTAATGGGTCTTCATTTTTATACATCGAAAGGTATAGCAGGTCAGTCTCCTCACCTGTAAGTTGTGGGACTGGACAGCCTGTGAGCTACCTTCTAATCCTAACTGATTCTCAATCATCTTTCAGATGCGGAAACTGAGGATCGGAAAGCTTAAGTTGATTTGCCCAAAATCACACGGATAGCGTGAAGTCTGTGTTCACCACACCGCCTTGCCTTCCCGCAGACATTGAAAGCCTTTCACAATTAATTGGTCTCCAATGATTTTCCAGCCTTATTATAGAAAACTCTCCACACATTTTAAGCTTTTAAATCAGATTTCTTGCTGTCCCTCCCACACAAAGTTCCCCCACCCTCCCCATTTCTCTCTTTCTCTTTCTTTCTTTCTTTTTTTTTCTTTCCTTTTCCCTCTCTTCTTCCATCTCTCCCTCTCCCCCTCCTCACATTACACAGACCACCCACAACTCACACCTGGAATGCACTTCTTCCTCACTTCTATCTCTTAGGTAGATGGAGAAATTTCCTCTAAATTTTTCCTTCGAAGCTAAGCTTATGCCTCCTTCTCTGGGAGGCATCTACTGATGATGCCCCAGCTACCAGTGTCTCTCCTAAAAATTATTTGTTATTATGCACATATTTCTATAGTTACATCCTGTCTCCCACAGTAGAGTGGGAGCTTCCAGAGGGCAGGCTTTTGTCTTCTTATCTCCACTTCCAGGTACAGAGCTAATACTTAAATAAATGCTTGCTGATGGAGTGACTCCATGAAGGAGGCTGGAAACCAGGCTCTGCTCCTGGTATGACCGTGGGGAAGTTACTTCCCTCTCTCTGCCTCAGTTTCCTTATTTTCCAAATAAGGGGGTTGCGCTAAGTAATTTCACAGAATCACACAATTACAGAGTTGAATCCATTGCAGAGTGACCATCGAAGGCTTTGCTCAAATATTTTCAGTGAGGAAGTGAGGAAGAAGCTGCCCCTCTGGAGGCAGCCTTTCCACACTGGAATTATTCTAATGGTTGGTAAGTGTTCCCTCATGTTGGGGTGAAATTTACTTCTTTTCAGCTTTTCCTGTTGCTCCTATTTCTGCTCTAATCCTTTCCTCTCATATTGTTATCTCCAATTTAACTAGGGTCTATCTTGTCTGTACATAATGAGTTATCTCCTCCATTAGGACCGTAAACTCCTTGAGGGCAGGGGCTGTCTCTTGCCTTTGTTTGTATCTTCCGTGCTTAGCCCAGTGCCTGGCACACAGCAGGTGCTTAATAAATGCTGGCTGAGCAGTCTCATCTCCATGCCACATGACAGTCCCGCAGATCATTAGAGATACCTGAGTTTTCTTTTCTCCAAGCTCAATATCCCGTGTTCCTGCAACTCTTGTCAAGAGTCCTTCCAACTCCACATCCAAACGTGCCTTTCTGTGCCTGCGGAGAGTTTTCCCACACAGACCTGGGAGTTGTCAGGCAAGTGCCCCACTTAACAGGTAAGGAAACTGAGGGAATGAGTAGTGAAGTGACCATCCCTGTCCCTCCCTCTGGGTCCTCTCTATTCTACCAGGCAGCAATCAGTGACAAGGGAGACAAGTTTCACTGAGAGACAAAGTGAGGAAAGATGAACAAGGATTATATTGTCTGCTTCCTGATACTTGGAAAGGGTGGACGACAGGAATTTACAGGCTGGCCGCAGATACGGAATGAGACAAGCAGCCCAGGTTCAGAGAAGGATAAACAGGCTTATTTTTATAGCACATTTCTTTTTTAAAAGCTTCATGGCAAACGCGGTGCTACAAACATCTGAGAGTAGTAATTTGGTTCTCTGTGTCATGGAGGCTTTAAAAAATACACACAGAAATCCACCTTTAAAGTTAGCTCTGTCTAGAATGAATGGGGCCCATTGGATATGACTCACAGCTTAAGGTTAGGAGCAGAAAAATATCTGAAAACTTGTAGGGCTCTATAAATGTCTATTGCACATAGTTCCTCAATTCTTTCCTTTCTTCCTTTGCACCTTCCCTCTTGTCTTTCTTTAATTCCTTCTTTCCCTCCTTCCTGTAAGCAGTAATGGGGTCCTTGTCCACAGTCCCACAGAATGAAGCAAGATTCAAATACAGGTCTTGCTGTCTCCAAAGGTAGTGTTCGAGCCACTGTGCTACCTTTCAAGCCTACGTTTTAGGATGGTCAATCCCACAGCAACAAGTAAAGCCGAATCCAAGTCCATCTGCCACCCTAAGCATCCCCAGAAGCATATTAACAGTACCACCGATAACACCAAGAGTGAAGAAGTAATATTGTCAACTCATGACTCACATACACCACAGCTAGTCACATTCCACATTAGATACCAAAGAGCATTTAAAAGGATTTCGACCTCTCTCAATATTCAAAAGCCCTGAGGATCCCTGGATTTGCAGATAGCATTTCCTCACTTATTTGAAAATGGCTCATTCCAGGTTATCACTTCCTCTGGGAAGACTTCCAACATTCCCCTGCTCAGTAGTGTTATATTTGCTCGCCTGTTTATGTGTTTTATGCCACCCTAGTAAAATGTAAGCACCCTGAAGGCAAGAACTGTTATAGTCTCTGTAGTCCTAGTGCCTAGCACGGTACCTGGTAATTTAAAAAACATGGATTCCATAAAAACAACCACAGACATTTCTTTTGCTTTAAAGGTCTATTAATCTCTGTTATCTAAAGTTAATAAGTATATTTGCTCTAGTACCTTGTTTTAGCCTTCAAACAATCCTGTGACAGGTGGCATGGGTATTATATTCTATGTTTTACAGATGAGGAAACTGAGGCTCAAAAGTTAAGAGCTGTTAAAGGGACAGAGGAAAGAAGACCTCACTAATTCTGGGGTTTAGAGCATGCTATTTAGTATGGGAGATACAGAACTAGCCCTGGAGACCAGAAGACCTCATTTCAAATGTTACACCTGGCATATATTGGCTGTTGGACCCTGAGGAAGTCACCTGCCCTCTGAGTATTAGAGGAAACTGTGAGACTATGAGTTGGAGGTAAGGTGCCAACCTGTTTCAGCAGAGAGACTTTCCTCATCTGTAGATTCCCTATTGATACATCACAGGTCTGGGTCCCACCGCCCCCATCCGACCCTTCAAAGAATTCTGCACCTTGCAATCTGAGTTGAATTGAATAACGGCATTATTTAAAAATAAAAATTTCAAATCTGTCCTATATCTGTTGTATTCATGGAAGATTTAATAAAAACCAGGAAATGCACAGCCAGAATGATACCCCCAGAGAAGAATATAAGCCACCTGAATGCCTGAGAATATGGGACGTTCCATGGCTTTTACTTTGCCATGATGGGAAAGCATGCATATACCCTGCCATCAGAAACACCCAAGTTCAAATCCCAGCCCCACTCTGAGTCTCAGTGAACTCCCTTGTATACTAGGGGTGACAATCCCTGCCTGGCCTCCCCACAGAACTAAAAATGGGAGCTGGGACATGAGCCTCCATAACTGTGGCGGAACACACTAGATCACAGCTGGGATTTCAGCATTATCCATGAGGTCGACTGCTCTTGTAAGGTTCCTGGGAGACCCTCACAGGCACTGAATAGCCCAGTTTCCAGCTTAAGAAAAATACAAGGGCACTATTATTTATCTCATTCCCAGCAGCATGGTTCCCTAGCTGCAAGAATTTTAAGCAATCAGGGTTACAAGAGCCCCAATAAATGGACCACAGGAAACAACAAACGGTAGACAAATATTTCTGTAAATCCTTTCAACTGTCTTTAGAGGCAATCATGAACTGGGGTGAGGGGAACCTTGACATGGAATATTACTGTATTAAAAACCAACAACAACCAAAACACACCCACCCACACACATCGAGAAAACAAGTCAAGATGAGCTGGAAAATAAAGCGCTTCTATGATCCACCCGAGACAGTAAATAATGCAAGGACTTCTGACTTTTTCTCATCATTATGCACCGAATACAACACAGCCTGGCTTCACATGCAACCATCTCTGTCCCCCATTCCTCTCTCTCTTGTTGTTTTTCAGCCCCGGAAGAATGGCACAATCAATCCCTCCCCAGCTTTCTCCCTCCTCCTCCCCAGCCCACAGGCCCCCCGCCAACCCCAGCCCCCAAAGCATTTTCCCGGCCACAGCAGTACTCACTCTGTTAAAACGTTTGGCTTGAAACAGATGCCCATTCACTCGGTAGAGCTTCCTCCATCTTCTGGCCCCTCGGCGGTAGATTGATTCTAGAAAGGATATTAAAAAGGTATAAAGCAGCAACATAGTACATAGCGGACACAGCCCGGAATGCACGAGCCCGGGCTTAGAACAGCCCTGCTTTTCTTTGCATCAAAACAGCCGAAATCCTGGATGCCAAATCATTCTCGAGAATCGCCAAGGAAAAGCTTGAAATGACAGCTGCTTCTCCCTCCAGCCTCTCCCTTCTGTCTGCCCCACACACTCTCTCTCTCTCCTCTCTCTCTTTTTCTCACATGATAATCATCTTGTTACAGTTCCCAGGGCCGCTTGCTGTCTGGAGCTCAGGTGAGAAAGACACGGTCAAAAGCCCTGCTACCCTACCCTTGAAGCCAACTGGGGAGGGGCTGGAGGGAGGAAACGTACAACATTTCTCCCAGCTGAGGCACTTCTGTATTCCAACACAAAGGAGAGATGTTAGCTCATGACAAGGCGGGGGTGGGGGGTGGGGGGGAAATCCCAGACTTAGGACCAATTACATATCTAATGGGTCCTGTAATTGGTTGGGCTTTCCATTCTCCTTACCTTTGGGCTAAGGCAGGAGAAGGAAAATATCCCCCCCACCCCTTACAATGGAGCATAAATGGTACTGTGAGCTGATATGATTATTTGCACTGCTATCTTAAGAAGACAAAAACTTCAACATTTTAAATGCTATATCTAGTTAAAAAACACACACATACATACATACACACACGAGTGAAAGCAACAACAGAAATTTGCGAATGCTTCAATTTCACCCTCAAGGATATTCCAAACTGAAATTGACCAAACCTTTTATCCTGAATGGTGATGGTTTAAAAAAAAATAATTATATATATATATATATATATATATATATATATATAGAGAGAGAGAGAGAGAGAGAGAGAGAGAGAGAGAGAGAGAAGGAGGGGGAAAAAGGCTGAAGGCTGGAGATAAAATTAAACCTGGATTATAAGCAACTCAAACTTCACATCTTTTCTAAAGAAAACCCACAGAATTCAAACTTAGCTTCTGTGACAAGAAGGAAAGAGAGGATGTCCAAAGCCATATATATATACACCTAGATGTCACAGGTTTCCTCACCATGGGAGGGGAAAGCGTTTCTAACTCTGCTCTCTCAAAACACCATAAAAATAAATACATCTGGGGGGAAAGGGTTCTAAAAAACACAACGCACAATAAAAAGCTTTGTGCTATATTTTTAGGGATTTTAAAAAAATAAATCCTACCCTAAAAGTGACTTTCATACATGTAATGAAAAGTACTATGGATTTGCTAATGTGGAAATTGTAACTGTATGTTTTTTAAATAAGCAAATGACTAGCCTTGGCTGTAACCTGCCTAAAATTAGGTCACAGCAATTGTGAAACCCACTTCTTGCTCTTTAAATAGGAAATTGGTGGAGAACTGGAACCCAACTGAAGTCCATGGTGAACAGTGAGACTCTCATACAAAGTCTCTAAGAAACCTCAGTGTGGAGATGGGAGTGACCATGTTTCTGGAGCTATTTCCAAGGTCTGGTCCATCACCTTTGCTATCTCCGAAAGAACCATCTACCTAGAAACCAATCCAGAGAGAACCTTTGGATTCTATCTCATCACAAATCAATTAGTAGTGGGAGCTCAAAAAACTTCCCTGAGCTAATAATGTTTTCTGGAGACTGCTCTTTGAGGCTATCAATGTTTGCCAACTACAAGTCCTTGGGCTGTTGACCAGAATCAGAAAATTTCTGACTTAGAAGAGATGTCTGAAAAGACCTGAGTTCGAATCCTGTTTCAGATTCTGACAGGATGTGCGATCCTGGCCAAGTCACTTCAGCCTCAGTTTCCTAAAGAATAAATGAGAGATTTGAACTTGATAGCCTCTAAGGTCCCTTCTAGGTCTAAGTTTATGATCTTATGGTCTATCTAGACCAATCTTCAAATTCAGTGAACATTTATCAAGCACCAACTATGTGCCAAGCATTTTGCTCAAGAGTATTTCCCCTAAAATATCATTAACAATGTCAAACAGCCTTTAGCTCCTAACCATGGGCTGAAATTATCCAAGGGACCCTGAAGGCCGTCTAATTCAAACCACACCCTTGATAACATCCCAGGAAGTCATCATCCAACCTTTGTTAGAAAAGAAAACAGAAAAATATAAGGTCCTTGTGGGCGGGCAATAGCTGGTTTTCAGTTTTGTCTTTGAATCCTTTTACCAAATCCTATACCTATCACACACTTAACACTGTTTAATTGAACCTAAGAGTGTGGACAGAAATCCATCCAAAACATTTTTTTTAAATACTGACATTTCCTGAAGAGCCAAAAGGAAGGGATGTGGGATCCTTTGGTTGTCTGGACAAGCTCAGATGTACAAATCCCTAAACCTATGAGGAATTTAGAGAGCAAAGAAGCAGGTTTCATCTTGTTTTAAGGTCTTGGTCAGCTCTCAGAGCAAACCTCTAACTTGCCTGAGGGAAATGGCCCTACACCTCCCAGCTTCCAGCCCACAGTCCTGCCTCCCTTCTCCTTACTGTCCCCATACTTCCCCCCAATTCTCTTCCCAAGGAGAGTCGTGATCAAGGCTGTGGGTACCCAGATATCTGGAAGGGTAGGGGGAGGAAGGAAGGGTACATTTCAGGTCTCTGTCTATGTTAACACAGGATGTAACATCACCGGCATGACTCATCTCTAACATGCAAACAGATGGGCTTGTCTGGACGTTACTGAGCCACCGGCTCCCATTTTGGAAGTATTGCCCTGCCCCCACCTTGTCCCATAATTCAATTTTTTGTTTGTTTTTTGAGGGGGGAAGGCAAGGCAACTGGGGTTGAGTGACTTGCCCAAGGTCACACAGTAAGTGTCATGTGTCCTAGGCTAGATTTGAACTCAGGTCCTCCTGACTCCAGGGCCAGTGTTCGATTCACTGTGCCCCCTAGCTGCGCCTCCATAATTCAATTTGATAAATATTTCCAGTCCTAGGATTGTAGGTATGGAACTGGAAGGGTGCTTCTAGTCCAACTACTTCAATTTAAACACAAGGGAACTGAGCCCTAGAGCGGAAAAGTGATTTGTCCAAGATCACTCAGGTAGCCAGTGACCATGAACCTTTTTCTTCCCAAAATCTTTTCACAGGCAGAACAAACAGAAGGGGGGAGGGGCGGGGAGACTATATACAAATGACCATTAATGAGCTCAGTGGTGAAAAAGAGAGAAAATCCATCTCTATCCCTTGAACAAATAAATAATACATTTATTAGGCGCTTACTGTGTACAAAGCATCAGAGATACAAACAGAATAATCAGTTCCTGGCCTCAAGGAGCTCCCTGTCTAATGAGAGAAACAACAGGTATGGAAGGGGGTGAGCCTAATGGAGAGGTCACATGGTCCCTGGGGCGCACTTCCTCTCAGAGGTGGAGAGTTATGGAAGCAGAACACTGGGTATACTATAGGACGCAGCTGCCGTTTGTTAGCTTCCGAGCTGCTTTTTTTGCTTTCTTTTTCATCTTTGTTACAATGGCTCTCTGTCTAGAAGAGGAAGAGATATATTTGGAAAGGAGAAGGTGATTTAAAAATCAAAAGATAGTAACAAGTTAAAAATTTAAATGAAAAAAGACTACATAGCAATATCATTGTCTCATTCCACAGAATAATACAATTACTGTATTCAATCTACATAATTCACTGGTGTATGGCAGTGGGGGAAACCAAAGCACGAAGGACGGACTTAGTTCTAAAATACACTGTGTTTGTACTTTAACTTATTTAGTTAAATATTTCCCAATTATGTTTTAATCTGGTTCAGGCCATACTTGAGAGTATCACAGGCCATAAGCAGCCTGGCTGACACCTCTGCTGTACAGGTTCCCCCACCCCTGTACCAGACAACTGGGGACTGGCAAAGGTCATGTGACTTGCCCAGGGTCATACGGCTACTCTAAGCCAGAGAAGGACTTTGAAGCCCACTCTCCACAAAGCCACTGGACCCTTCTTGGAGCTTATATTCTACATCCAATGTCAAGAGATTCAGAAGAATGTCCCTAGCCCAATGGATAGACAGACCCTCGTTGGAGGCTTTATGGGAGGATGTGGATAATATCCACACGGGATGAGAAGGCACTGAATTCCCATCAATAACATGGAGAAACACACATCAATGAGCTACCCTGATTCTAATGCAGGATGAAAGCAGCCTGTGGTACATATTTAACACCATCAAGGTGTTTATCAGTGAACTGAAGGCATATGGGAGATTCTGGGTCCGACACTTACTACCTGAGTGGCTTTGGACAAGTCTTCTCCGTTTCCTCACCTGTGAGATGAGCAAATTGGACTAGTTGAACTGTCCACCTATGAACCTTTTTCTCACACAGTAAATTACCTTTTCCTCCTCCCTTTGAATCCTGCCTCCTTGCTTAGGCTAAGAAGAAATGGATTAACTTTGTCCTGCTTGGCCCCAGAGCGCAGAGCTAGGACACAATGATGGGTGGAGGTTATGAAGATGCACAACTAGGAATATTTTTTCTTACATCCAGAGTTATTATCCACAAGGATGGGAGGGGTTCCCATTCACAGGGTCTTCAAGCAGAGAGCAGTTGTTAACTCCAGCCAGATTGCAGAAGGGATTACTGCTAAGATGGGGTCGGAGGTCCTGCCCCCCTCCTCCCCCTCCCTGCCCCCCCCCCCCCCAGCTCTGAGATTCGGTAAAAAGGGGCATTTGCTCCCACTGACTATGATCCAGGAACAATGACTTTCTCCCTGGCCCATCAACTTTGCCTAGCACTGGAAAAGTCACATGGAAGTGGGCAGCCCAAACAGCAGAGACCCATATTAACCAAACCACAGGCTCTGCGTGGGCAGCAGTAGCAGACACACACAGCACTTTCCAGAGTGTTTCATTAGCAAACTCTGCATCCCTATAGAAATGTGAGTCCATACATGCATTCTTCAGAGCTGGAAGGGAACTAGTGCCAGAGGCCAAACCCCTCATTCACAGATGGGGAAATTGAGGAATAAAGGTGGTAAGTGGCCTGTACCTGCTTTAGTGGTCTGAGACAGGGATCTGAACCCATGTTTTCGTGACTCCAGGTTCAGTGCCTTAACTCACAACCTACTGGTATTCCCAGCGGGTCTCCCATCCGGGTACCAACCACTGCCTCAACCCTGCTTGGTTTATCCAAACAGATGACGTGAGAAACATTAAGGCTTAGATGGCTTCAGACAATGCTGCAGCTGTTTCTCTGTCAATGGACATTGGACATTTATTAAACACCTACTTTGTACAGAATACTGTGTGGGACACGGAAGGAGACAGGACAGGGTCCCACTCTTGGTGGTGCTTGCTTACCATCTGGCACTCATACGGGCAGCTAGGTGGCACCATAGCGCACAGAGCACCGGGCTTGGAATCAGGAAGAGCTAGGTTCAAATCCAGCCTAGACACCTACTAACTAAATCACTTAGTTTTGGTCTACATCAGCTTACACAACGATAAAACGGGGACAGTAATAGCACCTGCTTCACAAGGTTGTGGTGAGGAATAAAAGAGACACTATTTGCCGCATCACAGGTGTTACACAAATCCACTCTCCTTTTCCTCCCTACAAAATTGATGGCATCTAGTCCAACCCTTCACTGTAAAGGAATTCCTTCAACAACTCACCAGGACAAGGGATGTAAGCGTGTTGCCTGAAGACATCCACGGTAAAAGAACCCACTATCTCCAAAGGCAGGCCACGGTCAAACAATAACTAAGATCTCAGTAAAGCTTGCGTAACCCCTATCTGTGACATTTAGAGAGAAAGTATTTTTTAAAATCCATTTCACAGATGAAGAAACTGAAGCCCAGTGAGATTAAGTGACTTTCTCCCACGCACACATATCTTAGTAAACATCTAAGATAGGATTCAAAACCATGGACACCACATCTAACGCAAAACAAAAATTAAATTCAATTTAACATTTATTAATCACCTCCTGTGTATGCCCAGCATTGTGCTAGGTACTACGGATATAATAACATGAGAGACAGAGGCCACCTTTACTATTCAAGCTTATCAGGTCAAAATCACCATGGCTAGGCTCCGTTAAATGCGAAGCACTAGGCCTGGCAAGAGGAGGCATCTTTCCAGAGCCCATCCCTCTTTCAATCCAGCTGAGTCAACAGTCTATTGCACCAATTCAGTATTCACCTCCAGCCTCCAAGACTTTGCATTGCTTTTCGCTCATCCCTGGAAATGGACTGTCTCTTCCTACCTTCCTTTGCCACTTATCTCAAGCTCCTCCTCCCAGTTCTTAATGCTGCATGACCCTTCAACAGTTACCCCTTGAAGAGTAGGGATTGTTTCATTCATCCTTTTGGCATCCTTAGCACCCAACACAATGCCTAGTACGCCCTAGGTATTTAATACATGCCTGTTTCGATCAATGGGTTGTTTTCATGAACATTTTATATTCAAGAAATTAAAAACATTTATGTTTATAATCTCACAGCATTATTAGATAGCAGTTGTTATTATAACTGTGGGCTGTCACTTAATACTTGTCAAAATATACACAATGACTCCAACAACATAAACAAAAGGAAAAACACCCCCTCCAAAATTATAAGTAAATGTTGCCAACTTCTAAAGATCTAGCAAGGCTTCAAAGAAGACATTTTTGCTCTGTAGAGGGGATGGTTCACAAGCATTGTACACTGAGCACATCTTCAGACATTATTGAAGTATAGATCAGTTATGCTGACTTTTTTTTTGTCTTTAAGCATACCGTACGCTAAGTGTGATGGCTCGCTGAAAGGGTGAGTGGTTGATCGATTGTAAGTTTCTTGAGGACAGGAACTGTCTTGTTTTGTTTTATTTTTAAATCCCCAGAACCCAAAAGCCTGGCTTATAATTGAGTATCAAACAGCAGTAGCATCCTTGCTGTTTGCCATCCCTTTGGAATAGAAAAAAGCAGTGGCCTTTTATATACCAGCAGACCCAATTCAGGTGCAAATTATTGTCTATGACTTGGATAAAAGCCATAGATAAAATGACTTCCCCAAGTCAGATGCCACAAATCTGTTAAGGATAATGAACACTTTAGCCAAGAGTTAGGAAATTTTCTAAAAGTTATGTACAGTTTAGAACAAAGGACAGAATTTAATAAAGTCCATTTTGTATGGGGTAAGATAGAGGGAACCCAGACTGTAATTCCATTGGTATAGGGAACTCCCAATGAGAAAACTCCCTCCACCAATGCAGATTAGCCCCTTCTCTGAACCTCATCTGCATCTCACTGAGAGATTGTTCAGGGCAACAGACCAGCTAGCAAGAATCAGAGCTAGGACTTGAATCCGGGTCCCCTAACCACTCACAAAGATAAATGTAAAAATCTGTGCTTTGGTTTAAGAAATAAGCTTCAAAATGTACAGGTGGAGAGGAGGTGGGGAGAAGTACAGTCAGACCACGGTCTTTCTGAAAAACAACTGGGAATTTTAATTTATGTCAAGTTTAAAAGGGGTCTGTGTAACATGGTAGCCAAAAAAGCTATTACAATCTTCAGGCTGGATTAATAAAAGCACAGTGTCCAGAACAGGGGAGGTCACCCTGGTCAAAACGCAGCTGGAATATGATGTCCTGTTCTTGATGCCACATTTGTTAATAGATACTGACAAATTGGAGGACATCCAGAGCAGGGGGATGAGGACCGAGGCAGCCCAAAGAAGGGACTGTGGATACTTGGGCTGAAGAAGACAAGGTTCGATAGCCTGGTGAGAACAAAAAAGACCTGGTTTTCAGTCATAGCTCTGCCACCTGCTAGCTGGGTGATGTTCAGGAAGTCACAATCTCTTGGGACCACCTCTACAGTGAAGGGATGAGTCTTTAGGGGCCTGTTCTGCTTGGTTCTAAAGGGCAGAAGTAGAAGCTGGTGATTTTGGTTCAGCGTCAGAAAAAAAATTGCCTAACAATGGGAAGCGTCAGGGAATAGTGGGTCACCATCACCAGAAGTGTTCTATCTGAGGCTGGATGGATCAGTACCGGAACGAGGTCTGGTAGCAGGGCACTAGACTGCCCAGGTATGGGTGTGACTAGGAGACCCTCGTGAAGGAGAAATGAGATTCTGCCATAGATACCCAGGCCCCAGCCGGCCCAGGTGCTAGACCTTCTATTTATAGTTTGGAGCTCTAGCCCCAGGCCCTCTGGGCACTAGTCATGACTAATTGGACACACCATCTCTGGAAATGCCTCTTCACTGTGAATCCTGCTGGCACCTATGGAGGATGAGGAGAAAAATCAAGCTGAAAACCCTTCTCCTTCCCCTAGCTCAAGAGACAGAAAGAGGGAGAGGGAGAAGGAGAAGGAGGGGGGGGGGGGAGAGAAAGGGGGGCGGGGCAGAGAGGGAGGGGGAGAGAGAGAGAATTGGGCAAAACCTTAGAAAAAGGCTGTCAGGAAGTGAAAACCAGAGTATTGTTTGCCCTGCAGAGTAAAAAGGGAAACATTAGCAGATTTCCCACAGACCAGTTTGGCAAGGGGGGAGGTGCTGATATGCTATGGTAAACCATAATCAAAGCAACATCGCTTGCAAGGATGAGATGGAAGAGGTCCTTGTAAAAGCCTTGTGATATGATCATAGATTTAGAACTTGAAGGATCAATGAAACCAGGCTCTCATTGGACACAAGGAAACTGAGGGCAGAAGGGTAGAATTCGAACCCAGGTCCACTTCCCACCACACCAGCAGGCCCTGAAGGAATTCTCATCTTTGTAGCCAAATGCTTCTTATCCGTGAAGTTGTGATAAGACAACTAGAGATGGGGAGAATATCATGAAAACAGTAACAATAATTTCTCATGTTTACGTGGCACTCGTATCCTAAGAATGGCAGCTCTTAAAGGCAAGTACAGTGGGGTTTCCAATACCTTGTACAGTACCACTATACACATTTTTGTTCCGTTGTTTAATCATGTCCAATGCTTCATGACTCCATTTTGGGCTTTTCTTGGTAAAGATACTGGAGTGGTTTTGCCATTTCCTTCTCCAGCTCATTTTACAGATGAGGAAACTGAGGCAAACAGGGTTCAGTGACTTGCCCAGGATCACACAGCTGGTAAGTGTCTGAGGCCAGATTTGAACTCAGGAGGATGAGTCTTTCTGACTCCAAGTTCAGGTCCAGTGCCCTGTGTACTATGGTGCTACCTAGCTGACCTACTATAAACATCGTAGCATCTTAATAATGTTTCAAATGAATACTAGCCAGGAGTAAAAGCCAAATGAAGGAAGACAAAGATGGTCAGTGATGTTGCATATATGAATCACACAATGACCTCTCAGTTCACACTAGGCTAAATGATGCCCCCTGTTCCAGGATTGGGTTTGTCACAATCAACCTACAAACTGGACTATTTCAAAAAAAAAATTTAAAAATCAAAAGTAAAACTGTAAATGCTGCTCAGCTTCCTGAGAGGCCTTGCTATGCGTGAGAATGCTCCCCGCTTTCTTCATTCAGACCAACACAAGGACTCCACGTTCACAGCTCACTTTATGTAACTCCCACCTGGCCCTCAGAGCTAAAGTATGATACCTGTGTTTTCATGGAGAGCTTTACAGTCTGTAAAGGACATCCACAACATGACACGGAGATGAAGCTTTGGTACAACAGGTTGACCGGAGAGACAAGATCATAAAACATAGGGATACAAATCCATTAAGATCACTGATTTAGCGCTATAAGGAATCTCAGAGACCATCTAGACCAGTAGTTCTTGAATTTTGTTCTCAATACCCCTTTATACTTAATAGTACAATAAAATTTAATTTAATTTAATAAAATTGAGGGTGTGTCCGAAGTGTTTTGGTTTATGTGGGTTATATTTATAGATATTTACCAGATTAGAAGTAAGAAATAATTTTGAATTTGTTCACCCTTTGAAGGGGTTTCAGGATTCTCTGGACCACACTTTGAGAACCAATGATCTAGACCAATAAGTATCTGTTTGAGAAAAGCTGAAGGAAAGAGCAGAAAGAAGATGAAACTGGGTTCTGGGTTCAAATCCCAACTTAACCACTTAGCATTCATATGACCTTGGGCCAGAGCTACAACAGGGTGAGAGGGGCTCTGTCCCAAGGGGCTGAATTTAGAGAGTGCCAAATTTAGAGGCAGCAGACAGCACTCTCAGTCCTTCGACAGCACAGGAAAACAAAACTTAACACCTAGTTAAAAGAATAATTAGCTAAAATAGGAAACGACCAGATGGCAGCTGGGGTGAGCTCTTTCCTTTATCCTATGATGCTTTCCTCACCTCTCAGGGTAGCCTCAGATCTCTGCCTCCCCTACCAGGGTGACGTCCTATTCCCACTTCCCTTTCAACTGAGGGACGGTATATCCAGGCATGCTTTAGGGCACAGAAAAATCCCTACTCAGAGCTATGCCTTGGGCAAACCTCAGCCTGGGGTTCATTTTCTTCTCTGGTGAAATGAAGGGGGTGATATCTAAAGTACTTTTCTGCTCTATTGATACGCCCCTAAACTATATTCTCCCTTCATCCGCAGCTATTTTGCTGAAATTTGAAATCAATTAAGTGGCCTCAGAATTTAGACTGTCCACACACCTAAATTGCTTTCACCCCCTTACCTCTGCCACCAAGCTTTCCTTGACTTCCTCAAATCCTACCTTCTACAAGCCAATCATGGTCTTCTCTCCCTCCAGTCCTCTGAGATTACCTTTCATATAAGTCTTTGGGAGGAGGGCAGAAATATTTTAATTCATCAATTTATTATGAACTAATTTTGTTTTTTTCAGTTAACAAAAATCTGTTTTCTCTCATTCCCAACTCCCCTCTCTCGAATTTTTCTTGGCGGCGGAACAAAATCAAAACAATCCCGTGAAAAAAATACATAGTGAAGGAAAACAAATTCCCACATTGACTATGTGCAGAAAAAAGATTTACCATTTTGATTCTGCATCCTGAGACCACAACCTCACCTCTCTACTAAAGCTAGCGACATCCTTCATCACCAGACTGATAAAATCATGGTGGGTCATTGTTTTAATCAGAGTCCTTAAGTGCTGGTCATTTTTACAATGTTATTATTGAATAAATTATTATTATTAATATATTATTATTGAACAAATTGTTCTCCTGGTTCTACTCACTTTCCTCTGCATCAGTCCATACAAATCAACCCAGGTTTCTCTGGAAATGTCTTTTATATCATTTCCTCCAGCACAATAATATTCCATTTCATTCATACACCATAACTTCTTCAGCAATTCTCCAATTGATGGGCACTCTCTTAATTTCCTAATATGGTGTCAGATGTTTTGTATGGATGGGTCCTTTTCCTCTATTTGATCTCTTGGGGTACAGGCCTAGTAATGCAATCACGGGGTAAAAGAATATGCACCATTTAATGACTTTATGGGCAGAGTTGCAAATTACTTTCCAGAATGGCTGAAGAAATTCACCACTAGCTCACTAGTGCACCAGCCCCCTTCAGCATCTGTCATTTTCCCTTCTTTGCCAATCTGATACGTATGAGGTGGAATACCAGAGTTGTGTCATTTGCATTTCTCTTATGACCTAGGATATTTCTGACATGGCTCTTGATAGCTTTTATTTCTTCCGCTGAAAAATTCCTGTTTTTATCCTTTCAGCATTTTTCAAAAGGAGAATGACTCTTACTCTTATAAATTTGAATCAGTTCCCTTTAAATCTTAGAAATAAACCTTTTATCAGGGAAACTTCCTGCAAAATGCCCCCTTCCCAATTTACCTGCTTATCTTTTAATTTTAGCCGAACTGACTTTTTTTTTGCAAAAACTATTTAATTCTCTCAAAATTGTCCATTTTGCCACCTGAAATCATCTCCATCCTTTCTTTGTTCTTGAACTCTTCCTCTATTCATCAGTCTCAAAGGCGATTGCTTCCTTGCTCTTCTAATATGATGATGATATCACCATTCACAGCAGAGTCATGTATCATCCATTTGGAGGTTACCTTGGTATTTGGTGTAAAGTGATGGTTTATACCTAGCTCTTGCCAAATGACTTTCTAGATTTTTGTTTGTTTGTTTGCAAATAATGAAGTCCTTCTCCTTATATTGAGGGTCTTCAGGTTTAATAAATACAATGCTACTATACTAATTTGCTTCTATGTGTTAGATACCTGATCAATTGTACTGACCACTATTTCTTAACCACTACACAATCATTTTGATGGCTACTCTTTATAGCGTTCACTTGGGCATCCAATACTGCTAGGGGTACTTCCTTCCCATTTTTTTTCATCATTTCTTTTGAGATTCTTGACTTTTTATTCCTCTAGAAGAATTTCATTATTGTTTTCTCTACTCTTTTGGCAGTCTGTTTATCTTTGGGAAATAAGTTCTGCATATTTTCTCCACAATTAGAATATAAGCGCCTTAAGGAGAAAGTATATTTTTGTCTTTCTTTGTATCGCTAGTACTTACTATAGTAGCTAGCACTTCATAGGCATTTTAATGATGCTTACTGATTCCTAGGTGCTGGGAGTACAAAGACAAAGCTAAAGCATCTCTTAGAAGAGCTTATATTCTATTGGGGCAAAAAACATACCCATGTCAATAAATTAAAAAGTAAATCACAGCATAAGTATTATCTTACATTGGAAAATTTATTATAGTGATTATAGTTGACAAAGAGTGCTTTATAGACATTTTCTCAATCTCTGTTCACACTAGCACCCTAAAGAAGGTTTTCCAGCAGGGACTCTGCACCTAAGGGTTTGTGAACTTGGTTTTATTTTTTTCTTTGAATGTTCTGATAACTTTATTTCAATATAACAAGTTTTCTTACTATCTGATGTGCACTTAAGGACATTAAAAAGGGTTCCTAAAAAGGGAGAACATGTCACAAAAAATATTAACCCCTGTTAACCCCTGTTCCACAGGCATCATTAGGCCCATTTTACAGATGAAGACATTGCAGCTCAGAGAGATTAAGGGACTGAGCCAAGCTCACACAGCTAGAGTCCAAGGAGGGATTTGAATCCAGGTCATGCTGATTCAAAGGCCCATGGTTTTCCTGTTGTGCCTCTCCACACAGAGAATCATCACGTACAATATTACATAAGTGCCTTGGATGGAGGCCATCAAAAAGCGGGAGAGGTTCCGGGGGGCTGGGGAGGGGAGGGGAGGGGAAAGGAGGTACCAAAAGAACATCAAGGATGTCTTCCCAGACAGTGTTCCTTCCAAAGGGAGCTTTAAAGGATGGATAGAAATTCACTGGACAGAGACAGGGAAGGAGGGCATTGTAGGTCTGGAATTTGTCTAGAGACCAAGAGAATTGTGAGCTCAGCAGAGTCCTTCAAACCACTGCAAAGCACAGTGTGTGGCCTTGGTATAAAGCTACTGACTTTCTAAATTAATAGCTAATAATTAGCCTGCCTCAACTCCACCCCTTCATAACTAAAAGGAAATTTGGACTGAGGTCCAGTAAATCAAAACACTGCTCTAATGAGAGCTGGAGAGAAGGAATTCTGGGATTAAATGAGATGAGTGATGTAAAATGCACTTTGCAAACCTTAAGTTGCTATATAACCGCTGCCCGTTATTTCTATAGTGGCTAATGGTCTTCATTTTTAAACGAGTCATATATTGGCTATTCGGTGGGGGGAAAAAAATCCATCCAGAGCTTCCTGGAGAAGACCCATGAGGATTCATGTTTTCATATCCACCCCTTCCTTTCTCCCAATCAACTGATGACCATTTCATGTTAGACTCTTCAAAACAGTCAGACTGGTTTCAAATCTGTCTCTATCTCTCTGTCTCTCTCCCTCCCTCCCTCCCTCCCTTCTCTCTCTCTCCCTCCCTCCCTCCCTTCTCTCTCTCTCTCCCTCCCTCCCTCCCTTCTCTCTCTCATAGTCACACACACACACACACACACACACACACACACACAATTATTGTTTTTGGTTTTTCACCCCCAACCTTGGAAATGTGTCACTTAACTCCCCCGACCTTAAAGGAAAGGATTGGCTTTTATCCGAAAATCTATTATTAGGATGGTCAAAATGAATTTTAACTCTGTTTCCATGGTAACCTGGTGTCATAACAGCAATGACAAGTTTTTGGGAAAATACATTTTCGAAAAAACTGAGTCTAGAGCAAAGAAGTTGCAAAACAAATGGACAAGATCCTTCGAATTTAATGAAGGCAGGCGTTGTTCTCCATTTGGGCTAATTTGAACAGAATTAACACACTGCAATCGTACATCAGGTAGATCAGGCATTACTGGTCTTTCAACACAAAGGCTGTTTCACTAATGTATCATATCCCCATCAATCTGTCTAGTTAGTTCTTATAGCAAAAAGCATTACAGGAAAAAAAGAAAGGCTATCAGCATTCTGTAAATATAGCACGCAACCGAGGGGAGCCATAATACAAGAAAATAAGCCACCCAGCTCTCAAATGAGTACAAATTCCAAAAAAAAATTCAGAAAAGCCCACAGATGGCATTATGACTTTAATACAGAAGGACTGGAATTGAAGAGTTCCTCAAAGGACCAAGGTGTACCAATTAACACAATGTATCCATTGTTGGGTGAAAAGTTTGATGTCAAAGTGAAAAAAAAAAATAGCCCTATTTGATGCATTTGGCTGTTAGGCCATTAAAAATAAAGGGCCTTTAGGAGAATGGTCTATGTACCTATCACGGATATTCTTCGTGAAAATATGAGGATGGAAATTTTGGAGATTATTTTCAATAGTAAAGTACATTTTCAATGGCCATATAATGAACTGGGGGGAATAGGAGAGTCAACCCTAAAAGTTTATAGGGTCCCATATCTATGTCCTAGAAGAGACCTCAGATGATATCTAGTCCAATTACATCATTTTAAAAATTAGGAAACTGAGGTCTGGTGCTTTGTTCAAGGTAACACAGGGATAGACATGGGATATGAACCTAGCTCCTTTGAAATTAGAGTAAATGATCTTTCCAAGTCTTTCTTTTTCTAGCATGTCTTCCACACAACTGCCAAAGAGATATTCCAAAAGCACAGCTCTGGCCAGGTTGCCTTCATGCTCAAGAAGGTAGAGCTTGGCTCCTGATCTTAGATCTTAGAGTACAAGGCAGACTCCGTTGCTAGGCATTAAAGGACCTTCACAGCCTGGTTCCAATCTACTTCTCCAGGCTTACTACATATTATTCCCCCTCACACACTTTTTGGTCCAGCTGAAACCAGACTTCTATGGTCCTTACCATGAAATACTCGGCTCCTGACAACATGCCTTTGCACAGGCATATCCAAAAGGGAGGGATGGAGGGAAGGGTGTCTGAAAGACACTCCAACTTCATCTCTGCTTTGAAGAATTCAAAACAGTTGAATTCATGGCACTTCTACAGAAAGCCTTTCTTAATGAACTCAGGAATTTTGTGCCTCATGGAAAATAATTCCTATTTAGAATCTGCTCATGTGAACAAGGTATGTACCCATGATAGAGGGGAAGCTTCCTGAGAGCAGAACTGCTTCATTTCTTTGTATCACTAGGAACTAGCACAATGCCTGGTACATAGTAACTCCTTACTAAATATTGATTATCAGCATTATTCTCTAATGGCCCTGAAACAGGAGACAGGAGTCCCTGAAAGATGAGTGTGGCAAAGTATGCAGGAGCAGGAAACAACTTGAATGAAAACACCATTTTATAAAAAAAACCCACCACTTCAAAAAAGCATAAACATATTGGGGGGAGGATCAAGCAGATTGTTGGCTCAAGGAAAGCGAATTTTAAAAATAGTCATTTTCTCAAATAAGTCGGAGCCTTAAGAAAAAAAAAATCACATCCGTTTTGGAGAGAAAAACTTTATTTAGTTGGTGGAAATAAAGCTAGGAGGGAAGTCAGATGCCAGCAAGTCCAAACTGCATTTCTATAAGCATATCCCCTTATAAATGGTCATTCAGCAGGCAGCCAGGTGGTAGATACAGAGGATAGAGCATTAGACATGGAGTCAGAAAGAAGTGAGTTCAAATCCTGGGCAACTCACTTTACCACTATCTGCCTCACTTTCTGAGTTTGTAAAAGGAAGTTAGGTGTGATGTCCTCAACAGTCCCCAATCCCTGCCTGTTCTAAATCTAAGCTTCCCAGTCCTTTCAACAATCAACTGCAAACATCTCCTATGTGTCAGACACCATGCTAGAGGTGAAAGATAAAAAGATAATGCATTAATTCCTCCCATCAAGTGCCTAGTATCTTAAACATAAAATATATACAATATAAATGCGGATCTACAGCTCATGTTTTTTGCTTAAAGCCTTCTAATGAAGAGAACATTATGGCCTCCAGAGGCTGCTGGGTTGTGCAGTGGATAGAACTGTGGGCCTGCAGTCAAGAAGACCTGAGTTCAAATCCAGTCTCAAGCATTGTGGCCCTGGGCAAGTCTTAACATCTGTCTGCCTCAATTTCCTCAACTGGAATTGTTGCGAGGCTTAGAAAGGAATATTTGTAAAGTGAATGGCCCACAGTAGACACGTAATAAATGCCTTCCTTCCTCCCCTCCCTCCCTACCTCCATCCTTCCTTCACTGCTGCTATCCCTCCAACCATCCCTCCCTGCCTGCTTCCCTCCATCTATCCTTCCTTCCCTTCTTCCTCCCTTCCCTCCATCCCTCCCTCCCTGCCTGCTTCCCTCTGTACTTCCTGCCTTCCATCAAGGGTAAATCTGCCTCTCCAAAACTTCTACATACTGCTCTCAGTCCCACCCTCAAGGAAGGCCAAGCACAGCACACAGAATCCGTGTTCCACGACATTCCTTCAAATTCTTGACAGCTATCATGTGCCCTGAAAGCATCTGTCCTGATCTCCAGTATTTAAATATTGCTGTAAAATGTAGAAGGTGTCTGTTATCTCTGCACTCAAGGTCCACAGGTCTTTGATATCACCTTTGTATGACATGAACTCAAGGACCTTCTCGTTTACCAATGAGGCGACCAGAACTAATCCCAGTTCTCAGATGCAGTCCACCCAGGGCAAGACTTTTCTCAAGTTGGTTCATTAAAGGCTGCAGTTATGTTCCTGAAAGGGGCTAAGTTGAGAAGGGACAGAGACAGAGACCCAGGAAGTCAGGGACACAGAGACAATGAGCTCATTTTAATGACCTAACAAAAGGGACCATATTTCTGCCAGTGTGGGGAAGGAGGGGGAAAAAAAACAACGAACTTTTAAGACAGATGGACTTACAAACGAGAATTCTAAAGCACTTTTCATCATTAGGAGAACGCCTGGTATGCAAACTCCCTCCACAAACTCAAATGACAACCTGTTTCTAACTTGAGAGCCTTGGGCTCAGAAAAGGTGGATGTCTTGTCTAACCTAACACAGCTCCCCAGAGTCGAGGCTGCACTAAAACTCTGTTATTCCACAAGGGCTTAGCACCACGCTAGGTACTCATTACGTTTGTGTAGCAGCAAGGAAACCTCAGACCCTGGGAAAATCCGACGGCAAGTCAGCTGGCATGCTCTCTCCTCCCTTTATATCTCTCCACATTTGTGATACCCCAGACTCATAAGAGTTGGAGCGGACCTCAGAGGTGAGCCAGGCCAGAGAATAAAAATAATTATTCTGATAAGAGTGAGCCTTTGTGGCATTTTACGGTTCGTGAAGCACTTTGCAAACATAACAACAGCTGTGGAGATGTTATTATTATCACCCCGATTTTATACATGAGGAAACTGAGGCCCAGGGTCACCATAGCTAGTCTCAGACATGTATGAGAATGGACCTGTCTGAGCTCACAGGTCTCTGGGCCCCAAATCTGAGGGAAGAGACTCAACGAATAAAGGTAGGAATTTCAATAGCTGCATGCCGGCACACAGAGAGCTTTGAGGTAAATACAGCAACTTCTTTAAAAGGTCTTATTTAGCCTAAAAATGAACATTCATTTATAAATCCCAAAGTAAGCTTCCTAAATGTTATGTTCTTTTAAGAACAGACATAAGAAAAAACACCTGTAGGGGAAGGAGCCAAAGACTAATGGCCTATAAGGAAAAATATAAACCAGCACTATCTTAAGTAACTTGCACAGATGTTAATTAACTTTGAAAGTTAAAAAAGACCTTCCCCCATACTGGGGCAATGAGGGTGCTGAGCAGACTACTCCAAAGCCTTAGGACTCTACGTCCTGCCCAACAGGGTGAAGGTGCCATGGCGTTCCTCATGGGACACAGCCCCAGCCACCAAGCCTTGGTGGAGGAGACAAGAGCAAAAGGACTGGGAGGGCTTGCAGAGATTCTGCCAATGATCTGTTCCACCACAGAGCATAAAGGGTGGGGAGGAGAATAAAGCAGCCATCACAATAGGACAATAACAACAGCACAAAAAAACAACTAATGAAGGAGGGAGGGAGGGAAAGAGGGAGGAAGGGAGGGAGGGAAGAAGGAAGGGAGGGAGGAAGGAAGGGAGGAAGGGAGGGAGGGAGCGAGGAAAGGAGGGAGGAAGGAAGGGAGAGAGGGAAGAAGGATGGGAGGGAGGGAGGGAGGAAGGAAGGGAGGAAGGGAGGGAGGGAAGAAGGAAGGGAGGAAGGAAGGGAGGGAGGAAGCGAGGACAGGAGAAGCATTTATAAAATGCTTGTTCTGTTCTACATATGCTAAGCACTGAAGATACAGACACAAAACAGAAAAGGTCACTGCCCTAAAGAACCTCACATTCAAATAGTATGAGACAGCATCACGGAGGAAGAGGTGGCCAGGAGAGGAGACTTTGGTCTGGGGCATCTCAGGATGGTGAGGGGGGTCCTCCAGCTCTCACTTCAAGACCTCCAGTGAGGGGAAACATAGTGGCCCAGGCCGTTTGGGAGCCTCTCACTGGGCCACATTTGCTTCCTGACTGCCCCTAGATCTGCCCTCTGAGGTCCCAGCAGAACATGAATGATCCTACTTCAACAGGAAAGATCTTTCACTGGGCTTGAAGACAGCTTTCCTGTTTTAACTGAAAGGTTAAGGTGAAAACCGACCCTATAAAATATATTTTTTTTAAATCGCAAAACATTTTCTCCAGCAGCAGTCTTTAACAGGAGGATTGGGATCTGACTTAAAAGAGGGTGAGATCAACTAATGGGTAGCGCTCTCTCTCCAACAGCCAATCATGGGTCTTGACTCCAAAATAAATATACCCAATCCCATCATTCACTACCCGGTTACTCAACCCCTCTCCCCTCCCTGTCCAAGCTCCCAACCTCCCCCCATTCTCAGCCTAGCCTCAGATCCTCAGGGCAGCTGAAATCAGAGCGCTGGCAGCCGCTGATGGGAATAGGGAAATGCCCCCACTTCCCACTGCATGCCAGCCCCTGCCCCAGGTCACCAGGTGACAGCCACATAGACTTCTGGGAGGATACCAAGGCAAGGACCAATGAAGTTCGAGGGCAGAGTTCCCCTTTTTCATTTGGTATAGGACAGACTAAGGCAGTATGCACCAGCATGGATACATGAAGATCTCATTACATTCACTTGTTCTCCAAACCCTCTCTTCTCCTGACCGTCCCAATCGCCAAGGGCACCACCAGCCTTCTAATCAACAGGTTCACAGGACTAAGGCCATCTTCAATGCTTGGCTTTTCCTCATCTCTCTTATCCAAGCATCTCTCATATTGGGAAATCATTTTGATTCCGCCACCCCACCATGTCATGTATCTGTCCTCTCCTCTCTCCTCACACAGGAACCACCCCATCAGGCTCCATGATCATTTGCCCGAACTATTGGAGGGTCCTCCTAATTGGTCTGCCAGGCTCAAGCCTCTCCCCACCCCAATCCCTCCTGCACTCAGCTGCCAAAAGCGCAAGTCTGTCATAAGTTCCAGTATCTTCCTATTGTCTTATACAAAATGCTATCTCATCTTTATCTCATCCTTTCTTATTTTCTCCTTTTAAGCTTATGATGTACATAACGATTAATACAGCAGGAATTTATACATAAGTCAACATAAATACAACAGAGCTATATGCTAACAAACATTTCCTGATTGGGTTTGTGATCAAAGATATTTGGAGACCCATGATCTAGGAAGCAAAGTTAATATGACCAGAAAGTGACCATGCTACCCCAGTCTGGCATCATCTCCAAATTCCAGTAGGACATTTTAAAACTCAATTCAACAAACATTTATTAAGTGCCTACTGTGCTAAGAATACAAATAAGAAAAAGAAAGACGCCTGCCCTCAAGTTGCTTATAATCTAAAGGGAGAAGACAACACATGAAAAGAAGCTACAAGTGAAGTGTAAGGGTGGCTGTGGGCACCAGGGCCCAAGGGATGATGTTGAAGCCAAGCAGAAGTGCAGATGGAGAAGAGAGCATATTGGGAGCCCAGTGCCTGCGCTCTATAAAGGAAAGCTTTGGGAAGGCATAGGTGCTCTACCTTCCAACCCCTCAGTGTGACAGGACCAGGTGGGAAGGTGTTGAGTATCCAAAGCTGATTTAGCAGCATGAGGTACAACATGAGATATGAATGGATGTAAGGAATGACAAACAGAAAAACATTTGAAAAGCAACCGAAAAAATAAAACAAATCCCCCACTGAACTCAAACCCAGAGGGATCTGGGGCAAGTCTAGCCATTATGCAAGCAATCTTTTCCAAAGAGAAGTCAACTAAAGCCCTGGACTTCAGAGAACTGGAATAAAATTAGCCTTGCTTGACATCAAAAAGCCGGAGATTTGTGTCAAAGTCTGTTTTCATCCTGTAACTCTGGCAAACGTGTCTGCTTGAGTTCACCATTCAAAGGGGATTACTTAGAACCATCTATTTGCCCGGAAGGTCTTGTTAGTGAGACACATGTGATCACTAACATTACCCAGCCTGGGAGAGGTACTCCATCACTACACATGGTTTTGAGAAATGGACAAGCCCCTCTTTTCAGCACAAAGAGTACAAGCTCCCGCCTATCTATGAAGGATGCCCTCTGGGGGTAGGGGGTCAACTGTAAAGACAGCATGCTTTACACATGCCACTCCAAATTACTTTGAATTCACTTTCTATCCAAAATTAAAAAGACACTAATAATAAATTAATGCTCTTTTTTAGAAAGGGAAGGAAATCCAGGAGATCACTGTTCACCGTAACAGCAAAGTTATAATGATGATCAACTGTGAAAGGTCTGGATACTCTGATCAATACAAAGACTGATGAAAAGACGCTATCCATCTCCAGAGAGAGAATTGACGAACTGAGCACAGATTGAAGCATAATTTTCCCACCTTCTGAGTGGCAATATGGCAAATGTAGAAAAACGTTTTGCATGATTTTTCATGTATAACTGCTATCATATTGTTTGCCTTCTCGGTGGGTGGGGGAGATTCTGGACCTCAAAGTTTAAAAAGAAAATAATGTTAGAATTCACTTTGTATCTACTTGTCTGTTGCTAGCCTCCATGGAGGGCAGGGATAGGTGTGTCTTTGTATCCTCAGCAGCTAATACAGTGCTAGGAACAGAATAAAAAAAAATGGTTTTTTTTAAAAATGCGTGACCAAAGACAAGTCACTTTGCATTCTTCAGCACCTCAGTTATACACACACTCTAGTATAGAATATAACCCTGTCCTCCCCCCCCCACACACACACTTCTGCCTCCCAACATCTTTTTCTACTATTTCCTCTGGTTTTCTTAACATATGCTTGTGCACGGCGATGACATCCATGGAAAATGCTGTTGATACCCTTGGCCGCTCCTGCCTCGCAAGCCAACATTCCAAGTAACTCACTAAATACATATACACATAAAGGGCCTTTTGATTTGGTCCAGTCCTGGAGGTCCAACCCTGCTTGGCCCAATGCTATGGAAGGAAATGAAGAAAGTGCTTCCACCAATGCTGGCCAGCACCTCCCCCATGCTCAGGGAATTACTTGGGACACTGAGGGACTGATCACAAGGGAGTATGGATGGATCAGGTGGGACTCTATGATCATAGACCTAGATTTTATGAATGAGGAAACTGAGTCCCCATGAAGTTAAGTGACTTGTTCAACCTGCTTTTGTGTGGCATTTAAAGATCACCACAACCCGGCTCCTGCCTTCCTTTCCAGTCTTCTTATATATCACTCCCCTCCACTCACTCTATGATGTACTGCTTGCTAGCCCCTGCACATAACCCTTTTTATCTCCCAGCCTCATGTTTGGAAGGCAGTCCTCTAGCCTTCACTTCTTAGAATCCCTGGCTTCCTTTAAGACTCAGCTCAAATACCATCACCTCTAAAAGGCTTGTCTTAGCTCCCGGAACTGCAAGTGTTTTACATTCTAAGGTGACTTTTCATCTATTCTGAATATATCTTTTCCTATGCACAGTTTTCTCCCTTACAACATAATCTGCTTGAGGTCAGGGACTGTCTTTTCTCCTTCCTTATATCCCCAAAACTTAGGCAGTGCCTGGGACATAATAGGCTTGTCTCCAAACAAGGCAGGCCTGCAAAACCTGGGATGTTTTCCTCTACATTTTTCCCAGGACGCCCAAAATCCTGTTTGGAGACAGGTTGTATAGATGTCAGGGAGGTGACTGGGATGATAGAAAGGATCCTGTACTTTCCCATATACAATCCAGTTCTCTTTTCCCCTCCCCCCCATTTAGAGAATAATGGACCTAAAGCTGAAGAGGCCTCAGGCACAAATCTTCTTGTTTTCCTTAAGGTTAATATAATTTTTCTAAAAGATTAAAAAAAAACCCTCTGTTGCTGTTGTCATAAAAATAGGATCATCTTAACTGCATAATATGTTTAAAAGCCAAGCTATCACACAATGACCACAAGAGCACGAACAGAAGAATGAAAAGAAAAAACCACGAACTGTATATAATTTTAATGACCTATCTGTGCCCTGAAAAGGCAATAAAAAGGTAGAAGCAGGGGACTATGGGTGCAGAAGAATGGATATCCTCATTGGATATGTTGGTCAGTTTTGCTGAAATGCTTTTCTTTCTTTCTTTTTTAATCTTTGTTATAAGGGATAGCCCATTGGGTATAGGAAAAGGGAAAGAGAAATAAATGCAATGTGAAAACAAAAGTTGATAAAAATAAGATAATTTTCTTGATTACTTGATTATTTTGGTTTTCTGACATGCCCAGTGCCCAGTAAGTTATGGAGCTTTTCCTTGCAAAGGGGCAACCATTAACCAAAGTAATACAGACCCCAATAGGCCCCTGCCCACAGAGTAGGCGGTACTTTGTAGCTCTGGTCAATAGCCATCCACCGAGAGAAAGGCAGGGGGTATCATCATTAATTCTCTGGAGTCAGGACTAATCATTACATTCATCAGAGCCCTGATGTCTTTCAAGGTTATTTTCCTCCATGTGATTATTGCCTGTAGTATCTATGGATTTCCAGGTTCTTTTTGCTTCTCTCTGCATAAACTTATACTAGTCATCTTGAGTTTCTACCCATTCTCAAGGCATTTTTAAATGATAGTTCTACTGCAAGTCAAAGAAAGCTCCAAGCATCCCCCTTGAAACCTGAAGCCAAAACCTTAAATGTAGTGAGACCAGTAGGTCTAACTAGAAAAATGTTTTTAACAGGCAAAGAATATATCTTCCTTACTCACAGAGAATTTTGCAGATGATTCAAAAGGCTGATGAAAGAAGTGGGTAGCACTGTACACTGATGATGCACAAGAATGGGAGAAAAAGACATAGTCAGAGAGATTTATTATCAGGAAAGGGGAGGGGTTGGAAGAATGAACCAGTATTGAGATGGAGAGATGACAATAGACAGCCTGTGTCTTGCACTAGTACTTACCACAACCAGGGTGTGCTAAGTGGGGATTTGTCTAAGAAGCAAGAAATTAAAGGGCACCTAATTGGTCCCCTGGGAGTGGAGGAAGCATCTATGGTTTGTCTGATGAAAATGGTTTATCCCTCACAGACAGTACAGGAAGTCCTGGGGGAGGTGGGGATTGGCATCTCTTTTCCTAGTGCCCGGAAGTACCAAGATCTTCCATGCTTCCTCCATCTCAAACCAAGGCTAGAAGGTGAGGATGGGAGTGAGAATGGTCAGTGGCCCACAACCTTTAGAACTTCCAGTAGGCTCAGTAAAAGGGGGGATAAGACTGTGGTAGAGAGAGATCAGGGTGCCCCCACCTTCAAACTGCGCTCAGAGAGGGCCTCACCTGCCCAACCAGGCTATAACCCACCTGGCAGCAGCAGAGCAGTCTGAACTGGGCAGGGGCCAGAACTAGATAAGTCAAGGATCACCTCAGGAAGCCTAAAGTAGAAAAGCAGAAAAGAATTCTAGGTTTGGAGTCTGAGGATCTGGGTTCAAGTCTTGCCTGTGCCAATTCTTCCCTCTTGGAGCAAATCATTTTAATCTCTATAAAATGAAGAAGCTTGATTAGGTGCTAATTAATGTCCCTTCCAACTCGAAAGCTTTGATATTAAAGTCTATAATCCAGGCATCTAAACATGGGGTGAGAGAGGACACAGCCAAAATATGTGCTGTGTATGAGAAGTATGAGAAGACAGGGGGAGGGTGGGGAACAGACCCAGGGGAGGGGAACAGTATTCCACTGATCATGGGATCCCTCTTACCAATGCTCAGCTACTCAGGCAAACATAAACTTCCTCAGCTTGGGTCTGACCTTCACACAAGCTCCCACTTCTCATTCCTTCCCATCTCCCTCTCGATAGAGGGTTCAAACCCTTGACCACTCCATTTGTGGGCTTCATCTACTACCAATATTTCCTCCAAGTCTCTGGACACTAACAGAAAAGGATGTGATGGAAAGAAGGTGATTGATGGAGAAGGGCGTCAGATCAACGCCACCACCATGACTCCATCCCAGCATCCCATAAGGTCTTACAAATACCCAGTTAGTAGGAAGAGGGATCTGGCATAGGAAGGCATCATCCTATATCTCTTTTTTTGTTCTCGGCCAAATTCAGCCCATCTACATTAATTACCATTTACTGTCATACTCCGCAATCTGGCTTCCAACCTCATCATTCAAATGAAAATGCTCTCTGGAAAATTACCAATGTCCTAGCTGCTACTTCTGATGATGTTTTCTCATTCCTCAATCTTCTAGGTTTCTCTCCTGCTTTGAACATGTTTAGTTTGAACTGATTACAAGACATCCTAGTAGAAAAATCCAACAGGCAAAATGGTAACCTGAGACTAAGGTGGAAGAGAGAAAGGAGGGCTAGGTATATAACCCTCTTGCCCACCTGTCCCAGCTGAATATGCCCTGCAGCTATGACTCTGTAGACCAGTAGTTCTAAAATGGTGATCTGGGGACCAGTGGGGGCTCCCTGATTCCAATATTCATTTCCAATATGGCCACATATTGATAGCTATAACCCACATAAGTAAAGTTCATGGGGGAGGCCATACAATAATTTAAGAGGGTAAAGGGTCCTGGGACCAAAGGGCTTGAGAACCACTGCTTTAGATTATGTTTTTCTCTTGGATTTTCTCCCATTTGTCAGGCCACTCCTTGATCAGTCTGCTTTGCTGAATCATTATTCATGTCTTCTTGTGGGTATAAGTCAAGATTATGACTAGGACCCTCCTAACTCTCTTTAACTTCTGTCATAATGATCTTATCAGCCTCTTTGGGTACAATTATACTATCTTATCGCCAATGACTCACATTTCTATGTACCCAACCCTCATCTCTCTCTTGCACCTCAGTCTCAAGCCACCATTTTGCCTGTTGGATTTTTCTATATTTCAAACCCAATTTGTTCAAAACGCAACTTATCACCTTCCCTCTCAAAACCCATCCATCCATATTTCTGTCAAGGGCACCACCATCCATGTTATAAAACAGGTACTCACCCTCAACTTCATCCTCAATTGTGTCCAGAGACCACCCCACCTCCCCAATATCAACTCAGTTACTAAGTTCTGTTAAGCCTACCTGCCCAACCTATCATCCATCTGTCCTCATGTAATTGCCAGGCAAGTACAAGGCCTCATCATTATTTTGCCTGAACTATTGCAACAGCACCCTAATTGGACCTGGGAGTCTAGACTCTCTTCTCCCCACCCCATCATCTACAAATCTTTTAAAATAATCTCCCTCAAGTTTAAGTCTGTCCATGCTCCTGCTACGCTCAAGAAGTCAGCACTTATGCAAGAAATAATGCCAGTCACCAGCACAACTACCCAACGAGAAAGAACACAAAGGTAAAAACAGACCAGACAGCTTAAAAAAGGAAAATAGTAGAACTGGGATAAAGTCAGCAGAACCTGGAAAACTGCATATATAAGCACATATATGCATATACAGATACATAAACTGAAACAACATGAATAAAAAGAAAAAGCAATCAAAGCCTAACTCTTTATACTTCTGTTACTGTTGTTCAATCATTTCTCAGTTGTATCAGACTCTTCATGACCCCATTTGGGGTTATCTTTTTGGCAAAGATACTGGAGCGGTTTGCCATTTCCTTCTCCAGCTCATCTTACAGACAGATACAGACAAACAGGGTTAGATCCCTTGCCCAGGGTGACACAGCTAGTGAGTGTCTGAGGGTAGATTTGAACTCAGAAAGACGTCTTCCTTACTCCAAGCTTGATGCTCTGTCCATTGTGCCACCCAGCTGACCTAAAATTATAACGTATGCCCCCAAAGAAGAGTTATGAGAAAGTACATCTTTCTCCTTCCTTGCAGGAATGAGGGACTATGGGTATGAACTTTACATACACTGTAAGAATTTCTCGCTTTATTGGACTGTTTTCCCTCTTTTTTATTGTTTGCTAGGTCCATGCAGTCAAAGTTATAGTTTTTCCAGGAATGAGAAAGTTGGACTATTAGGAAAGGTTACAGAATCAACATTTGTTGTGATGCTGGAGAAGACTTTTCAGAGTCCAGGTCAAATCGGGCAACAGACTAATTAATTCAGACTATTCAATGGAAGGTCAAATACTGAAGCAGAAGCTTAAATGCTTTGGCCACATAATGAGAAGACAGAATTCATTAGAAAAGACCCTGATGCTGGGAAGGATTGAAGGCAAAAGGAGAAGGGGATGGAAGAGGATGAGATGAATAGGAAATGCCATGGAAGCAATGAATGTGAGCTTGGACAGACTTTGCAAAATACTGGATGACAGAAGGGCCTGGTGTGCCATGGTCAATGAAGAGTCAGACCCAACTGAGGGAATGAACAACAAAAGGGATACCTCTCTGGAGAGGGAGAGAAAAACAATGTGTAAGGATTTTTTTTGAGGGAATGTAGAATAGTGTAGGGGGAGCTGGCCAAAGAACCTGGGTAAACTCAGTCCCATCTTAGACACTATGCAGCCACAGACAAGTCATATGACTCGGTGCCCCAGGCAGCTATCTTGGACCACAGGTTACTAAATAGGTGCCCATTTGTTTGGAAGGACCATGTCCCTCACCCTGGTAAAATCAAAAGTCCAGACCAATGAACAAAAAACAAACAAACAAAAACCCCAAAACAATCTTCAAAACCTCACAACTCACCATCACAGGGGTATTTTCAGAAATGGGAAGATTTTAAAAACAAATTAAAAAATCTCAATTGGCTTTACTAATAATGCAGAGTCTTAAAGGCCCAATCACTATATCATTCCAACACACCCAAATAAAAAAACGTTTCAGCATTTTTCAATGAGTGAATTGAAACCTCATCATGAAGCTCCGCTCCAAGGGACCACCTAATAGGACACATCTCGTTTATGATTTCTAGGCAACAAAATCCTTTCAATAGAATCGCTTGCTGTAATAACCCAAGCAGGTCTAATCGGATGAGTAATGAACAAAATCTAAACCATCACACATGCAGGGGAACTCTGCAGATTTCCAACAGTTTTTAGGTCCCTTGTACTTGTCAATGCTTCTCCTCTGGTGGTGGGAAATGGGAAAGGGCCAATGGACTTGCTGAGGGGAAGGATGTCAGGTTTGGTAAAAAAGACACTTGAGTATGGTCCCCAAGAAAACTCAGAGGAGGTGACCAGCTGGCATCCAATGGTGGCCACAGCAGGGCAAGGACAAGAGAAATAGAAGCCAAAGCCTGGCTGACTGAGCCATACCTATAAAGCCGATGCCAACTAGGTATAGGTGGGGGAATGGGGTGACTAAACTTAACAGAATGATAAAAAAGAAACATTTTTTTCAACAAACATTTTTCAAGGGCCCAGTAACTGACTGGAACAAAGGTATAAACAAATCTATCTCTGCCTTTGAGAAAAGAGTCCTAGCACTGTGAATAGGGGAGTGGACCCAGACTCAGGAAGAAATTGGCTCCAATTTCCACCTTCTATGCTTGTTGTGTGAACTTGAGCAAGTCACTTACATTCACTCAGCCTCAGGTTCCACATCTGGAAAATGAGGAGAATAATAAATGCCTACTGTATTGGTAATTAAGGTGGGATTTTTTTTTTTTACTGTTTTCTCTTTTAGAATGCTAAATTAAGTCTTACTAGGTACAAAGCTCCAGGCACACACCCTTTTGCTAACTAGATGCTAAGCCCCAGGCTCACATCCTTTTGCTGACTAGGTATAAATCCTTCTGGCTCTGAATAGAGTATAACAACTCAAAAGTTAGTATTTTGTCTGGGGTTTTCACTCATGGAGGAGTGTTGATGTGGAGACTCTGGGCAGCCTTTGTTAAGAGCTGCCCCCTCACCCCTGTAAACCCAGATGTTGATGCTTTCCTAGTAACTATGAATTGGGATTTGAATTAGACAAGGTCTGTCTGCTGATGTTTGTAATTTATTTATATTTATTCTGAAGTCCAGGTTGCTGGCTTTTCCTCCTGAACAAAGTGGATGCTATTTGTATGTCGGATTAAAGTGAGATTGTTAGCCTCTCAAAGTTACTTTCCTTAGTAAAGCAGATCAAAAGAACCTGTGCTGGCAACTCTAACAAGAGCAACACCTGATCTTGTTGAGTCTTACACCCCACAACAGCTGCTAGCAGACTGTTGTTACACCTACTTCACAGGGAGTTTGAGATTATATGTATAATATGCTGTATGTATCTACATACACATACATATATACATGCACATACACAAATATGCTCATACATATCGTATGTACCGTTCTGCAAACCTTAAAGAGCTCTAAGTGTTAGCTATCTTTGCTAACATTGTTATGATTTTTTGGGGAGCTTATTTAAATATCAAACACATACAATGTAAATAAGTCTTGGACAGGTGGGGAACACTAAACCCTCCATGTATCCTACAAAGTCCTCAGGAATAAGTGGCACCAGCTCTGTATACATAGGTGGCCGTGGGTGCCAAGAGGCAGAGGGGAAGAGATGGCATCTACACTTGAGAAGTGAAGGGAATAATACTGGACTCAGAACCAAGAACCTGTGTTTGCATGTTAACTGATAGAACATAAGCTCATTGAGGGCAAGCACTGTTGCTTTTTGTCCATGTGTCCCTTGCCTATTACAGTGACTAGCACATAGTAGGTGCTTAATAAGTGCTTATTAATCAGTATCTCAGTGCCTTTGGGGAAACTTGTGTTTCCTTATCAGTAAAATGGGTATATATAATGTCTATAGTACCCACTCCACAGAGTTGTGATGAAGTTCAACTAAAATTATCTAAACTTGGAAAGCGCTACATCAAAGTCACTGTTAAGCTGAATCACAGATTTAGAAATGAAAGAGAATCCAAATCCTTTGTTTTATAGATGAGGAGACAGAAGCACAGAGCAGTTAAGTGGTCTGCCAAGAATCACACAGCTAGTGTCTGAGGTAGAATTTGAACCCACTTTTTCAGGGATTCCAAGTCAGGTTCCCTGTCCACTCTGTGACAATGCCTCAATTATTCACAGATAGACTGCCACACAGAAGAGAGAATTAGAATTGTTCTCCTAGGCCCCATTGTGAGAGGCAGATTTAGGTTTAGCTTAATGTAAGGAAACATGTTCAGATATTTAGAGAATCCCAAAGCAGCATGGACTGGAAGCAGGTTCTTCGTCAACTGTAAGGAAGGCCTTCAAGAAAGCCTGCAGGACCATTGGTAAGAGACATTATAAAGACTGTCCCTGCTAACTTCTGAGGTTCCTTCCAGGCATGAGAATCTGGGCTCCCAGGACACTAGGATGGGTCTTTAGGCCCTCTGGTGGACGAATGGATGATAATATCCCAACTTCCCAGGCAAGAGCTAGGTTCTTTTTGCTCCTGAGCAAACACAATCCAGCAGCCTCCTCCCTCACTCCCTCCACAATCCTCCCTGCTTGACACTCCAACAGCCTATCTCCCGGTATGAATTTTTGCATAATGCTCATATGTTACAACATAACAATCTCCACTGTTGTCGTTCCATTACCGGGAACTTGATGTGTTCTTTCAAGACATCTACTCACGTAGGTGTGTATGTTTTGCAATTTACTTTTACAAAAGGTGCTAAAGGATGCATGAGTAGGGATGCGTCCGATGCTCAGACTACGGGTTTGAACAAGGATTCACAAGATCCCTAAGATTCTCTTCTGGAAGCCCCAGGGAGAGCTCTTCTAATCAATGGCCGATTGACACCAGGACAGAACAATATTATTGACTCTTAAGAAGAAAAGATGAGAAATTCAGAGAAACACGGACAGGTTTGTATGAACTGATTTAGTACAATGAAGGCAGAACCAGAAAAACAACGACTAAGATACTGTAGATGAAAACACCAGTAGATGGAAATTGGATTCATATTAATTGCAATGACCGATCACAGTCATGCTAAACATACAATGAAACATATTTCCCTTCTTTCTTTAGACAAGTAAGGGGCTGCAGTTGTAGAAAATTGTGTATGCTGATGGACATGGTCTTTTTGTCCGTTATTTTTAAGAAAAGCACACTGGGAAATGGTTTAAAAAAGGGATCAAAAGTCATTAGAAAAAAAATGAACGAGGAACGCCATAAGACTTTGATTATAACTTTAGGCACTTCTGACAGATACAGAAGGTACATTGGAAAAAACATAGACTCTGGAGACATTAAACCTAGCTTTAACTGCTCTCTTTGATGCTACTGGTGTGATCCTGGGCAAGACATGTCATCTCCCTGGCCTCAGTTTCCTCACCTGTAAAATGAGAGGAGTTGTCTGGATGGCCTCTGAGGTCCCTTTATTTGTGAACTGGCTGCTCCTACCCCCCCTTAATAGAATGTAAACTCTAACAGGGGAAGAAATGGTGCCATTTCTCTGTGTATGTCCACTGTCTACCACAATGCTGGTACCTTGTAGATATTTCATAAAACCTTGTTGAATTAGATGGAATTGTAAAAGTCCTTAATAAAATAGTTGAAAAACACTATTTCTTCTTCAATGTTAAGTATTTTCTTTAATTAACAGAAACAGTGCTTTTCTCGGGTTTTTCTTTGCAAATGTTATTCAACTACATCATAAAATAAAACAGGCTTCTGTGGAATTGGGGGGAGGGAGGAGCATTTCAGGGCAATGGCAGAATCGTTATTTAAAGAAACATTATTTCTATGAGGAAAAACCATTAGAAATTTCAAGTGACTGACCTATGAACAGAATATCACACATAATCCACAAAGCCAAGAGAAGTAAGAAGAGAAGAGGATTAAGTCTATTTCATTTCAAGACAACTCATTTTAGAAATGGCAGCTAGGAGGCACAGGGGATAAAGCAAGGGGCCTGGAGTCAAGGACAGAGAAACGGGCCTGAGTTCAAATGTGGCCTCAGACATGTATTGGTTGTGTGACCCTGGGCAAGTCACTTAAGCTTGTCTGCCTAAGTTTCCTCACCTGTAAAAGAGCTGGAGAAGGAAATGGCCAATCAGTAGCTGTGTGACCCTGGGCACCTATCTGCCTCAGTTTCCTCCTCTGTAAAATGAGCTAGAGAAGGAAATGGCAAAGCACTCCATTACCTTTGCCAAGAAAACCCCAAATGGGCTTACAAAGAGTTGGACATGACTGAAATGACTGAACAACAAATATATGATTTGACTGATCTTATGCTACGGACACTCCCTCTATCAATGAAGACAGATTCTAATTCTGTAATCCATGGCCCTAGAACATTGACGGCAAAGAGCTGGAGGTGACTAAACAACAAGCAAGCATTTGAAAGGAAGCCAGAGAGAGTCCAGAGAAGAGCAGCCAGGAAGAAGGGCTTTAGGCTCATGAATACAAGGGTTAGCTGATATAATTGGGATGCTCAGCCTAGAAAAAACCAAAGGAAGGAATAAAAGCTATCTTCAAATATTTGAACAGCTGTTCCACAGAGGAAAGAATGGACCTGTTCTGCTTGGCTCCAGAGCACAGAACGAGAAACAATGGGTATGAAGATGCCAAAAGAGTCGGATTTAATATAAAACTCCCTAATACCTTTTAAAAGTTCAGACAGGCAATTTCATCAGGGCTACAAGTTCCTTCCTCTAGTGTAAATGAGCAACTTGTTATTCACTTACAGTCTTGGAGAGTAGCACTGGCTTGCCTGTGGTCACACAGCTAGGATGTGTCAGAATCAGGATTTCTGGGCTAGATGACCTGAGGCCTGCGTGTTGGAGGTCTCTGTTCGCAGCCCCTGAGTTGGACTCCATGGGCACCTCAGTTATAGAGGCTCCCAGTGCTGGCTTCCCAGAATCACAGCATGCTGGGTTATGAAGGAGAGAAAAGGCCAGGGAGTCCAACCAAACTTGGAAGGGGCCTTGAACCAAGACCACCCAAGGCTGGTTCCTCCATTTCCCCTAAGATGCCCTACCCTGGAAGTAGTTAGCTCCCTCTAACTAGAGACCATCCATATTTTGCACACAGGAAGTTCTTGATTGATGTTCATATTCTCTATACCCCTCCCCCCTTCTTTTCTCTTCTCTCTCTATCTTTTTTCCCTTCCCCTCCCTTCACTCTCTTCCTCACTCACCAGCTACCTATTTAATTTTAATATAAATTAAATTTATTTACTCATCTACTCATTCACTAATTTGTTTGTTAATTTTTTAATTTGTGTTTATTTGGGGGTGATGCTTAATCCTTGCTATGTCTAGTGCCATCTTTCTTCCTGAAAAAATTAGTCACGGTACACAGGCATAAGGCTTGCCTACTTAGAAGACCACCAGAGAGAAGAATGACTGCTCCAAAGGCAGCCCCTTCCTCAAATGACCCAGTTCAACCCTCTAGGAAATTTTGTACAAATAAGAGTCTAACCTATCTCTGCATCTTCCATTCATGGCTCCAGATTTTACCATCTGGAATTTCAAGAGCTTATCATGTGCTCTGTCCCTCTCCCCCACCTCTTTTCCAGGTCATCCCAAGGTAGAGGTGTCCTTGTAAATGTTTAACAATCAGATTTCCAGGGGGGGGAATGGAGGCACAATATGCTTTTAAATTTAAACTGTGTTATTAACATCTTTCCATCACTTTTTTTTATGGAATCATAAGCAAGCCCTCATTTGTAGCATTTGCTGATTTCTGAGTTGTAAATGCTCAACGCTGAGATTTTAACAATTGGGTCTTCAGTTTAAGGCAACTCCAACATACCAGTGTCCCAAGATATGAACTCAAGGACCCTCCTCTAGACCTTCTCCAGATGAACCACAGCCCTGCTTAACTGTGATGGTCAAAAACTGTGACTTTCTTGTTCCCATCCTAGAATTTTAAGTCCACAATGGCCTCAGAACCAGTCAAATCTCAACCATCACTGTAAAACTAGCCGTAAAGTGATTGAAAGATGACATTCACCAAAACAGTTATCAATTAAATTAAGAAGAAAAAAATGAGCAAATTCCAAAGACAAAACTGGAAGATTCATGTGAAAGTCTATGGCCCAAGACCCTTAAATATTTATCCACTTTGGTCACCCAAGCTTAATTTTTATGTGCCTAAAACTCAGCACACAAGCTAGGATTCATAGTTGTCTAACGGAAGGAGGGATCAATTAAAGGCAGAGTTCAAATCTCAATTCTGCCTTGGACAAATGACTTGCACTGTCTGGGCCTCAGTTTCCTCATTTGTACAATGAGAGGACCTGACTCGATGACCCTTCTAGCTCTAATCCATGATCCCATAAAAATCTCACTATTTCAGCAGTTACAGGTTAAACTATGAGAGCCCATAGAGCACCAGCCCTGGAATCAGGATGATCTGAATTCAAATCCAGCTGCAGACTATCTGTGTGACCTTGGGCAAGTCACTTAACCCCATTTGCCCTGCCTTTCCCCCTCCAAAAAAAAAAAAACAAACCTCAGGAGAGGGGAGTCCCCTGCAACTCTGAGAGCAGAGCTTTGGTTCCCACACTCTGAATGAGTACAGACAGAGTAGAAACAAAAGGGGATAAATAGTCATGGGCTGCCCCATGATGTAGCAGGTTCTCCTCCAAGCAAACTATGTAAGCCCATAACACCATTTAAAACCACATGAGGAAAAAAAAAAACCCATAAGAAAAGCCATCTCTCATTCACCTGCTCTACTGTTTCAAATTACAATGGCCTCCCCCTCCCCCCAACCACTACCTCCACCCCATTCCATTTCTGGGCTTCACAGGCTTGAGGTGGTCATTACTACCCAGGCTGTTTGCTTAGGAAAGCCCGCAAAATCTTTCAGCAAGTCTCAAATACTATTGTTCAGACATACCTTTGGAAATCAGTCCTGGCGAGTGAGTCCAGAGGAACAACCGTTTGTATACACACACACACACACACACACACACACACACAGATAGGCAGCACCTTCTCACAAAAGCCCTTCCCAGAAAGTGTTTGGCGTTCATAAGAATGTAATCCCACAACCATACAAATGCCTGACATGAATATCCCCTCTGTTATCGGGAGATCTCAAAGCACCTCTGCAAACAGTAATTAAGCCTCCCAACACCCTCACTCAGAGAGATTATTGTGTAGTGCCTGTTTTACAGGCTGAGGAAGGCCTATGGCAAAGTTCAACCCTGGAATCATGAACATGCCCCCACAGTCTCCTTCATCCACCTCACCCTCACTGAGAGAGGATTAGAGAATCAAAGATGTAGCATAGGATCTCAAAGATTGGTTAGTCTAATCTCTGCGTTGTGTAGTTGAGGAAATTGTGGCCCAGAGGTTTATGACAAGTCCAAGATCAATACTGATTTGATTGCGCAAGAAGAAACAAGCACTGCTGTCAGGATCAGAAACCACACATTCCTGACCCTGGTCTAGAACTGTTTTCACTGTACCATATCTCTAAGAATTTGTACTTTTGTAACGTCAATCAACCTCAGTGAAATAGCACACTGGCTCAGGTGTCAGGAAGATTAACCACTTTAACACCTGGCGATCACTTAATGTCCTCAGTTTCTTCATCTGCAAATGAAGGGATTGGACACATGGCCTTTCTGGATCCTTTCAACTCTAAAAGCTATAACCTCAAAAAAAAAATAGGTTATATCTAGTGATAATTGAAGCGAAATATGTCTTATTACTCTCACTAATACATCAAGGAATATAATAGAAAGAATGTACTTTAATGAACTGACTGGGAAAGGGTATAGTTTCTTCCAATTGCAAATAATTCTAACTTTTGGTAGCAGTGACGAAAGAATAAAAATGATGTCTATTTGCAGACAACACAATGCTTTGCTTGGAAAACCCCACAGAATCAGCAAAGAAACTAATCGAGGCAGGTAATAGCTTAATTCCTAGGAACAATCAATCAACAGCAGGTGGGTGGGCCAGTGGATAGTTTGCTGGACCTGAAATCAGGAAGACATGAGTTCAAATTTGACCTCAGACACTTACTAACTATATAATCCTGGGCAAGTCACTTAACTTGTCTGCCTCAATTTCCTCAAATGTAAAATACGGATAATAGCAGCATCTACTTGCTAGGATTGTCAAGAGGATCAAATGAGATTGAAATGCTTAGCACAGTGGCTAACACAGGAGGAGGAAGATGAGGATACACAATAAATCCATTTAAAAAAATTATTTTCATGAAGCAATTTCAAAATCCGGGAGGAATTGAGAGTGCTAAATCCCATGAGAAAGAACATCAAAATACATAAAATATAAAGGCAATCTCCCAGAACATGCTCAAGGTTTGGAGAAAAACAACTGCAAAACACTTTAAAGAAATAATCACTTGAATTTTGGAGAGATATTCATTGGTTGTTTATTGTTAGGCTGCATTAATATAATAAAACTGATAGCACTTTAATTAATTTCTATACTTTGTGCTATAGAGTCAAGTATCAGGGGAGTACTTTAAAAAGCTAAATAAAACAATAACAAAACTTATCTGAAAAAACAAAAAATCTCATGGGAAATAGAGGGGGAAAAAATCAGGAAGGAAGAGAGAAGAGAGAAGAATAGTACTTGCAGACCTCAAATTGTATTATACAAGAATAAAACTATTTGGTAGTAATTTAGAAAAAAATTCAATCATATCAATGGAATAAAACAGAGAAGCAAGCACCAGCCACAAAAAAACCTCAATAATTCAGTGTTTACAAGACCTGCAAAATTTAACATCTTGTAAGAAGCACTTCATATTGATCAAAGTCTACCGAGAAAACTGGAAATCATTTGACCAAAATTAGACTTGGATCAACACCTTATGCCACACCACACAATAACATGAATATACAAATCTAAACCATGTCTTAGAAATCTGAAAACAAGATCGGATACCTTGGACATTTATTGCTATTGGAAAAATTCAAAACCGAAAGAGGGAGAAGAGGGACAGAAGACCCATTTGGGGAGTCCATAAAGTTCAAACAATTTTCATTATGATACTAGGGCATTTTAATTTCAAATGCAGCAAATGCCAATAGCTAAAACTCACCTAAACAAAGCTCTTTGGGGGAACTTTCATAATTTTTAAGAGTACAAAGGAATCCTGAGACCAAAAAGCTGGATTGGAACCCAGGACCTAGAACTCCAAATCCACCATTTTTCTACATCATTACACTGTCAATCCAGGAAATCAAGTATGCCTTCTATTTGGTCTCCAAAGCCCCTTATAGGCCATTATCTCTCAACCACTCAAAAATACTCCTGACTTCCATGTCACTTCCTGACATGGCTTCCATCATTTCCTAGCTATCCTTCAACTATGCCACGGCACACCATACTATGGAATGGTTCTTCCCACAGTTTTCCTATTTTATACCCCTGGGTGACTTTGACACTGCTAGTGATGACCCATCTCACATCCTAACCTATGATTCTCTGGACCATACCTGTGAAGGCATGACCTCATTATTACTGCCAAGTACTCCAACATTAAACTCTGACCTCCCTCTGTCTGCTACAAAGTTCTTATCTTCTATTTTCCCCACCCCCTTAAACCAAGTGAACCTGTTCTTTGATGACATCGATATCATTATCATCATCATCATCGTCGTCATTCTTGTCCCTTGACACAGTCTATTCAGCCCTTTTTTCTATCTCATCGCCTTGCTACCAAATTTGGACCCTATGGTAATAGTCACGGATCCCACATCTAATACTTACTCCCTGTATAACTCTGGGAAAGTCACCCTCCCTCCCCAGTTTCCTCGCCTGTAAAATGACAGCGTTGGACTAGGTGACCTCTGATACCCCTTCCAGCTCAGAATCCATGATACTATGGTCTTTGAGATACCATAGTATGATAGATACCATGGTCTCCTCCGGCTCCTATGGTCAGCCATTCATCGTCTCTCTGCCTCTCCAGTGTCTTAGATGCTACACCATCTTGTACTCCCCTGACCCCCACCTCTCTCTGGATGCTTCATTTTCTCCTTTCTTCTACTTCTTCCTCTAGACTCAATAACTACCCTTGGCACTGGTCTGTGTCTTCCCCATCTTCTATTCTTAGCCAAAATCCCATGCAGTCCAAGGAAGCTTCCTGTCAGAACACACTGTATCTATATAATCCAATTGGGTTTTGGGATACATGACATGGTACTCAATGTCTTCATTTATATACTTATCCTATCTCCTAAGCTAGATAGTGAATTTCTTATGGACAAGGCGCACTTCTCTGCAAACTCAAACCCCAGGCCAGAGCCAAAGCAGAGTCTGCTGAATATTCTGAAGCCACTTTCATAATTGGACATTTTTCCTGATTGCAGAATCTCACAGAGAGAAGGACCCACAGGGAGTCTCACCCCTCCTGAATAAGACTTGTCTTTATAATAACATCCCTAACAAATGGGTGTCTAGGTTTTCCTGAAGCAAATGAAGGAAGGGTCACTTCTCCACAGCTTTGTTATTATTCTCCACAGCCACAGTGACTTTCTACCCTCTGATACCTGCTTATCCCTCTGGGGTCAAGCAGAATTCTGATTCTAAAATAATTGTTGACAGTCATCAGGCCTGACCATAAGACCACTGCCAATTGGACAAATAAGGGACCACATCATATAACAACACATCACATTTCTCTAAGACTATGAAGTTTACAAAGCATCTTATTCAGAACTCCAGGAGGTAGGTGCTATTACAATGCCAATTTTCCAGATAAGGAAAATGAGTCTCAAGAGAGGTGAAATGAGGTCACTTGACCAAGGTCACACAACTACTATGTGTTACATCCAAGAACTGAATACAAACACTCTAGCTAAAAATCTGACATTCTTCCCACAATGCTATGCTACCTGAAAGAATCCACATGGTCATCAAGGCAGATGAGTGAAATTAAAAGAATAGAATAACTAATTCATCTCAGGGAAGCTACATCAATATTTAGAAAAGCCAGATAGGATATAATTCCTCATTATGCTTGGATAGAAATTTAATCCCTGACTTCAACTAATAAAAAACTCATTTTAATTTAATTTAATGGACACTCGTCACATGCAAGGCATTATCCTAAGTTTGGGGGAGCAAAGAATGGGGAGGACCAGGAAAGGTTTGGTAACAAAGGAGGCCCCACAGCTGGGCCTTACTGTAACCTAGACCTTCAAGAGTCAGAAGGAGGTAAGGAAGGAGAGCATGGGGGCAGGAGACAGAACGTCAGGGCACATTCAGGAAAGAACATGTGGGACTAAGAGTATTTGAGGGGAGTAACACAAAACTAGAGCAGGTAGAGATCTCAGGAGGTTCATCAAACCCCCTTACTTTACAAATGAGGAAAGTTGTTTGGGCATTAAGGTGGCCCAGAGAAGTCAAGAAGACCCAAGTTCAAATCCAACCATAGACACTTACTAGCTGTGTGACCTTGGGCAAGTCACATAACTGCTGCCTCAGTATCCTCATGTGTAAAATGAGGATAATAATAGCACATACCTGCCAAGGTGGTTGTGAGGATCAGAGGAACCAATACTGGTAAAGCTCTTAACAGAGTGGCAGGCACATACCAGGCACTACATAAATGTTAGATATTATTATTGTTATAACCATCTTCTCCCAAGATCACTAAGTGCCCAGAGAGAAGGAAAGACTTTCATAGATCTAGGGCTGGGGGGGGGGGGGGGGGGGGGTGCCATTTGCCCAAGGTTGTTCTTGCTGTTGATAAGATAAAAGAAGCATGGTTGTTTCAGTCATGTCCAAAACTCAGTGGCCCCATTTGGTGTTTTCTTGGCAAAGGTACAGGAACGGTTTGCCATTTCCTCCTCCAGCTCGTTTTACAGATGAGGGTCAGATGACTTGCCCAGGGTCACACAGCCAGTGTCTAGGGTCACATTTGAACTCAGGTCTTTCTGACTCCAGGTCCAGCGCCTTATGCACTATGGTGACACCTGGCTACCCTGTCACACAGATAGGACAACTCAGAGACAGGGTCTCTTAACCAACATTTCCTTGTATATGAGGTTAATCATGTTGCCCTCCCAAATGAAATACCTGAGGGCATCTGGGAAGGACAGTCTAGGTCAGAGGATGGCTTTTAACCAGAAGGAAGATGGAAGCAAATCATTTTCTGGGGCAGCTAATGGATTCATTAAATGGCACCATATAGAAGTAACTTACATTAATGCATCGATACATGTCACATTGGCAGATCACAAACGAGAGAAATATGAAGGGCCTAGCTGACGAATTAAAACAAGGTCTCAGTTTCTAGTTGTTTGTTGTGACTCCTAAAATAGAGTCCATCATAAACCAACCATCTAGAAGCAACCAAAATTCATTAGTGGGTGGCTGGGTGTCTAACGGTTTAAAAGACAAACCTCCTCTTCTCCCCTATCCTCTCCCCACAAGAGAGAGAAAGAAATCTAAAATTAATTACAATTGTATGATATCTTTCAGTGGACAAAGGTGAGTTGTAAGCAGAGCAAAGATTTATTTTAGGGTTTCAAGACAGGGAAAATGAAATTCAGCTTCGGGAGGAAGTAATCTATTTAGATTTGTAAAGCAGGGCTATTTAAAGGCAAGGCTAATCTCATAATCCTTCCTTACCTCTTCCTCCTAGAATCCTTTGCTGCCTTGAAGCTCATTTCAAGTGCTACCCTTTACAAGGAGCCCTCCCCTCCCCCCACCAAAAGTGTCTTTGTACTCATTTTGGTCATTTTCAGCTCAAATAAAAAGTAAACTGAAAAAATCATCACATTCCCAGCATTCAGTATAATACCTAGGACATAGTAGGTGCTAAATAAAGGCTCACTAAATACACAAGCTATTTCCCCCTTCAATTACTCTACTTTCCAGCTGCCCACCATCTCAGGGCATTTTCACAAGAAGACCACCATACCAGCAAACGTACTACCCTCCCTCATCTCTGCCTTTCAGGATCTTTAGAGCATCTGGCCTAGTAGAATCAGAGTGATCTGAATTCAAATCCATCCTCAGACACTTATTAGCTGTGTGACCCTGGGCAAGTCACTGAAATTCTGTTAGCCTTAGGCTCTTCATCTGTAAAATGGGGATAATAGAACCCTACCTCTCAGGATCAAATGAAGTGATATTTGCAAAGTGTTATATAAAGAATAACAGTAATACTAGTTAGCATTTTCCCTTCGAAATCATCTCAGATTCCATGATCTCCCCTGGGGAAGCATTTCCTGATCCTCTCTCTTCCCTCAACACATTCTCCCATCATTAATCCCTTCTTCTTGTTTTTTTTTTTCTATTTACTTATATGGGAATCTTTGGCTTCCCCCTACTGAACTTAAGCTTCCTGAAGGCAGTCACTATTTCCTTTTTTCCTTTTTTCTTTTTGTCCCCAGTGCGCAGTACAATGCCTGGCACACAGTAGAAGCTCAACAAATGTTTGTAGAATTTTTCACCATTATAATGTTGAGGAAGAAGCTGAAAACTGGGATAAGGTGTTTATTTCACAGCCAAACCAAAGAAAACATGATGAGATAAAAGGCAAGAAAGGGAAGTGACAGTCCCCTTTTCCCTTTTTCTCTATGGCTAGAGATAGAGGAAGAGATTAATTAGCAAGGATAGCCATTCAATGACTGCCCAATGAGCAATGGCTGCCAAACAGAGACATAAAGGCTATGTAATGGAGATAGCAGAGAGCCAATGTTTGGGAAGGAAAAATTAGAGGCAGTTGATCATCCCAAGCCATCTGGTCCAGAGAGGAGAGAAGCTTCCTTTCTCATTTAGAATCCTCAACAAAATGGCTTTGGCTTTTTAAAAAACTTATTCATACATTTCGACAAATACTTATCAATCAACAAACATAAATTTTAGTAAAGAACTGTCCTAGGTACTGGAAATAGATAAAGTACTTGCCCTCAAGGAGCCTATATTGGACTTGAATGATATACTATGGACTCAGATAATCACTCATTCAATAAGCAATTATTAAGTACCTGCTATATAAAATGCACTATGTTCAGAATACAAAGATGAAAATGAAACTGTCCCTGCCTTCAAGGGGTTAATATTTTATTTCAGTCCTATCCAACTCTCTGTGACCCCATTTGGAATTTTCTTAGCAAATACACTGAAGTGGTTTGCCATATTCTTCTCCAGCTCATTTTACATAAGAAGAAACTGAGGCGGATAGAGGTTAAATGATTTGCCCAGAGTCACACAGCTGGTAAGTGTCTGAGGCTAGATTTGAATTCATATCTTCCTGACTGCAGGCTTCAAGGTCTATTTGCTACCCCTAGATGCTAAAATACATGCTCATTTATGGAAGATGTCCCAATAATAGACAGGAAGGTAATAGATTTGGCTCATTGAGAAGGTGCCATGAGACTTGAATTTTGAAAAAAAGTCTGAAAGGAGAATTCCAGTGTGCAAAAGGGCAGAGATAGGCAACGGACTATAATATGTGAGAAAAAGAGGTAAGGCCAGTTGGGTTGTAACTACAGTGTAGCCAGTGGGGTAACAGTGAGGAGAAGAAAAGAGTCATGAAAGGAGAGGGAACACTGGTCTACGGGAATGAGAAATGACAGCAGAGTGAAGACCTAACTTCTTGTTTCTGTGTCTGCTCTTAAGGAGGACTGGAGAGATTAGCCCAAAAATAGGTAGTGGCTAATCAAGACAGGCAGGGAGAGAGTAAGTCAGCACCCTGAAATGAATTCAAGGCACCAAAGAAGTAGATGTGATGGCTGGGCCACAGGTCAGTCATCTCTGAAAACTCATAGAGGACGGGAGAGACATCTCAAGACTGTTGTTGATCTTAGTCATGTTTGATTCTTTGTGACCCATTTGGAGTTATCTTGGCAAAGATACTGGAGTGGTTGGCCATTTCCTTCTCCAGCTGGTTTTACAGATGATGTCCAAATGAAGAATGTGCAATGCCTAGAGAGGTGGTTGGCTCCCCTTCCCAGAGGCTAGACATTTCCTTGTCAAGTATGTTTCTAATGGAATCCCTTTATCGGTACTGGCTGGACTAGGAGATTGCTGAGGTCCCTTCCAGCTCTCATAATTCTGTGATTCTTCCCAAAGGAGGTGCAACCCCTTTCCTATGGAGGGTGTATGGCTGCTCCACCATGTGGATAAACAGTCAACAACCACAATTATCTAGTAAAACAGAAGTCCTCTGATCCTTGCCCTTCTCTACTCCAGTCTCCTGGGCAGTGCTAGCTGATCAGGCGATATGCCCAAATGGTCCCTGACTCTTGTCATCTGCCCCACTCTTACATACACTCTGAACACTTCCAGGCCTTTTCATTCACTCTGCTGCTGAAACTCTCCTACAAGGGTTGACTCTCTCAGGTAAGAGTATAAGCTCCTTAAGGGCCCTTTTCTATTTGTATCCTCAGCATAATGCTTTACATAGAGTAAATGCTTCTTTTTCATTCATTTTCTTCTGTAATTCCATCACTCTTTGAGCCTTGGTTTCCTCATATGGTAAAAGGGATACCTCACAGAACAGCGATGAACATCGGATGATCCAAATTGCTTTGTAAGCCTTAAGGCCTCATCGAAATGTCAGCTATTACCATCATAGCACCATTATCCCACACAACTCAAACACCAATGCTCAAATCATCTCAGGCAGAGATTTACCTCAGTGCCTGCATCAATCACTGGGCCTTGCTAGCTTTCCTTTTTCATCTAGAAAATGCCAAACACACTTGCCTCAGCAAGGTAGTATGTCGAGTAACTTGAAGAACAGATATTTCCTCCAATCCCCAAGATCTCTTAAACATCTCCAAAACAAGAATTATATGAAAGAGAAAAAGCAGTTTCAGCTGATGCCGTGGTCTAAGACACCAAGAGCCCTAATGAGGATAAAAAAAAACCAAATGAATTTACAGGGGAAAAGACTAATAATCCCTACCCTCAAAAGTGCTCATCCAGCAGGCAATTCCTTCCAGCACCACAACACCGGGGAAGGGGCTGCACAAGCAAAACAAGGGTTGATCCTCTTTTCCTCCCAGAGACACAGAAAACCAAAAGGCAGATGCCTTGTTTTGGGGATGGGACTGTACCACGGTAGCAGTAACACCAAGGTAGGGAATTGGGGCTGGATGCTAGAGTGAGTCTGGATCCACTCACTTGAATCAAAGGTCCCAGCACCCAAGGGGAGTGGGAAATGTGAATTATTCATGGTGGGAAGGGGCTGGAGACAAGTGGAGGTCCAGCCTCCAGGTTAAAGCCATCAAAATCAGATAAGTCAGTCAATAAACATTTATTAAGGGCCTACTTAGGTCAGGCAGCAGTGAATACTAAGGATCCTTCCCCTCAAGGAGTTTACAATCTAATGGGAGAAGGCAATACCCAAAAGAAGAAAGGGGCTGGGAAGAAGTTTTGCCCAGCACCACCCATAGAGAAAACAAACAGCAGTGGAGAGACAAAAGAAATGTGCCCTCTATAAAGGGAGTCCATGGGAGGAGCTCAATGCTGGGCCTTCCAGTCCTCTCATAAGAGCAGAGAGGAGATAAAAGTGTTAAGGAGAAGTTAGAAAGTGAGGGAAAAAGGATGAAAAACAGGCGGGGAAAAAAAAACCGTAAGCAGACAAATCATCAGTAAAGACATTAATAACAGATGGGAATATAGCCTCCATATCAACTAAGTGAATCCAGACATCTTTGAATAAATATTATAAAACAAAAGTAAATGACTCAATGCCTGATGAGGCAAAAGAACCTGTGGATTCCCAAGAGAGCATGGAACCATGGCAGGATGTTCCTGAATGGTATAAAAGAGGAATAAGAATTGTGGAAGCAGAACCTGTGGCCCCTATAGAAGAAATAATAAGCTGAGTAGAAAAACCTTGAATCCATGGAGGCGAATTTCATCAAAGAAACAAAAGAAAGAATAATTGATTGGGAATGCAAATATGCATAAGTGAAGGACAATCTAGAAAAAGAGAAGCAAAAATAATGTTAAGAAAAAACACAACCTCCACATAAACAAAACAAATTGATCAGAAAGACAAGATGAAGACAACTGAAGGATTATAGGTCTTCAAGAATATGACAAAATAAAAAACATTGAATGCCAAATTACAATTAACAATTAAAGAAAACTGCCCAGAATTTCTGAACACAGAAAACAAAGTGTCAATTGAGAAAAAGCAGAGATCACCTCCCAGAGAACTTTAAAAAAAACAACTCTATGCTGTAAACACCAAGACGCACAATAGTTAATTTGAACAAGCCTAACTAATGACAAATACTGCACATGACTGGGAGAAAGACTTTTAAATAAAAAAGAAAGGAAATTTTACAAATACAAGACTATTCTGTACCAACCAGGAACTAAAGGAGGGCACGGAATGTGACCCAAAGAGGAAAGGAGATCATCATGCAAAACCCAGGGTGACCTAGAAACCTGAGCCTAAATATAGATGAAAAAACAGTACTGAATAAAATTTTCAAACACGCTAAACTACAAAAACAAAAGGAAAAAGTAAACAGATACACCATCCAAGGACAACAACAACAACATGTTTAATAGTTTATTATGGTCATTATTAAGAGCTAGAAGGGAGCTGAGAGTTGTGCATAGGATCATGGGATCAGTAATTAATTCTGGAAGGGAAATCAAAAGCTATCTAAATCAACCCCATAATTTTACAGGAGGAAACAGAGGCCCAGAAAGAAAATGTGATTTGACCACGATCACAGAGGTCATTTATGCCAGGATTTGATGACTCCAAATTCTGTTGTCTTTCCACTGTATCACATTTCTTTGGATAACCAAACATCAGGGAAATGGATCATAATGAATTTAATTAAAAGCTCTTATTAAACCCTTACTATATTCTAAGCACTGTCCTAAGTGCTATAGATACAGGCAGAAAAAGCTAGACTGTTCTTCTCAAGGAGCTTACCTTCTAATGTCATATTGACAAGGAACATAAGAATAAAAGGAAGAAGAGGATATGAGATTGATCCAGAGAACTGGGAATCAAAGCTAAAACAACAGTTTGAATGTCCTACAGATGAATGAAGAATGATCTTCAAGGTGAGATAAGAGCTGAAAAAGAATCCAGACTGGGATTCCAATTTTTGAAACTGAGCCAGGTCAATCTGGACTGCTACCCTGTTAACTGTCCAGGTATCAGTTTCTCAGGACATGATGTGAATGCTAAGAACTCCTCTCTCCTCTCACTGCCATGGCTCATACTTTCCCCTACACTGAGCTTCCAAATCTCTTTAGTTCCTCCTTTCCATCAAGGACAAAATTCATTCTGCCTCCTGTTGGAAGGCTGCCCCAACAAGACCCCACCCCTTCCAAAGTGAAGGTCACTTCAACCCTCCTCAATTGTCTCATAGCCATCTGTGTAAATCTCCTTGGTACATGTATCATTCCCATATCTGTGACAGTAATTAGTGGATATGTCTTCCTTTCCTATAAGATTATAACCTGTCTATGCAACCCCAGTGCCTTCAATACCAACTTAGACAAAGAAGGTACCCCCAATGCTTTATGAATGAATGAACAAATGGTCACTTCAATCACAGTAACTTGAGAAGATGGATGCTATTGTTATCTAAATTTTACAGATGAGGAAGTTAAGGCAGAGAGGGTTTAGGTGACTTGTCCAGGGTCATGTTGCTATTAAGTGTCTAAAGTTGGATTTGAACACAGGACTTCTTGAGTCCAGGTCTAGCACTCTATCAACTGTACCACCTAGCTGACAAGGATTATAAGTATCCCACATAACAAAAATGGGAAAACATAAGATATTAGGGCATCTTTATAGCTCCAGAATAAAAGACACAGGTAACATAATGGGTACAACACAAAGTTCGGAGGGATAGTTAACATACAAAAAAAAATTTTCTATTGACCACAATATTGGGCCAATCTCTATTTTTCCCTATTTAATTTCATCTTATTAAAGTTATAAGCATGGGATCAAACCATCACCTTCTCATGTCCAAGACAGAAAAGGCATAACTAGAGAGTAATCCCCTGAAAAAGATCTGGAGAGCTCTTAATGAACCGCAACCTCAATAGGGGTCAACTGATGAAAGAAAAGGCCACGTAAAGATGATAACGGTGGCTTCAATTTTTATATAACATTATCTCATTAGATCTTCATGGCTTCCCAGTGACATAGGTCCTAGTATCATCATCTCCATTTTATAGATGAGAAAAACTGAGGCTTAGAAAATTAGATGATTTCCCCAAGGTCTCAAAGCTATTAAGTGCTGAGTTGGAAGTCAAACTCAGGTCTTCCTGACTTCCAATCTCAAAGTGCACCAGATTCTCAGTTAGGTACAGGTTGAGCAGTATGGTCTCTAAGGTTCCTTACAACTCTTGAGTCTCTGTAACTAGATGAGTGCAGCATGTTCATTAAAAAGGTAATACAGACATAGGATTCGTTAGGAGAGGTACAGTCTCTAAAACTGAGGAGGGAATGGTCCCAAAGCACTCTATCCTGGTCAGACCACACCTGGAATATTGTGCCTAGTACTTAAATAGTTTTGGAAGGCTACTCATGATCTTCAGAGGAGGGAAACCTGGATGGTGAAGGTTCTAGGAATGACACCATGAGAAAAGTGGAAGGATGCTTAGGCTATAGAAGAGATGACTGGGAGAAAGGAGGGATGGAGAGAAAGACATGATTTCTATCTTCAAGTATTAGAAATTAGCAAGAAAGATTAGAATAGTTCTACTGGCCCTGGAAATCAGAACTGGGAGCAGTGGGTACAAGTTATGGGGAAGAAATCCAAGCAATAACTTCTGAATGAGCTGCCTGGCTGGCCAAAGGCATTTTAGAGAGGCTTAGATTCTTACTTGTCAGGATAGTGGCCCATGATTATTTGTGAATTCAATGATACGGTCTCTGATGCCTCTTCCAGATTGGAGAGTTTCTGGTTCTAATATACAGAGTAAGATTTTTATAACTATTTTCTACATAGAAATGAAACAAAAATCTTCATTTTAGTGCTGAACTTTTTTTTCTTTGAAATTCATTCTTATAAGAGAGCTTTCAGGGAGAGGAAGCAAACAGGGACACGTTGGGGGAAATAGATGATATAAAAATAAAAGACATCGATAAAAGTTTAATTTACTTTTTCAAAAATATTTTAAATGTACCAGATGGCAGCTTCCTCCATCTACTCTTGCTTTTTGGAATGCAGCTAAGCTCCCATATCCCAAAATGACAGCGCCATGGCCTCACTGCATCCTAGAGATTTTACTGATAGGAACCACTATCCCTATGTCTCTTTCTCCCCAACTACCTCCAGATTTAACTAGTCTTAAAAAGTTCATTTCATGCAGATCGAAGCATGCTATTTTTCACTTTCATTGTTTTTTGGGGTTTGGTGTGTTGGGTTTTTTTGGTCTTTCACAACTAATATGGAAATATATTTTGCATGATTGCACGTGTATAACCCATATCAAAGTGCTTACCATCTCAGGAAGGAGGGAAAGGAAGAAGGGGGAGAATTTGGAATTCAAAATTCTTAAAGATGAAAGTTGTAAAGAGGTAATTGTGAAAAATAAAAGAAAATTTTAAGTATTTCAGAATGCTTTTCATTGCAGAATACAGTGTGACATTTTGTGGAGAAATCCTGCCTGAGGCCCAAAAGATCCTAGGTATGACTCTGCTGCTTTAATCCTAATTTTCTTCCTCTATAAAATAGGGATAAATACTTATAGCACCCACCTCCCACCTAGGATTGCTGAGAGGATCCAACAAGACGATGTTTGTAAAGCATAAGGCACAAGGCAAGCTTTTCATTAGGACTAACAAGACTTCTCTAATTCCCGATGAGAAAAACAATCACTGATAATATATTGTCACAGCGAATTAAACTCCTGACAACCATTTCCCACCTGAGTGAAACGCACATGCATTCAGTTTGGCCCTTCTTCCCCCCTGAAAGCCCATCAAGCTGTGTGGGCCAGCTTGAAGGCCTATTTAAATTCTAAAACCGACCAAAAAGAAAATTCATTTTCCCTCCTGGCATTGCTACACGCGTTATAGGATTTGAGTCATGCTTTTTTGTCTTTGCCACCTCTGACTCATACCCTCTCCTACCACCGTGGGCTACAAGATGAGGGTAATCAAACCATGCATTTCCATAAATGGCACCAGGAAAATGCCGGACGCGCGCAGGCTGCCAAGTCAATCCATCAGCCGTGGAGGACACCTCGACTTGTCCCTGTTCAAAGACATCATTCAGGTTTCCCTTGGGTCTTTAACAGCAAAACAAGAAACTTGAACATAGACAGAGGACGGGAAGAGAAATTTAATAGGGCTGAGGGGAGAGTGTGGCTGAGACAATAAAAATGAGACAAACCGCTGATGGCTTTTACACATCGGCACGCAATCGTGTGGTGTGGCCCGAACTTTGATGTTTACAAAGCACTGGACTTATAATGAACTGGGCAAGAGAGTAATACAGTAATATGATTCCCATTCTACAGATAAGGAAACTAAAGTTCATAGAAATGAGGTGATTTCAGGTCACAGAACTAAGAACTAGAAAAGACCATAGAGGCTCACTTCATTTCACAGAGGAGCACACTGAGGACCAGGGCAGCTAGGTATCACAGTGGATAGAGTGCCGGGCCTAGAGTCAGGAAAACTCATCTTCCCGAGTTCTAATCTGGCCTCAGAGACTTCCTAGCGGTGTTACCCTGAGCAAGTCACTTTACCCTGTTGGCTTCAGTTTTCTCATCTGTAAAAATGAGCTGAAGTATCTTTTCCAAGAAACCTCTAATGACTGAATTTGGTGGGTTACTGAGTCCCAGGGAGAAGACATTGTCTAGGTAGCAAGCATTCAAGATAGATAGATAGATAGACAGACAGACAAAAAAAAGTCAGTGGCTCCAAATGTTCTCTGATAAACAGATTAAACCATTATAAAAAGACTCCTGGGATATAGAGACCATTTCACAGGCAGGCCCACAAGTTTCAAGAAGTGGACTTAAAAATGTAAACATACAGTAAGCACTTAATAAATGCTTTGTACATTCATTCATTCACCACTCAGAATTGGATGACCTCCAGATACTGGTTTATTTGACTTGGATTTGATCTCAGGTCTTCCAAGCCCAGCCCTTTCTCCACTGGGCTCCCTCATCTTACAGCTGAGAATATGAGACACAGAAAGGTCAAGTGACATGTGCAGGGTCACACAGCTCAGCAGTGCCTAAGGATTCTTATTTAGATCCTACTTGAACCATATGGTCTCCGAGGTCCCTTTCCTGCAACTTTGACATTCCTTGCTTCCGTAACCCTGAGAGATTGGTGATTAATAATTTGCTCTTAATTACATACACTCTCTTTTCCTGATGCACACCTGAGCTACCCTGCACACCTTAAATATAGACTCAGGGACTGCCGAATGATCTTTGTTGATAGCCTGGAGGGTGGGGGTAGGGAAAATCATAGCAGAGCAGCTAAGTGGGAAGGGGGAGATGTGAACAAAGAGCAAAAGCCCCAGCCATGCCAACAAAAGGAAAACGACTGAAAAGAGGGAGCCAAAAAGTGAGGGAGAAGCAAGTTGGTTATAAGGCAATTATCTTGGCTGGAGGCCAAGAAGAAAGATTGGAAGAAGACTGGTAGCCATGGGAACCAGAGCAGGGTGTGAGGGGGCTGCCTGAAAGACTCAGAATCCAGGGGCTGGGGCCTGAAGACCGGCCAGAAAGGGCGTTGTTCCTTCCTTCAAGGACATGTGGGCAAAAATGAGGTGTTTGACCCCAGGCTGAAGTATTGCGGAAAGAGGCAGAAAAATCAGACTTATTGGTTAAATGGCCCTTTAGAATTCAGGGGATACTGGTCATTGGCCTCCCCCACCCCCACCTGCCTCTCCTTTCTTGGTTCATATTATCCACTCAAATTGCTACTTGTGTGAATTGTGGACAGGTCACTTCCCCTTTGTGCCTCAGATCAAGCCCTAGAGCTATGAACCCAAGATTCTAACTCCTCTGCATTCCATCCAGACTGGCTCACTTACTGCTGCTGTCCATGTAGGACATGCTACCTGCCGCTTGCTGGCCTAAGGGCTGTCACAAGCATGCAATGGACACCTTACCATCCCTCACTTCATTCAAAGGACAGCTCAGGTATCACCTTCTACACCAGCATCTTTCCTGATTCCTCCATTGACTAGCTCTCTCTGTTTCCCTCTCCCCCTCTGGATGTTTCTCCCTCCTTCCTCCTCCTCCATTCCCCCACTCTACCTCTCTCTGTCTCTCCCCCCACCTCATTCACTCGTTTCCTCTTTCTCTCCCTCCTGAGATTTACTTTGTATTACCCTGCTTACTCTGTTCACTGTTTATGATTCCTATTTGTATGTTTATTATTATATACAAAGACATACTTTGTATCTGTTTATTGGCATGTCTGCCGTCTTCCCCTCCCTCCCTCACCAGTCCGCTCCAGGAGGCTTAGACTCTTCCACGCCCGGGATTGCTTCCTGTCTTTGATGCCCATTACCAAGCACACTGCCTCAAACTTAATAAAGGCTGGCTGAATTTAAGTGACTCTGAAGACTTGTAATATTTTGCACTTAAGATTAAATCATAAAATACATGAACGGATCCCCAGAATCTTTCCACTGGAGAGACCCCAGAGGCCACCCGTCAGGTCTAACCTGTACCTGACCAGGAGTCCCCTCTGTTAACACCCACAGATGCAGAACCTGTTCTACTCTGGGAAAGCCCTAAATGGAAGTAAGGTTTCCCCAGCATTCAGGCCAGAATATGGCTTCTATCTAACTCACCCCTGTCACTCCTGGCTCTGCTCTCTGGGCCCAGACAATCTGTCTCCCACATGATGGCCCTTCAAATACAGGAAAAAATGTGTGATGTCCACCCTGAGGCTTCTTTTTTCCATGCTAAGAACCCCAAGTTCCAGGACCTGCAGGCCCTTTAAATGACGATTGAACCAGAAATCAGGAGGTCTAAGTGGACCACAGCTCATGATGTGATCTTTGGCAATGCTCTGTGCCTCAGTTTCCCAATATGTAAAATGAGGAGGTTGGACTAGCTGACCTCAAAGTTCCTTTGCAATTTTAAGATTCTGTGAAATCCTTAAAAGACAGTATACCAGGATCTATATGGCTCATTAAAGAGAAGAGAGAGGTACAAAGAAAACCTTGGGGAAGGGTTGAGCATGTGAAATCTCATCTTAACACAACCAGGTCCCTTGGGTGGGGAGGGTACCTGCTCTTGGATTCTAGCCAATAAGGCTAGAATTTCCTTGCTGTCTTTTGGGGCAGGGGGTAACAGAGAAGAGCAATCCACTAGAGATGCACGGGAGGGAGCAACTGACTATACTAGGGATCCCAGAAAAACAAAAGTGAGCTTGGGAAAACAAAGGGTACGTGGAAGATGACAGAGATGGCAGGCACACCACGGGCCCAGGTACCAGACATGTGCAAAGAGCACTGGGAGAATTGCTTGTCAATGCTATGGGTAATGATTACCAGATTAGCAGAAAGGGAGAAGGGCAGGGAAAGACAAGGATGGTGACCAGCTTTCATCGGGAGGAGCCTGCAGACTGGGACTAATGGCAGGTCAGGGGGATGAGCGTGCATTGGCCACTAAGACCTGAGAGGTGATCTAGCCAAAGGAGCACGACTCCGGAGCTCAAGAAGGGGGTTCCCAAAGCCATCTTATTCAATTTAATCATTTTATAGATGAACAAACAAAGGCCAAGAGAGCTGAGCGACTCTGCCCTGGGAAACACAGACATAGTAAGAAGCAGAGACAGGACTTGAAACTGCTTCTCTGGAGGCAAATCCAGTGCTTTGTTCCCCATGGAGAGGATAAGACAGAAGTAAGGTTAGGCCCTCAGTGTATAACGAGGTGGGCAGAGATGGCCTCCTTCCCTTTTCCTAACACAGACAAAGGGCCTTTCCTAGCAGAATGGTTCAGGGGACAGACGACTGACTCCAAAATCAGGAGTTCAAATCCTACCTCTGATACTTAATGGCTGTATATGGACAGGCCAATTTCAGCACCCATAGAGTAAGAGTAAATGTGGTACCAACCACTCAGGGATGTGGAACAGAGCAAATGAGAAAATGAATGTAAAGGGCTTTGCAAACCTTAGAACCCTGTGTAAATATTATTGATGGTGATGATAAAGGTCTGAAATTATTTCAGTGTGACTTCTAATGGGACTGAAACCTTCACCAGTAACTTGGCCTATTGAGGTGGCTTCCCTACAGCGTGATCTTGTGTCTGATGACATGTCAAATGACATAATATACGTAAAGCACTTTGCAAATCTTATAGAGCTATATATAAATAAGAGCTAGCTTTTATATTTGCTTCTCACAACAAGTAGGTTAACGATCGTGATACTCATGAGGAAGTTGAGGTTCAGGGTCACACAACTATTATTGCTAATATTACTATTAATTATACTCAACATTACTTGAACTACACACATGTGCATGCCACCCCAGGGAATTCCAACCTTGCCAGGAGAATCTTGACTCTATCACAAAAGCTTCTGCTGAGATACACAGGGACACTGATTATAATCTATTCAGAATTCTTTTAGACTGAGAACAGAATGCAGGCTAAGTCTTTGTTTTTTCTGACTAGTGTTTAAAAATTTTCAAAAACCAATACAAATGGCAGTACAGTATGCGTGTGTGTGTGTGTATATATATATATCATGAATTTAGAGTCAAGTGAGACCTAGGTTAAAGTCCTACTTAGTACCTGGTGTGACCTTGGACAAGTCATTTTCATATCTGCCTCATTTCCTTATCTATAAAAGAAAGGGGCTGGATTAGATGAACTTCCCAGTCCTTTCTAGCTCTCAGTCTAAAAATCCTATTAAGTCATTTCATCTGATTCTCAGTTTTCCCATTTGCAAAATGGGGATGACACCTGTACAATCCACAGCATGGTACTGATACGATAATGCATGGAAAACATTAGTGAACTTAATAATGGGAAGAAGAGTAGAACTGTAATTTCATCAGTACAGGCAACACCCAGTGAGGAATTCCACGTCCCAAAACAAGCTGGAACCTCCTCTCCAACTTTGTTGAACACAGCCAGTAAGTAGCAGCGACTGTTCTTGGACTCGGGGCTTCTGGCTTTGAGGCAGGCCCTCAAGCCTCCATATCACTCTACAAATGTCAATTACTAGGATTATTGTGCACATCCAGCACAGTCTGTGAGTGTACCATGATAAAGTAGAAAGAATACTGCATTTACAAGCAGAAAGTCAGGATACAAATTCTAACGCTGGCTATTAGGCTAATCCCTTTTCTGTTTGGGTGACAGTTAGCATGTCTACCAGCTTCCTCAGAGTCCTAGGGACTCTGCTGACTATGCCCAGGCTTTCTCTAACAGGCCCCCAGAAATCTTTTTGCCTCATTTTCCCCAGGACTGCTTCTCACATGAGAAGGACCCTGCTGCCTCTCCCTCTGATTGGCGGCCTCCACTTTAAAGAGGAGGTCCAGGCCAGCCAGGTCTCCATTCCTCTCCAGGTTGTATTCCTGATTCTGGACTTTCCCAGATACTCTCACTACCGGCTACTTTCCTTTCTCCCCACCCCCTTTTAGCTTCCCTCCATGCGTTCTTCCTCCACTAGAATTTAAACATGTATTAAATGCTTACTATATGACAAACACAGGAGATACAAAGAATGACAAAAAGAAACCAGCTCCTGCCCTCAGGGAGATTCTATTCCACTGGTATGGAGGTGTTGCTTGTCATGGATGCCTTTGGCAGTGTCTGCCAACATCCAGGGAGCCCCTCTCAGGGTAATGGTGTAAAATGCAGAGAATTACAAAGAAAACCAATCATATGGAAATACGGTTGTCAAAATATTTTTTGATAGTTGGTATCAAACTACTAAAACATTTTATACAGCTACAAAAAATAACTAAACTCACCCAGAAGAACAAAAGGTCAAGAAAATAAATGAATTAATGAAAAAAGTGCAAAAGAAGGTGGCCTAGCTGTGCCAGATCTAAAACTATATTATAAAGAAGCAATCATCAAAACTATTTGGTGCTAGCTAAGAAAAAGAGTAGTGTGGATCAATGGAATAGGTTAGGTACACAAAACACAGTACTAGATGATTACAGTAATCTACTGTTATCCCAGAAGCTCGAGTTTTTGGGGTTTAAGAACTCAATATTTGACAAAAACTGTTGGGAAAACTGGAAAGATAATATGGCAGAAACTAGGCATAGACCAACATCTCACACTCTATACCAAGATAAAGTCAAAATGGGTACATGATTTAGACATAAGCACATGAGCAGAGCAACAAATAGTTTACCTGTCAGGTCTATGGAGAAGGGGAGAATTTATAACCAAACAAGATAGAGAACATTATGAAATGCAAAATGGATAATTTTGATTACATTAAATTAAAAATAGTTCACACAAAGCTAATGCAACCAAGATTAGAAGAAAAGGAGAAAGATGAGAAGTAATTTTTACCCCAAGTATTTCCGATAAAGGTCTCATTTCTCAAATGTATAGAGAACTAAATCAAATTTATAAGAATACAAATCATTACAATTGACAAATGGTCAAAGGATTATCAACGCACAATTTTAAGATGAAGAAATTAAAGGTATCTAGTCATACGAAAAACTGCTCTAAACCACCACTATTGATGAGAGAAATACACACTAAAGCCACTTTGAGGTACCATCCTATCAGACTGGCTAATATGACAAAACAGGAAAATGATAAATGTTGGAGGAGATGTGGGAAAATCGGGACATTGGTGCACTTTGGGAGAGTTGTGAACTGATCCAACCATTCTGGAAAGCAATTTGGAACTATACCCAAAGGTCAATCAAATTGTACATACCCTTTGATCCAGCAATACCACTACTACGTTGGTAACCCAAAGAGATCATAAAAAAGGGAAAAGAAACCAAACGTACAAAAGTATGCATGGCAGCTCTTTTTGTGGTGGCCAAGAACTGAAAACTAAGGGGATGGCCATCGATCGGGGAATGGCTGGACAAGTTGTGGTATATGAATGCAATGGAATACTATATTGTTCCATAAGAAATAATGAGCAGACTTCAGAAAAACCTGGAAAGACCCACGCATCTAGTAAGTGTCAGAGATGGGACTCAAACCCTGGTTTCAACTTCAAGTCAGATGCTCTATCTCATTACTACACAAAATGGATTCTTGACATGAAGTGAGGTTGAATGGGAACCATGAATCATGGAAATCAGAACTCAGCAGTCTCTAACTCCACTGTTTCCAGGTTAGAGATAAAACAGGTAAAGTGACTTGCCTAGGGTTGGGAGTCAGACTCAGCGCTGGGATTTGAATCCCAGTTTCTGTAACTCAGGGGCGAGGTTCTTTCTCCTACACTCCTGCATTGCACACACCACGCACTCTGCCTAGATTTTGGCTTCCAGACTAACGCATTGTAAAAGGCCCAAATCTATCATGCCTAGGGAGGAGGGGAAGAAAGATTGCCCAAAGTCTAAAGACTTTTCATTTCTATAAGTAGGTCAACATAAATAATGGGCTTCTAACAGTAAATAACAGAAAACTGAAAGTTTCGGCCTATAGCTTAATCAGCAGCTAAAAGCTACGAATTCCATTCCCCACAGCCAGCCCCACCTCCCCCCCCATTATACTCAGTATTTCACAGAATCCCTCAGAGTGGGAAGTGACCTCAGGCAAGACAGGCATGAGAGAGGGTCATCCAACCTTGGCTTAGAGACCGATACTGAAAGTTGAGGGAACCCACAGCTTTGGAAACAGCAGCCTGCTCCTACCTTGGACAGCTCTAACAGGGGGCAGTTCTTCCTCAATCTGCTTCTCTGCTGCTAGCTCCTACCCCAGTGTTCCTAGGGTCAAACAGACCAAAGGTAATCCCTCTTCTCCTTGAAAGCCTTCAGTCCTTAAGCCCTACCCCCAAACCCACCCCACTCATGGTCTCCCTTCTCCAAGGTAAGCATTCCCACCTCCCCTCAATCTGCGTTCCTAGAGCATGATCTTGGAGCCCTTCAACATCCTGGATGCCCATCTCTGGATGCTCTCAGCTTAGCAATGTCCTTGCTACAATGAAGTGCACAGGGTTAAGTGACTTGCCCAGGGTCACACAACTCGAATTTGAACTCAGGTCTTCCCTGACTCCAGGCTTGGCACTCTATCCAATGAAGCACCATCTAGCTGCCCCCTAAAGGGCATAGGCAAATATCAACAGCCTGTAACACAGAGATGGTCACACAGTCAGTGCATAATAAAGGCTAGCTGGATCAGATCTCCCGACCCTCACAGAAAGGTTGGGGATATGAGGAGTTGCATGCTAGGAAAACCATGACCCAGGGCTCTCAATCACCTTGACACAATGTCTAGCACATAGTAGGTGCTTAATACATTTTTACGGACTGACTGACCACCTGCCGCTTCCACCTGCTTTCCTGCCATGCAATGAAGCCTTTGAAGTACAGGATTATCATTTGAAAAAATAGCCAAGACCCTTGAACCCAGACATGAGACCAGTCTATCCCCATACTACTAAAAGCCCTACACTTCCTTATTCTTGAGGACTCCTAGGGACAGAACAGAGTAGCACACTTATTATTTGGTTGTTTGGTGGGGGGGGGGGGGCAGGAATTCTCTCAGCATATTATTTTAAAATCAAAATGCAAGACAAAACACAAGCAGTCAGCTAAGGCAACAGTCATGATAGTGACAACTTTGATTCTGAAAAAGGTGGCACCCAAAGGTATCTGAGCAGCTGCAAACCCTACCTGAGAATCCTGGAAAGGTGGTGATGCTCCCAGGCCCTCCCTGATGGCTGACAATGGAAATTTAGACACTGAGGATGAGGCCAAAGGGGGCTTTTGTTTTATGTGATTTGATATGTTGGTTACAATATGAAAATACAGTACATTTTTCCTGCCCAAGGGAGTGGGAGAAAGAGAAAACAGATTTTTGTTAATTTTTTAAAATTTCTTTTATTTATTTAGGAAAAAAAGTGACCATCCAGCATTGGCTTGACGGTCTCCAACAAGGAGGCGATACACTGCACCTCCCTCCTGGGACAGCCCCCTCCACTCTTGTTATTCACAAGGTTATCCCGACAGAAACCTAAATTTACAACTGCAACTTCTTCCCATTTTTCTGTTTCTGCTGTTAAGGCCAAAAAAATAAACAATAAAAATGGCTACCACTTATACAGCATGAAGCTTTACAAATGTGATTCTCCACAAAAACTTCCATTTTGCAGATGAGGAAACTGAGGTAAATGGCAGTGAAGTGGCTTGCCCAGGGACATACCACTAGTAAGTGTCTGAGGCTGGATTTGAACACCCATCTTCCTGATTCTAGGTCCAGTGTTTTATCCAGTGAGCCTCTGCCTAAGAACCTTTCAAATATTTGAAGCCAATTACACTGTCTCCTGCCAAGACCCTAGGTCTTCTTCAGTATAAATTTCCTCAATTCCTTGAAGTAATCCCCAAGTCTCAGAGGCACTGAGTCCAACCAGGACTTGAACAAGAATCCCTTCTATAATATTCCAGGAAGTGGTTATCCACCAGCCTTCAGATGGAAGATCTCCAACGGGGAGGGCCCATGGGGGGTTCTTCAATAGTTCTAATCACTGGGATGTTTTCCTCTATATTCTGCCTCAGTTTACCTCTTGGCATAGCAACAACTTCCAAAAAATTAAACTATATCTGTATGTACTTGAGTTCGTCTTTCCTTCTTCTGCAGTGGGAAATACGGCTCACAGGGAGAAGAATGGTTGAGTGATTTTTTTTTTAAACACAGAATTTGAATTTTAACTTGCTCTTCAGCTTTGATATTCAATTCAGCTCAAATCAATTGAACAAACCTTGGTTGATCTCCTTTTATGAACTCACACTTAAGTTGCAAGAGGAATAATTCATAAAACTTTATAAGGTGGTTAGGATGAGAAGGAAAATGGAGAAGATGGGGGAAAAAATCTTTAAAGCAAATGTCTCTGCTAATCGTCTGGTAGCCAAGATGCATAGGGAATGATGGAATGACAGGTTCCCTTGTCTAAATGATAAATGGTCAACAGATATGAACTGGCAGGTGTCAAAGACAAATGCAAGCAATCAATAATCACATGGGAAAATGCTCCAACTCCCTAGCAAAAGAGAAATGAAAATTAAAAACACCCCAAGGTGGTATAACACAGCCATCAGGGTGGCAAAGATGACAAAAAAAATTACTATATACTTATTTGGGTGTCACAATTTTAAGCTATTAAAGCTTAAATATTAAGCCATGAAAGCTTAAATCTTCAGTACAGCCTTGAGGGACACCCTGTGTATGCCCATGTTGTCTTCCCTATGGGATATAAACTCCCTGAGAGTCAGGATTGTTCCACTCTATTTCTATCTTCAGTACACAGGACAGTGCCTGGCACCTAGTGGTCACTTAATAAATAACTGATGAATTGAAAAGAGTAATGACATTTGCTGGCGGGGCTATGGGAGGATAGGTTCTAATGTCCTGTTGATGGAACTGTGAATTGCTCTAAGCATTGGAAATCCTATTTGAAACAATACCCCCAAAAGATACTAAACTCTTTGACCTAGAAATACCATGAGTCGATGAAGAACTCAAAAGAGAGAAGGAAAGGACCACTCATACAAAAATATTTATCGCAGCACTTTTAGTTGTAGTAAAGACCAGGAAACAAACTGGATGCTTATAAAATGGGAGGATGTCTGAACAAATTACAATACGTCAATAGAACGGAATATGGTAATGCTTTAAAAAATGATTATGGGTTTCAGAGGAACCTGGGAAAACTCAAAGGAACTGATTGATGATGGGTGGGGTGAACAGAGCCGGAGAATATTTTTATGCAACAACTGCATCACTTCAAAGGAACCCCCAGTGAGAAAAAATGAAGAACTCTGCTCATTGCAATGACTCCAGAAAATAAAGTGAGCATCTCATCCCTTAGCAGAGATGTTAAAGATGAGATGTGTGTTGCTTTTTCAAATGTGGCTAACGGGCAAATTTGTTTCCATTGAATATACTCAAGAAAGGGCTTTTTAAGAGGGTGATGTCAAGGAAGAATACTAGAGTAGTCATAAAAATTAAAGAATATCAAAGAACTATTTGAAAATACACAGAAGAAAGTTCAGCACTCTTGCACATAATTCTCCCAAGATCAGGGATGCAGAACTGGAAGCCACCTTAGAAGCCATCAAGTTCCTTTTACAGATGAGGAAACTGAGGCTGGGAAAATGAAGGTTGACTTGCCCAAGGTCACTCAAGCGAGTAAGTACCTGAGGCAATATTTGAACTCAGGACCCTCCTGACTCATAGCATGTAGCCTTATGTGTCACAGAGAAATTCACAATTTTCACAATCTGCTTGTTCCATTATCCTTTGTATGTTGAAATGTTTACTGATGTTTTCTAAGTTCAGCATTTTTTAAAAAAATTACTGAAGTAAGAGACTTTGCTGTACAAAGTACACGGAATGAGGAGCAAAGGACCTGGGTTTGAATCCTAGCTCAGGTCACCTACTAGCTGTCTGATATTAGGTAGTTTCACCTCTCCTGGCTGCCATTTCTTCATCTCTAAAATGATATATCTAGGTCTTCCCCTTCCACTTCCAACTCTGCATTCTCACCATCAAATCTCAATTATTGGGTCAAACAATGTGCCCTGGAAAGTTCTTCAAAGAGATCTACAGGCAGGATTGTCAGCTCTGGAGATGGAAAGGTCAAGACTGGAACAGTAAAGAGGCAATCACCTGCACTTCTCACTGTATGAAAAACACAAACCACTGCATTTTACATGGCGACACTGTTTTAAATGAGTCCACGTTACTACACTTGAGTCAGGGTTAAAACCAACCAAAAAAAAATTTACTCATTTGAATTTCTTCCTTCTGTTAGAAATTCAATCAATGCTCACAAATAAACTGTCTTGAGGTGATGGATTCAGAGGCATGAGAGATCTCGGCAGCCATCAAGTCTAACTTCCTCATTTTACAGATGAGGAAACTAAGGCAGGAAAAGTAAAACCAATCTGCCCAAATTACAAGAGTACATTAGTGGCAGGGCTTGGGGTTTGAATCCAGATTCTCTCACTCCAAATACTTTATACATGACATTGCTGTTTGAGGTCAACCTCTTCATCTTATAGGTAGGGAAAAGAAGCCCAGTAAGGGAGAAGCTTTTGCCTCTAAATCAATGAACCTTTAAAAAATAATTTTAGCTGTGTGACCTGGGTAAGTCACTTCTCCCTGCTGGCCTCAGTTTCCTCATCTGTCAAATGAGCTGGAGAAGGAAAAGGCAAACCACTCCAGTATCTTTGCCAAGAAAACCCTAAATGGGGTCACAAAGAGTCAGACGTGGCCTTAACAAGTGAATAACAGCAACATGCCGCCACTGTTCCCTGGCTAATATAGCTTTGCCCACCAGTTCATGGAACAGCCTGTAAGTCTCTCTGGTAAACCACTCCCAGATTAAGTCAGTCTTCCAAAGCTGTTTTTGTACTTTGGTTCAAATCCCACAAAGGGCTGCAGATCTAAAGAGACCCTCCTTACTAACTTACTCATCAAAAACCAAGAGGAGTGAGAATTCAGCAGCTGCTTCCTAGTGGGCATCATAAGCCCCTCCACAGTGAGCTCACAAACCCAATTCAACAGACATTTATTAAGCAACCACAACATGATAAGCATTGAGAATACACAGGAAAAAAAAAATGGTCCCAGCCCTCAAAGGGTATTATATTCATTTTAGTGGGTGATTATAAAATGTATGAAAGCAATTAAAAGGATTTTGGATGGGCATGGGCATTGGTGGTTTCATTGATATAGAGGGATTTCCAAAGGGGAAAAGTCCCTACAAAAAAGCAGATCACCATCTTCTAACTTATAGCTTTCTTGGAACAGGTTACTAACCTAGGATCTGTGAACCAGATTTCTAAAAATATTTTCATAAATATTTCAGTATAAGTGATTTCCTTTGTTATCATAAAACATCATTAAAAACACTGTTCTGAGAAAATAGCCTTCTCCGATCTGTAAAAAAAAAAGAGTCCATCAACACAGCTAGGTGGCCCAGGGCAGAGAGGGCCCAGCCTGGAGTCAGGACGATCTAACTTCAAATCCAGCTTCAGATACTTCCTAGCTGTGTGGCCCTGGGCAAGGCATTTCAACCTCTGCCTGCCTCAGTCCCCTCACCCATAAAATAGGAATAACAATAATACCAACCTTACAGGGTTGTTGTGAGGATCAAAAAATGTAAAGCGCTCATCACAGTGCCTGGCACATAGTAGGAACTATGTAAATGTTAACTACCATCATTATTATTAAAAATGTTTTGGCTTCAGGGACCTCAAACTCCAAAGTAATAATATAGGATGATAATAAATGGTAATAGCACCTACATCCCAGAAGGTTGTTGTGAGGATCAAATGAGATGGTTATGTGCTTAACAAAGTGCCTGGCGCATAGTAGGTGCTACAGAATTGCTTATACCCCTCTCCTGCCCCGTCCATGACACAGTGACTCGAGGAACCTCCAGATTAAGTGACTTGCCCACGGTGACCCAGCCAGGTTATGTCAGCGGCAGCGCATCAGCCCATCGGTCCAGCCTCATTACCTCACGCACCATTCCAATTGGTTTGGTTCTTTCTATTTTTGCTGTTGCTTTGTTTTTTAGAAACCAGGGCTAAAGCCCAGCCCTTAATTCTGACTCCCATCTAATCTTAGGGTTTGGGGAGATTGAAATCAGTGTCCCTAGAGTTAAAAGTAAAAATTCTGTCTTAGATAATTGTTTTAAGAAACTAACATGTTCTGTACTTGACTCCACAGGGTACCTCCTGTGGCCGTTAACCTTGGCGTGGATTTGGATTTTTGTGTTATCTCTCCACGTGTGTGTGAGCAAGACAGCTTCCCTCTGGAAAAATGGTCTGTCAGAGAGGCCAGATCTTAAACTCCTGTCTGGGGGTAAAAATTCATTTCAGGAAGAATGTATACTAGGTCAAGTCAAATCAATGAAGCAGGAACCTGGAGAAGGAGGGCGGCTGGGAGCTCCCAGAGCAGAATGGGAGGGAGGGCCCTTTGCTCTTCTCCAGGGGCCTCTGGGTTGACTGACCTTCACAGTCCGATGCAGTGAGTATCAGAGGTTGGCAACAGTCCCACTATGTCCAACAACATCAGGAATGATACTGTTCAAAGGGCCTGGATCCCATTTTCCTGCAGAATCCTTTTGGGTTTTTTGGTGCCATAGTCACAGCCTGATGTCCGCCACCTGAGCCCTGATGGAACCCCATTGCTGTGACAAATGGAACTGCTTAGGCAAAGCCCGTATCAGATAGCATAAGCAAGGCTCTGGTTGCCCCAGTTAAACAGGAGCACAGGCAAACTGGAGCACATGGGGCTGATGGAACTAGGAGGATTTTCACCTGGCACATGAAGCATGAAAAGGTGCCCTCGATAAAGGGCAAATGGGGCAGGGAAGGAGGGGAGAAGACGACTGCAATTGGAAAGGCAGGACCTTCCAAGATGGTGTGGGAAAACAGACTTGGACATCAGCATGAGGTCATTCCTGGGAACAGTCAATTGCATCTTGCTTCTCTCCCTCATTAGATGGTGAGCTCCCTGAGGGCAGGAACTACGTTTGGGCCTGGCTTTCTATGCACAGTGCTTAGCATTGTGCCTGGAACATAGGAAGGCTTCATGAATGCTTGTTGACTGACTGACTGACTCATTTTCTGCTTCCTGTCAACCATTTGGCAGCTTCCTGTTTTAACTAATTATTCTCGTTAACTGGATCTTATTTGGAAGGCAAGAGGGTGTAGTAGGAAGAGAGCCAGCCCTAGAGTCCATATCTGGAGTACCATCTCCAACAGGCACAGTAAATAGTGGGACCTGGGGTCAAGTCCTGTTTCTGACCCATCTGAGGCTTCCAGAGAGCTGGAATCTGAACAACCGAGGTCTGTCTCCAAATCCAGCAAGCTATCCACCATACTCCATTGGCCCTCAGGAAGTCTGTGAATCCCCCTACCATTCAGATTCTAGAATTCTGGGCCTATAGTTTAAGACATTGAGAACCTGACCAGTGTCCAGGCCTCCCCGGGATGAGGATAAGCCCCTCAGAGAAGGATAAGCTGAAGGAATGGGAGGTGTTTATCCTGGGGAAGAGAGGGCTCGGAGGAGACGTGATCTGCCGGAAGGAAAACACACAAAGAACTGCCTAACAATGAGGGCTTTACCCAAGCAGGTGGGGAGGGCTGCTTTGGGAAGCACAAGGTCCCCCCACTATCCATCCATCCCCACTACTAGTCTTCAAGGCTAGATCAGGGATCTATCAAGGATGCTAGAGGAGGGTATTTCACTTGAGGGGAGGGGTTCAGCTCAAGGGATTGCGAAGGTCCCTTCCAACACTGAAATACTGGGATTCTGGGATTCCCTTCCAGTTCGGAATCCCGTGAACATGTTTGCCAATACTCCAATTTGCTATGGTGCTCGGTACCAACTCCATTCATAAGTAAAGGTCATGTTCCTGTTTCCAGGGTCACCAAATACACACACACACACACACACACACACACAGAGTCATCAAGATACACTATACCAAGCATGTGTCCAAGTGCCTGTGGGCTAAAGCAATCCGGATAAGTGCTGCCCCTCATTTTGACTGTTTTTGGAGGTTTCCATGGGGATCTGTGCAGAGGAATTGTGCCTCTGATGACAGGCTTACTCCTGTGACATCCTATGATGCCAGAGAAAACAATAGGGCCTGAGCACAGCTCAACCCACAGATTTTTTTTTTAACCTACCTACCGAGGCTGACAAACAACAATCTTGCCCCCAGATTGATTTTGCTTTTTAATGTGGGTGTGGGCAGAAACAAGGAAAGGCAAAAGAAAACAGGATGAATTTTAACAGCACTTTTATGCAATTAATTTTCCCCAAATGTTACAGAACCGAGAGCAACCTACAGCCCTTCCCTGGGGTACACAGCGCCTGTGGTGGGCAGCTGGAATCCGTGGATTCAAAATCCAGACTCACTGTATCCCCATGAGAAAGCCACCATTGGGGGCTAGGTTTCTTCTTCTGTCAAATCAAGGAAGAGGGGGTAGAAGACAGGACCTCAAAGGTTCCTCACAGACCCTGGAAGGTTTTGAAACCAGGAGGGCTGGGTCTGGAATTCCACTTCTGTTACTTGCTCACAATTCATGTGAGCCTCGGTTTCCTTCTTCTGCAAAAATCTGGGGAGGGGGGAGAATCTTTGTATTGCCTACTGTCAGTATTACTGTCAGAGAGTGGACCATGAGAAAAGTACTCTGAGAGAGAGAGGGAGTTCCCAAGGGGAGGGGCGGGAGGCCCATTTTATTTTTCTCTTTGTATGCCAACCACCTAGCATATATAGCACAGTTTAGCAGCGGCTGTTGAATGATTGGCAGAGCCAGGAAAGCCTGGGTTTCAATAGCAGTGTGACCTTGGTCAAGTCACTGAAACTCTCTCAACATTCTCATGGGGAAAATGGGGAGGATCTGAATTCAAATCCAGCCTCAGACACTTGATACTAGCTATGTGACCCTGGGCAAGTCACTTAACCCCAACTGTCTCACCAGAAATAAAAGAAATTACACTCGTCTCAGAGGTTTGGCTCCTACAGGTGGCATCTACCATCCTCTTAAAGAGGGGATGAGAATAAGAATTTATATAGTCCCTACTGTGTGCCAGGAACTGGTTTTATAAATGTTTTCTCATTTGATTCTCACAATGACACTGAGAAGTATGTGTTCTTATTATCCCCTTTTACAATTCAGGAAACTGAGGCAGCAGAGGTTACATGACCTGGTCAGGGTCACAGCTAGCACATGTCTAAGGTCACATTAAACTCAGGTCTTCCCGACCCCAGGTCCAGCATTCTGTTCACTGGACCACCAGTTGCCAATTTCTTTGGAGGAGTCAGGAGAGGACACAGACACTTCTCCTCTTGGGGGTAAGGAATTCAATGTTATAATAACTCCAAAATGCAAGGAGGTAAAGGATAGAGCTCCAGGCTCGGAGTCAGGCACACTTTCTAGCTTGTGACCCTGGGCAGGTCACTTCACCCTGTTTGCCTCAGTTTCCTCATCTGTAAAATGAGCTGGAGAAGGAAATGGCAAACCATTCCAGTATCTCCGCCAAGAAAACCCCAAATGGGGTCATAAAGAGTCAGACACAAAAGCAGACCTACAGAAAGTGACCCAGATGTTGCCCAGTGCCCAGTGCCAGGTGATAGTCTGATGGGCGCCTCCTGCACTCCTGCACCCTCGCTAAGCTACAGTACTGGAGAGACCCTGCTCTCCTCAGCTCTTTCTTAATTTGGCTCTGGAACGGTGAAACAGGGTAGAGATCACTTACCTTAAGGGCAAACACACCTGCACAAATATGGGATTTGGGGGGAGCCAGAAAGCGATTCACGCTTAAAAAGAAAATATATGTGGGGATTCTCCTGGACGGCCAGCTAAATGAGTCAGCAGGCGGGTGAAGTTACTTTGTTCTGAGGCTGCATTAATAAAAGTGCAGTGTCTGGCTGAAATGAAGGAGGCGATGGTCCCACTGGACCTGGCCCTATCTGCGGTTCTATTTCCAAGAGACATCAATCATGGCCTGGCAGAAAGAGAACTGACTTTGGAAGCAAAAAGGCCCGGGCTCATGCCCTGCTTCTGATACCCACTGGCTGTGTGACCCTGGGCAAGTCACTTAAGCCCAGTACCCTCGGGTCAGCTGGTACAAATCTTCATTGGTAGGTGGGGTTTCCTCACTGGGAACTCCACGCGACAATGAAATTCAGCATAGTGCTTTGTACACAGGAGGTGTTTAATAAGTGTTTATTGATAGTTTGACTGAAATCATAAATCTGACTTTTTTTTTAAGCTGAATCTGAAGTGGCACTTTTTAAAGAGGCATGGACAATCTGTATCCAAGGGTGACGATCAAGATGATGAGGGGACTGGATACCAGGGGACCAGGTGAAACAGACAGCATGTCACAGTGGTAAGCAGGTGGGATTTGGATTGGGGAAAACCTGAGTTTGAATTCCACTTTACTCGGTTCTCCCTGTGTGATCTGGGGCAAGTCGCAACAAGCCTGGACCTCAGTTTCCTTTTCCATAAAAGAAGAGGGCTGCACTAGATGGCCCCTAAGGTCCATTCCAGATCTGCACCTAAGATCCCAAGACTCTAGCCAAGAGCAGGGAGTGAGCTCCTGAGTGCTGCACTCATCTGAAGGAGAGAGCTACAGCCCCTTCAGGGCAAAAGAGGCCCAAGGAGGATTGTGGGTAAAATCAAGCCGGGGTATTTCAATAAACTTTTGAAAGCAGATCAGAAGCACCAGAGAGGAGAGGCTCCAGGAAGCTCTCCTGAGAAGTGACAGCTGGAACGGGGAGCAAGCAAGGTGACGGGAAAGATGACAAAAATCAGTATCTATAAACCAAATAGGCAGAAATGCCTCAATAACCCCAAGGGAAGCAGAAGGACAGCTGAATACAATAACTGATGCTCATAATGATGACCAAGGGCAATCAGGGGAAGGTTTGGACATGTTGGGGCAGTCTGGTTCAGAAAGTCAGAAGTTCTGATCGCCAGTACTAGCTACTGTGGGCAGGGGCATTCAATCTCTCAGTTTCTATATCTGGAAAATGGGGAAAGGGGGAGATTTCCCTCATAGGTTATCTCCCTTAATATCGCATCATTCAACTGAAATTGTTCTCTGCCTTCTCTCAGCTTCCTCCAGAGTTCAACAAGGGTGGCTGGATCAGATGGCATTCCCTCCTGCTCTAGATCCTACGGAAGAGGCTTTGGTCTTCCCCCTAGCTGCCCCGTAGGACAACATTCCAAAGCAGGTTTCATTATCTTTTCCTGAAAACCCACCTGGTCAAGGGTCCCACCATCGTTCCTGTCACCAAAGGCTCAAGTGCCACACTTTACTCTCCCTCACCCATCATAACCAATCAGCTGCCAAATCTTGTCGGTTTTACTGCTGTAAAAATCTTCCCCATCTGGGGCAACTAGGCAGTGCAGTAGATAGAGTACCGGGCCAAGAGTCAGAAAGGTCTGAGTTCAAATCTAGTCTCAGACACTTACTAGCTACGTGACCCTGGGCAAGTCACTTCACCCTGGTGGCCTCAGCTTCCTCACAATCAAATGGATGTAATAATAGCACCTTCCCCCCAGAGCTGCTGAAAGAATCAAATGTGACTATATTTGTAAAGAACTGGCAAATATTTATATGTGTGTGTGTGTGTGTATTTACAATAATAATATATTACATATAAATACAATCATAATTCTATATGATATATAAGTTAATATGTAATGTGATAGATATAAAAAATATAAATATATATTTATATAGCACTGATATAAATGTTAGCTGTCATCATCTTGCATTGTTGTTGTTAATATCTTCACACAGCAACTGCCCTAATTCAGCCCTCATCACCTCTCATCTGGACTACAGAATATCCTCCTAATTAGTCTCTCTGCTTCCAGCCTCTTCTCTCTCCAGTCCATCCTCATGGTATTCCTAAAGCTCAGCATTGATCATCGCTCCCATGCTCAATAAGCTTCAATGGCTCCCTAGTACCTCCAGGAAGAAATACAAATACCTCTGTTTGGCACTTAAAGAGCCATTCCTTATCTACCTTAGTATACCTTTCCATTCCATTCAGTTCCACAAGCATTGATCGAATGACTAGAGGTTTACCACACTCTATGATCCAGACAAACTGACTGGCTGGATGGCAGTTCCTCGCACTCAGTCTCTTGCCCCATGCCTGGAATGCACTCCCTCCTCACCCCAACCTGGTCAAATCCCTGATTTCCTCGAAGAGTCAGTTCATGAACCTTTGCTGATCCCTCAACTGCTACGGCCTCACCCAATCCCACCTCTGAAAATTACCGCATATTTATTTTGCATGTATTTGAGGGTCTAACAAAAATGCCTTATTTAACACAAACTTAGCAAGAAAGAAATTTCAATAAGAAAATATCAACTGTATAAATATATTCAAGTATATGTGCTTAGCTTTCTGGTTAGTAAGGATAATGAGATAGATGTGGAGGCCTTAAATGGTGGGGTCCTCCCTTATCTGCCCCCTTGAGTTAATAAACATTTCTTAATCCTTGTGGCAGGAACCCCTCTGCAAACCCCTCTCTCAGCTGCAGCCTCACGGTTTCCCTGATTCTCAGGTTTTCCCTCACAATATATCTAAGGTCGCTCTCCTACCAAGTGAATTATTCTGTGCCAAATATAAATATATTTTGGATGCTTGCCTAGAATGCCTTGTCATAGCTCTGCACCGCCCCCCTCCACCACCCACACACAGGACAAGGGGTCAGCCAGCCTCTGCTTCAAGATTTCCACTGAAGGGGAGCCTACCACCTACCCGGGAAAGGGCCTTCCCACCTTTGGATGGGTCTTACTTGAAGTCCCAATGTGGTTCTGCTCCTTGCAGAATTATAGAACTGGAAATGGCCTTAGAGTCCAACTATTTTATTTTACAGGTGTGGAGACTGAGGCTTACTAAGTAGCCCATGGTCAAGACAGCCTGGATCACATAGGATTAGAACTCAGGTCTTCACAACTCCTGCTGCTCTACCCAGATTCTTCTGCCCTCTGGGTCCCAGGAGACCAGTGGTACAGTGGAAAGCACTAAATCAAAAATCAGATGACCAGGGTTCAAACTCTGCCACTTACTACCTGGGTAATTCTGGGCAAGTGAGCAAGCCTTTCTGGACTCAGTTTCCCTATCTCTCAAATGAAGGCACTTGACTGCTCAGTCTTTTTTTTTTTTTTGAGCCCATTTGGGGCACTGGAGTGATTTGCCATTTCTTCTCCAGCTCATTTTACAGATGAAGAAACTGAGGCAAACAGGGTTAAGTGACTTGCCCAGGGTCACAATCTAGAAAGTGTCTGAGGCCGGATTTGAACTCAGGAAAATGAGTCTTCCTGACTCCAGGCCTGGCACACTGCACCCCCAGATGGCTTCTAAAGTCTTCTTGTCTTTGATTCCTCTTCCCTTAGATGGCCCTTCAAGGACCAGAAGACAGCTATTCCAGCCACTGTGGACCTGCACATTGCCATTCTGACATCATTCCTTTAACCAATCCTGTATGGCATGGACGCTGCCCCCTCAACCAGCCTCATTAACCTCTCCTGGGCATTCTCTAGCTTAACAACATCATCCCCAAATGATCCTAAAAGATTTCCCCCCTTTTTAAAGACTACTCACATTTCTTTACATGGAGATAACTTCAGTGATCTGGACAGCTGAGTTATGCAAAACAGGACCTTCCACAGTGATGTAGTCAGGGCACTGCCCAAGCTGTACCTACTCTGAGCTGCTCAGCTGTTAGGACTCAGCATCTGCTATTTTTCATCCTCCTCTTTCTCTTGGGATAATATTTGTCCTGTTGTCTCCCAAGATAAATTTTCTACCTCTGGAGAAGAGGAACAAGCACATAGTTTCATTTGATCCTCCAAACAACTGTGGGAGGCAGATGCTACTATTTTCTAAGCCAGGAAACTGCCTAGGTGCCAAGGTGCTGGATTTGAATTCAGGTCTTTTCCCAATGAAGGGGCCAGCATTCCTTAGACTATACCATGCTGCCTTTCCCAAACCGAGATGAATGCTCAAGTCTTTGGCCGGCATCATAGATAACAAGGGAAGAGGCAGGGAAGCCTTTGCCAACACTGTGGGGATTTTAAACGTTCAAAGCCAAACCCTTCTAATCTACAAGCCTGGTGCAAGAAAATGCAGTGCCAGCTTTCCCAGCCCCTTTGGAGCTGCTATCTCTATTCGAGGGAGGGTGACCTCATTATTAGCTCAACTTCTCCAACGCATTCTCTACATTGCCAGCATTCCAAGGGAAACAAATATGCAGCCAGCCCTGGAGCATCCTCAGCTCTGCAAAGGGGAAAGCTGACTGGGTGAGGCCTCCAGATAAGCCTCCTGGGACACCCAATGCCAAGGGGGATGGGCACAGGGAGGCAGCCAAAGTGCCCCGATTAGGGGCAGGAAGACTGGAGTTCAGAATGCCACATTATGTGTGACCCTAGGCACATCCATTATCAAGCAGAGTGAGTTCAAGTGAGTTGTCAACAGGTAAGAAATAGGTAAACAAACTGTGGCTTCCAAAAATTGGAAGTGCAGCCAGGTGGCACCATAGTGCAAGGGCCATCACCTCGTTTGACAGATGGGGAAACTGAGCCCCAAGAGGTTGAGATCCATCCAAGGTACTGTAGGTAGGGACAGCAGATCTGGGAACCCAAAGTTAATACTCTTACTCTTGTGCTGCTAAGGGAGGCAGTGGATTCAGACTTGGGCCTGAAGTTAGGAAGCCTTGAGTTCAAATCCAGCCTCAGATACTCACTACCTGAGCGACACTGGGCAAGTCAGTTAACCTGATTGCCTCAGTTTTGTTATCTGTAAAATGGGGCTACTAGTAGCACCTACCACCCATGGTTGTGAGGCACACAATGAGATAATGTTTGTCGAGCGCTGGCACAAAGTAGGCAGTACATAAATGTTAGCTGTTTTCATTACTGCTACTACCGCTAATACCTCTACTGCTACGATGTAAGAAATAATGAATGAGAGATTCAAAGGAACCAGGGAAGGGTAATATGAACTAGGAGAGAGTACCATAGCTAGAACCAAGTGAAAAAAAAATCTACAATGACGACAATAAAATAAAACTTAATGTAGTAGGATCGCAATGACCAAACGTGGCCCTGAGAAGAAGACTCCTTGCACATTAATTAAAACCAGCTGACAATGTGTTGGTTGGTTTGGACAAACTTTGGTTTGGGGTTTTTTAATATTTTTAAATTTTTCTTATAAGGTAGGAAGCATATTCTGAGAAATGAATACCATGCCTCCAATGACACTATTTTTCAAAATAGAAATTCCAAAAGGAAGCTAAACACTCAGGAAGGCTATGACCACTCTCCAGCCAGAAAAGGGGGAAAAAAGCCTCTCCCTACTTTCAGGAAAGGAGTGGGGGAATACAGGCACTGAATGGGGCGTACGCTAGCAGAGGGCAGTCCAAACTCAATCATTAGTTAGTTTTGCCAAACTGTTTCAATTTGTTACAAAGAGAGGTTGGCAGGGGAATACGTTGTATCTGGAGATAACTGGGATGTAAAAATAAAACTAACCTTAAAAATAAAACCCATTAGATTATAAGCTCTTTGAGGACTATCATTTTATATATATTTATATGCCCAGAGCTTAACATGGTGCCTGGCACATAATAGGCATTTAATAAATGCTTATTGACGAACTGAAATAATACCATATAGAGACAAAAAGTAAATCCATACCATGCCTCTTTCAGGAATAATTTTATCAACTTTGTCATCAATGTTCTAACCCCTTCCTCTCTTCCTCTTGAAACACGTCCTGTGCTGGGGCCTTGCCGCTCAAATGCCACCCTCCATATGGCCTGGGTGGTTGGCCATGCCAATTCACTTTGTTTTCCTTTTTAACCACAAAAGCGATGATCTTATTCAAAACAAATGAAACGTACAGAGGCCACAAGCTTCCAAATCAAAAATCATCCCTTAATGCAAAGATATTTTAATAAATTTGAAAGGCAATTTTCACAAATGTGGTTCAACTAAACATCACGACAGAATGACACTTGCTAGCTGCTTTCTTGGCTGCCAAGAATAATATTGTCTCATCGAGCGAGGAGGAGGAGGGCCATTCCCTAATTACCTACATTTTTTAAAGTCCAGAAGGCTATGCAAATAAAAGTCACTTTATATACCTGCGGTTTTCTAGCCCTGCACTATCTCAGTCATCCCTCCAAAAGAAAACACGTCAAGAATGAGGGAGGGAGCCATGCCCTGGGATGTCTGTTTTTCCATTAGTGTGAAAGACAACTTCATTTTCCAAAGAAGCTCACATTTGCCACCCCCGCACCCAAGACAAAGCAGTATGGCAGACAGTGACCTTGACTTTCCCCCCCTTCCTCATGTTCCAAGTTCCTGGGCACAAAGTGAGCCCAAAGCCATTCCTGTATATGGAGGGAGAGCCCCACTCCAACAACTTAATTGGTATTCATATCAGAGATTAATCTCACATTAAGAAGTGGGGGGGGGGGGGCAGGGGACAGGAAGATGGAGAGCCATGGAGAAGAGTGGGAAGAGGTTTATTTAAAAGGACTAAATGAATTGAAACAGGAAACTCATGTCAGAGGGCAGTGGGGGTTGGATTGCAGCTTTCTAAAGGCCAAAACCCAGAAGAGAAAAGGCGATTAAGGAAAAATATTTTTATTATTCCATTTTGGCCAATTATTTCTATTTGCCTTCCAACACAGTAGAGTGTGACGAAGGAGACCGACTGGAAGAGAGGAAAGGCTGCTCTTCGAAGATGTGTTACGGTCCTACTTAGCTTGATGACTGACTAAATGACACCCTAGAGACGTGGAAAAGTTAATGCATCCCCCAAAAGGTGAATAACGGTATTCCCCAGGCACCGGTAAATCAAGCCTGCTAATGTAAGATCACATGAGACTCTGCTAAGACACAAAATCGTTCCCCTCCCATTCCTCCAGTAGGAAGCCTGGGTTGTTTCAAGACCTCGGCAATAAGCAAGCTCAAAGCAAGACACACTGCGCCGCTCCCCCGCCACCCCCCACAATAAAGGTCCCAGCAGAGAATCAATAAAACAGAGATCAGAGATTTTTGATCTAGGAGAGAACTGAGGGATCCACAAATGCAACCTCCTCATTTTGCAGAGCAGGCAGCTAGATGGATAGAACAAAGAGCCTGGAGTCAAGAGGGCCTGAATTCGAATTCTGCCTCAGATACTTACTAGCTATGTGACCTTGGGCAAGTCTCTCCATGTCTGCCTCAGCTTCCTCGTCCTTAAAACGAGGATAATAACAGCACCTACCTCCCAGGTTGTGGTGAGGCTCCAATCGGAGCTATTTGTAAAGGGTGCCAAGCATGCAGTAGGTGCTTAATAAATGCTCATTCCCTTCCTTCCTTTTCCCTGCCATAGAAAGATGGAAACTGATGCCCAGGAAGGTTAATAGTTTGCCTAAGGCCGCAGAGGCAAAAAGCATGAGAGGCAGGTTTTGAACCAATTCCAGCGTGGACGTTATTATCTCGGGAGCTGTGGTCTAAGTCTGAAAGACCTGGGGTCCAATCCGTGAAAAGACACTTATCAAAGGAGGCCCCAGCCTTCACGTGTCAAAACCAAACCCTGACTAAATGACCCTGGGCAAGTCGCTCGGCCTCTGGGGCCTCAGTTTCCTCACCTGTAAAATAGGGATAACAATACCGTCTACCTCGCATGACGGGGAGAATCAAGTGAGACAAAGTCTTTACTCACTTTGCAAACCTTAAAACCCAGCATCAACGTGCTCACCATCACACCATTTCTCGAATTCAGAGACAAACAGACCAACAAACTAGGGATAAAAATACAAAGAATGAGGCTCTCAAAAGCCTTGCATTTGATCAGGGAAGACAACATGGGCAGCTGTGTGCTCCAGCCAATAGAGGGCTGGGGCTGGAGTAAGGAAGACCCGCCTCAGACACTTCCTGAGCAAGTCCCGGCCCCTCAACCGTGAAATGGAACTAATTAGTAATGGCACCCGAGCCTCAGGAGCCTTGTGTGAATAAAATGAACAAGAAAATAAAAATCATTTTGCAATTGCTAAAGTGTTCTATTAGTTATAATATAATGCATCTATAATTAAAGGGCTAGCTGCTATTGCTAATATGATACTGGTATATACAGAATATGCCCATCAACGGAGAACCCAGCCTCAGAAATTTACTGAGCTGTGCGACCCTGGGCAAGATACTTCAGCCTCAGGGTCCTCATCTGTGAAAGGGGGACAATAGATAATAATGTTTGTTAATAATGGTGTAGTAAACTTAAACAGCAACAGAAATGCTAGCTTTAATTATCACCTATTAGTAGGCAGAAAATGAATAGTGTCCCACACGTTTTCAGTTTCTTCCACTAAGATTGCTTATATTTTGGAGGCTTTTGATTCAAAAGCATCTTGGGGACAAGGATATTTGGGACAGTGCTATCTACTGAAAATGGCTTTCTTAAGGCAGCCAGGTGGTATAAGTGGATGGAGCGCTGGCCCTGGAATCAGGAGAAATTTCATTCAAGCCTTAACCAAAGTCCCTTGGGCAGCTAGGTAGTCCAGTGGATAGCTCCAGGGCTCTGAAGTCAGGAGGACCTGAGTTCAAATCCCGCCTCAGACACTTACTAGCTGTGTGACCCTGGGCAAGTCACTTAACTCCAATTGACTCCCACATAAAAGGTTTTCTTAAATTTTGATAGGTCATTATTATGAAAATGACAGCGAGGAATTGACATAAGTGGCAGTGCAATGCAGTATATAAAAAATCTGGGGTCAAACCATATACTGGCTGTGTGACCCTGGGGCAAGTCCCCACATCATGATTAACAATAACAAAAAAAAATTATTGATCTAGCACTTTGGAGGCTATAATATATAACCGCATGAGAACCCTGGAAGGACAGTGCTATTATCATAATCCCCATTTTACAAATGAGGAAACTGAGGCAGACAGAGAAGAAGGAGCTTACCTAAGGCCATGCAGCTATTAGGGGTCAGTGGTAAGATTTGAACTCAGCCACTGAACCGCCTACCTGCCTCTTCATTTCTCAGCACCCTAGGTAACTTCCCAAGCCTGCAAGATGGCAATCAGAGCAAATGACCACCTGTACTGGGAGGTTCCTTACTACAGAGCTCAGATCCAGACCCCCTCCTCCAAATTAGTGATTAAAGGATGGGAGAGATCAAATAGGGTAATGAAGGGGCCAAGTTGGGACCTGCACCTGAGGTCTTCTGGCCTGAAATCTGATGCTTTTCTCACTCCATCTCAAAGGCTATGAAGGAGACACAGCCAAAGCCAGAACACTTCTATTATCATTATGTCCAAGAGACTTGAACCTTTTCAGTAAGGTGGTGTCTGTGGCATGGAGTCCATCCCCTTTTTATTTCCCTTCATTGCTGGAAAGTGCTTGTTTTTGTGCTTTGTTCTGCTCTAAGTGCTTGTTACTGTCCAGAATTTAATATTGTCACGAACAAGCCAAGATCCAGAAAAGCGAGGAGGCAACCGGCAGCCTTCCTTGCAAAGGTAGGAGTCTGTGGATGAGGCTGAGCTTGGGGGAGAGATTAGTTAATGTGTCAAAGCTGGGTTTTTCCCTCTTTTTTAATTCCTTCTTATAAAAGATGGCTTTCTGTGAGGGACACGGAAGAAGGACATACTGGAAAAGCGGATGATACAAAAATGAAAGGTAGTAATAAAGAAGAAAGATGAGGATAACCAAGATCACGTGCAAAAGAAGCTGTGGTGGAGTGAGCTCATAGGCGGACTGGTTCTAACCCGGTCATTATCATAATCATAACACTGTGAGTGCGTGAGTGCGTGAGTGCGTGTGTGTGTGTGTGTGTGTGTGTGTGTAAATACAGACAGATAGATGGATGGATGGATAGACAGATGACAGACTGACTGATGGACAGAAGAGAGATGGATAGATGGATGAACAGCTGGACAGATAGATGCATTGATAGATGGATAGGCAGACAGATAGACAGACAGATAGAAACCTAGGCGGCACAGTGGCTAGAGCACCAGCCCTGAAATCAGAAGGACCTGAATTCAAATCCAGCCTCAGACACTTACTGTCGGTGCGATCCTGGGCAAGTCACTTCACCCTGTTTGCCTCAGTTTCCTTACCTGTAAAATGAGCTGAAGAAGGAAATGGTAAAATCACTCCAGTATCTCTGCCAAGAAAACCCCAAATGGATTCACAAAGAATTAGACTCAACGGAAAATGATCGAACAACAAACACCATACCTATGGCCATTTCTAACCATATTTGCATATGTGTAAACATATATGGGTATGCATTTATGTTTACATATATGCAAATATGGTTCTACAAGGTTATGGCCTTAGATACAGAAAAAAGATAAATGAAAATCCCTAATGAGTTCACAAAGAATTGGACAAGATTGAAAATAAATGAACAAGAAGCACTATATAGATGGCATGTATATAAATGTTTACATATATACATAAGGTTATATAAGGCTACACGGCCATAATAAAGATAGAAGCATAGATGGTCTTGGTTGAGCGGCACAATAAGCCTATGAGGCAGGTATTCGTATCACCTCCTTTTAGGGAGAAGGAATAGAAGAAATTAAGACAGCTTTGTAAGCAACCAAGGCATATTTTGAACTCAGGTCATCCTGACTCCAGGTCCAGCACTCACCTACAGGAAGGCACATTCCAATCCCAAATTACTAGTGTTAGTTCTTAGCAGAAACATCTCTGGAGAGGGAAATAGGAATTCCTTGTAAGCTATCACAACTTGATTGAAAGCCCCCTTTTCCAGACAGAACTCTGTAGGTTTTGATTCAGTATTCACCCCCATGACCTTCTAGTCTATAGTGTGGCTTCCAGAGTGGGCCTGCTCACATGGAAGGAAGTACCAGAGATTCCTGCCACTATAGATTAAGCAAGAATACGCTCGGGGAGGGGGAGGGGGAAAGGGGAGGAAGCGGGGGAGGGAGTGAAATAGCCAAAATCCCACTAGGGATGAAATAGAGTGAAGTCATCAAGGTAAGACAATGGCCCAAGAGAGGCAAGGGCTCAAAGACCCGCCCTCACTATTGGCCAGGCACAGGGGCAGAACGGGAAGAGCAGCCGGCCATACAGGGAAACACAGTTCTCTTGGGTCAGGGCTACAACACAAGTGAGTTATTATTTTGTGCAGTGTTTTTCCCCCAGAACAGAAACTGCCCTAGTCAAATACACATACAACACCCCATTTCTCAGATACAAATGTTATTGAGACTAGCTCTGTTTTTGAATAATCTAACACTTTGGTCCTTCATTAATTCATCTGACAACTCCCCTTTGAATGCCTACCGTGCCAAAACCCCCAAGTGAAACACGATGAGGGACAATGCCTGTCTCTACCTGAAGGAAGCTTGTATTCAGAGCTGACTGGATTGTATATGGTAAAGTTCCCTTCCCTCCAGGGCTTACATTTTGATTTCTAGGGGTCTTCCCAGCTCTAACCTTCGGTGTTCCTAGGGCCCTCCCAGCTAAGACGTTCTCTGTTCTAAGGGCCCTCCAAACTCTGACAATGTGCGTTCTAAAGCTTCTTCCAGCTCTGATCTTCTGTGTTCTAAGGGCCCTCCCAGCTCTGACATTCCCTGTTCTAAGGTTCCTCACTCCCAGCTTTGACATTTTCTGTTCTAAGTTCCTTTCCAGCTCTAAATCCCGTGATGGGCCTTGCTCGACCCCCAGATGCTGTGGCATCATCACCACCAATGAATTATCCATTCCACAGGGGATCAACTTTGTGTTTTCACTGGTATAAACATTACTACCACCACCACCACCACCATTTCCCCACACCCACCTGCTGATCATTAGGCCCCTCCTTAGTCCAAGGGTATAGAGACCATTTCTAACACCAGCCAGTGTAGAACATAATCAGAAAGGTCAAAAAGGAAAAAAAAAAAAACACCACCAAACACCAAGACATAAAACTCTTGCAACTGAAAATTCTACTAAGGTTGTTTTAGTAGTGCTACATGAAGAGGTGGGGGCTCTTTGCTAAGAGTCAACAGGCAATGTGAGCTAGAGCCTCGGGGTAGAATGACCAAAGGGGCTGGACTGTAAATCATTTAAAGCTAAGTTCAAATCCTGACTCTGAAACCAGTCCTTGAACCTTTTAACCTCTCGGTGTCTCAGTTTCCTGAGGGATTTGGGCTCAATGATTGCTAAGGTCCCTTGTGACAAGGACTCTACAACCCTTAAGACAGTTTCAAATCCTAACTCTGCTGTCAACTACTTGTAGGACCCAGGGTAAGTTACTGGACACCTCTGTGGGCCTCAGTTTCCTCATGTGTAAAATGAGATTGGGGGTGAGGGTTGAACTATAGTAGACTAAGATTAGATTGGACTAAGTTCCCTTCAAACACCAAAGCTATACCCTGACTGTGTGAAAAACAGCGCCCCGCCCCTCCCCATCCTTATCTATCCCATCGGTAAAATGAGATGACCCTGGATTGCCATTCTGGCTTTAAGTCAATGACCCTGCAGGCCCAGCAGGCCTTCGTAGGCAGTTTCATGAAATGCTGTGGCTTAAATAAAAAATCCGTGTTGGTTTCCCATCTGGTGAGACATCTTTCCTTACTTAAAGACAATGGATGGACCAACAGTCAACTGCCAGACCCTTTATTCTTACTTCAAGCTCAGCAAAACCTACAGGCTTTCTAGATGGAAGGAATGGGCCTTCAAACCCCATCTCCACATTTTAGAGATGACGAATCGGAGCCCCAGAGAGATGAAAAGACCAGCTGAGGTCACAGAGCCATTGGGGAGCAGAAGCCCACTCGACTGGGGTTCTCAGACTCCAGATCCACCCTTGTGCTCTGACACCAGAGCTCCCAGCCAAAATCCATCCCTTTAACTTAAGTATCATCCCCCTCTTGATTATCCTCAATCTATGCTGTATCTATCTCATTTGTACATAGTCATTTACACATCTCCCCCTTTAAACTGGGAGTTCCTTGGGGCAGGGACAATCTTTTCTTTTTCTTAAAACAGTGCTTGGCACATAGTAGGTGCTTAATAAATGCTTCCCCCCTTTGGAGGAAAACCTGAGAGACGCCTGGTTGTCATAGTTACGGTTACATGCAGTGCCTGGGACACAGAAGGCGCTTAATAAATGCTTGCTGAATTGAATGGCGTTCTATCGGCAGACATCTTGAAGCTGTGCTTCACATCTTAACGGCCATGAGTGTCTTCTATGAGGGAAACCACGGAAACTCAGAATCCAAAGCAATTAGCTAAATTTAGCTAACGAGGTCACTCGGCTTTCCATGCAGAACACTGTACCATTGTCATAATCTGTCAGCTCTGCACACGGCTCTTTATCAAGAGTAAATATTATGCTCCATACGGGGAAGGAAATGCAGTTGGTAATTCGGGCAACGACCAGAAATAAAACCCATCTTTAATCACCCACAAATATTTACGCTCCCCCATGCTACAGACTGAGTTTCAGGGCACAGTCTCCCAAATTACTGCCTCCAGGATGAAAACACTGGAGAAGAGGCATCGGATCCAATCCCCGGCTCCATCAATTACAGTCAGTCTCCTTCCACTCAGCTTCCCCTTCATTCCCCCTGGAGCACAACAGCTATTAACACACACCCAGGGGTTCAGGAAATCCAGAGACATTAAATGCCTGGTCTACATATGTAATCCAAGGATGGCTTTTCTCTCCAGCAAATCCAATGCTAAAATTGTGCATTATAAATACTTTGTATTTATAATGGTCTGGAGGGATGAGAATATGCACGACCCTCCTTTCTTCACGGAAGTGGGAGACAAGGGGTGTGTAATGCTGCAGACTTCCTGAGACTCGGAGGATGTAGCTGCCCCTTTTTTGCTGTATTGATTCCCCACCCCACCCCGTTTCTTGATCTTTGCTGCAAGGGATGGCTTGATGGCTTGGTAGGGAGAAATATGTCCAGAAACAAGGGCATTATGAAAACAAAAGCTATCAGTAAAATGTTTAAAAGAGAGACGACATTACTCATGGTTCTCACTGCCTTGCTGATTGATGGCAAGATGGTACAGCATAAAGAATGGTAGACTTGGAGAAAACTGGTTCAAATCCTACCTGGGATACGTATGACCTGGGAGACCTTAGGCAAGTCACTTAAGTGTCTGAGACGAGTCTCCTTGTCTGTTAAGTGACAAGAAAGACTAGGCACACTGACATTGACTCAACACATTGTTTTACAGTGTGCAGAGCACTTTTCTCACAGCAATCCAGTGAAACAGAGGGGATAATACTGCCCCCGTGTTACAGATAAGGAAACTGAGAATCCAAGAAGCAAAGTGGCCTGCCTGGGAGTCGCCCAGCTAAGAAGTGTTAGGAAGGGAGGAGGGTCCATCAGATCCAGAAGCAATGAGACTGTGGTGTTCAATAAACCCAAGAACTCAAAAGACTAGTTTAAAGTCTCTCTGTTAGGGAGCTGGTGGCAATGCCAGTTGATGGAGTGCTGAGAGACTAAAACTCACAACCTATCTCACACTTCCGTGGTAGCTGTGTGAACAACTCTTAACCCCTCTCTTCCTCAGTTTCTTCATCTGTCATCGTCATGATTTCTAAGGCCCTGTCTCTAGGTCTAAATCTCAATTAATCCTGTATGACAAAGACTGCTGGGAAAACTGGAAAGCAGGCTGGCAGCAATCGGGTTTAGACTAATATCTCACACCACATAAGAAGATAGCCATCTACAACTATGGAGAAAGTTCTTGATCAAACAAGGCACAGAGACAATCACAGGGGATTAAATGGATGGTTGTGATTAGGTAAAATTGACATGCACTTGCACAAACCAAACAAATGCAGTTTGAATCTGAAGAGAAAACAGACCTTTCCACAGCTGCTTCCCAGATAACAGCACCTGAGAGTTACACAGCCAGCCAATCCTCCGGCATCTGCCTGAAGAGGCAGGATGGAAGGATATCTTAACTCCTCAGATGCCCCAGCTGAGGCTTTGGAAGGCAGGTGTGAGTGGGTGTTCACATGACAGCTGCAATCTATTTCTTAATCAATCTCCAGGCCTTGGAGAGAGCCAGTGATTTAATGCAACAATTTCTTATGGGGCGTCTGATGTGCTAATCTTCTCTAGAAGAGGAAACATGGTTCTTGACCTTTAAGGGGCTTGTGGTCCAATGAGCCCTTGTGGACAAATCACACACACAGGAGACAGGTAGGGAGAACCCATCATTGAGTAAAACCCAGACAGGGCCCTAGGGTGCTGAACTGGGAGAGCGAAAGACCTGGGTTCAAATGCTGCCTCAAACAGTAGCTGTGTGACCCTGCATTAGTCATTTAACTCCTTCAGGCTTCAATTTCTTCATGTATAAAATGGTAAAGTCAGACCTGACAACTTGTAAGCTTTCTTCCAGCTCTAAATATATGATTCTGTGATCTGATAATTTGGTCTAATCTTCAAGAGATTGAGCCCCAGAGAGGAGAAAGAAGGTATCTGCCCAAGCCCATAAAAGCAATCAGTAGTTAAACTTCAAAAATCCATCCACACTCAGTACCTCCATGTCCTTTCATCTTGTTTTCTTAAACTCTCTGCAATATGGCTTCTGACTCATTATTCAACAGAAACTACTCTCTACAAAATTACTAGTAGTGTCTTAATGATCAAATCCAATGGCCTCTTCTCAGTCCTCATCCTTGTTGACATCTCTCCGGCACGGGCCCTCTTAGTCCTCCTACCTGTCCTTACAGATGCTTCTCAGTCTCCTTTACCAGACCTTCACCCACATCACACCCCATAAGTGTGGCTCGGTCCTGGGCATCTTGCCCCTCTAGGCTCTCTCACTTGGTGACCTCATAAGCTCCCATAATTCCATTGCCATTTGTATGCAGATGATTCCTCCAGCTATATGTCTGGCCCTAGCCTGGCTCCTGACCTCCAGCCCTTTTGAACATTTGAAAATGAATTTCCCATTGGCATCTCTAACTCATCAAGTCTAAAACAGAAGTCATTACCTTTCCCCGCATGCATTTTGGATTTCTTTGACTCCTCCAATACACCTCTCCCCTCTCTTCCTTCGGGCTTTCTTCTGCAGGCTATCTTCCCCCATTAGATTGAGGGCAGGGCCTGTCTTTCTGTTTCTTATTTATATCCCAATGTTTAGCATCCTGCCTGATACATAGTAGGCCTCTAATAAATATTTATTGACCATCATTGGCCACATTCCACCAAACTCTCCCCTCTTTTGAACTTTCCTATTGAAAATTCCTATTGAGGGAAGATAAAGAAGGGGTAATGCATTTATTAAGCACCAATATGTGCCAAGCACCGAGCTAACTGCTTTACAAATATTATCTCATTTGATCCTCACAACAACCCTGGGAGGGAGGAGCTATAGTTATCTCCACTTTGTACTCAAGTAAACTGAGGCAGACAGGGGTGAAGTGGCTTGCCCAGTCATTCAGTACTGTCTGACTTGTCATGACCCCACGGACCATAGCACGCCAATACTGTCTGTGGGGTTTTCTTGGCAAGGATACTAGAGAGGTCTGCAATTTCCTTCTCCAGTAGATTAAGGCAAACGGAGGTTAAGTGACTTGCTCAGGGTCTCGCAGCTAATGAGCATCTGATGTTGGATTTGAACCAAAGGCCTTTCTGACTCCAGGTCCAGAGCTATTGGTGCTAGGGCGCCACCTGGCAGCCACCATCCTCCCAGTCACCCTGGTCTACAACCACCAAGTCATCCCTTATGCCACATGTCCCATGGTTTGACAAATCCCATCATTTACAATTCTACAACATCTTTCACCTATGTCTCCTTTTCTCCACTCGCATGTCCATTTGTTCTTTTATCGATCTGCAGCTCCCCTTCAAGCCTTTGCATTCTGGCCAAAGTGGTCCACTTGGATGTTTTTAAAGTTGGGGTACCATCTCCTACCTACCTACACACTTTTATACAGGCGTCCTCCACACCTGGAATGCCTTCCCTGTTCACCTCCACCCCTTGGAATCCATGGCCTTCTTAGGTCACAAAATCAGAGAAGTAAAGCCCACCAGGTCCCCAGGCTGCCTCCTAAGGGAAGCTTTTCCCACTTCCCCCAGCAGCTAGTTAGCTTTCCCCAAGGTTGTCTTGTATTCTCTGTGTTTGTGCTATATCCTCCAGCAGAATGTAAGATTCTAGAGGGCAAGAACCATTTCTTCATTTGTCTTTCAATCCCTATTACCTAGCACAGCTCTTGGCATATACTAAGCACTTAATGATTCAGCCGGGCATGGAGACAGGAAGACCTGAAGTTCAAATCCAGCCTCAGACACTTACTAGCTATGGGACCCTGGGCAAGTCACTTAACCTCTGTCTGCCTCCATTTCCTTATCTGTAAAATGGGGATAATTATAGCATCTACCTCCCAGGGTTGTTATGAAGCTCGAATGAGATAATATTTGTAAAGTACTTTGCAAACTTTAAAGCACTGTATAAATGCTAATTGTCACCTTCATCATCTTTGTCATCATTATCATTATCACCAGCAGCAGCAGCAGCATCTGCTTGGTAAGTGAAGTCCCTCCTTTTTTTCTAATCTTTATATCCTCAGTCCCTGACATAGAGAAGGTATTTAATATACCTGTTAAATATTTTAACTGATTTGAAAAGTCTAGATTTCTATCCCATTTTTATACACACAATAGATATTTAATAAATACGGTTTAAACTGAAAAAAAAATGGGGATAATACTAGGGGTAATGTGAATTTGGCAGCTAGAGCACTGGACCTGGAATCAGGAAGATTCATAGTTCAAACCCGGCCATACTAGCTGTGTGACCCTGGGCAAGTCACTTCACCCTGTTTGCCTCAGTTTCCTCATCTGTCAAATGAGCTGGAGAAGGAAATGCAACCCTCTCCAGTATCTTTGGCAAGGAAACCCCAAATAGGGCCATAAAGAGTCAGATACGACTGAAAAAAAAAACTAAACAACAACAATGTGGATTTGGCATCAGAGAACCTGGGTTCAAACTTTGCCTCTGTGACTTAATTAGCTGTGCTGCCTCCGGACAAACCACTGCATCTCTCTGGGCTTTAGTTTCCTTATCTGCAAATGGAAGGGGTGGCATTAAAGGCCCCTGCCAGCTGTAAATCAATTATTCCTAGCTCAAAGGACGGTCACTAGCCCTTTGTAAACTGCAAAGCACCAGTCATTATTATTAGTGACACTAAAATGGGGGTGGACCCAGTGAAATCCGCCCTACTGGACTGGACTCCAAAGGTAGAAAAGCACTCCAAAAACACTCAAGCACCTCATATGCCTCTAGCGGCTAAACATCCCAAACTTAAATCCCTTCTTGGCAGTGGTTTCTGGGATTATTGTCAATCCAACCCCAATGATGGCTCCTGGAATGGCACAGCCCTCCATGGGAAGCTGACATCAGTCCCCAGAAAATGAGGCTGTCTTGTCTGCTCAACGGACCCTAGCAGCTCCTCTAATGCACACGTGGGCATTGACACACATGCGTGCCCACATACGCTCTTTAAGTAACCCGAGCAGCCCCCAAGGGCCTCAGGTGCTGACAGAGCAGCTAATGACCTATCCAGGAGAAAGGTCGGCCCACCACAATCGGCAAGAAGGGAAAAACGTCCGTGAGCGGCAGAGCGTGACTCAAGCCCATGCGGGCACTAAGAGATAAACACATCTGTCTGGGTTCTGTTTTGCCCAGGAGTAAATGACTTTGTCCATGGCCCCTCCTACGCACGCCTACCCCTGAGAGGGGTGCCCAGTTACCCCTGGACTCCTCTGGAAAGACTTTTCACAGGAGTGCTGGCGGAGGATTAGAGGGTGGAGAAGAAGAAATTGGCAAACAATCGATGGGCTGGCTCTATCATTGCTATTATTAATCATTACTGATTATTAAGACAGCCAAAGGATCAGGGTACAAACACGTGCACCTTAACGAAACACACACAGAATCCCAACCAGTTAGCACCCCCTCGGGATACGGGGATTCTTTAAAACATTCTTTTCAATGATAATTTCGCTGGCGGCTAATAAGAAGCTCCCAACGAGGAAGCTACCTCAGTCATCTCCTTCTCTGCATTTACAATCATAGTGAGCTGCCTAGAGCCCCAAGACAATAAGTGACTTGTTCAAGGTATGCGTCAGATGTGGGACCTAGGCCCAGGGTTTCCTACGTTCAAGGCCAGCTCTCCTATCTACGAAGTCATGCTACTTCTTTAAATTTAAAGCCCCACTTAATGGAAGTTGTTATTAATATATTTATTATATTAAATATAATATCATTAGTACTATTACTGAGGCAGAGAAATAAGGTCTGGAAACAAGCAAGAGCTGTAGGAGGAGAGGCAGCACCAGGCAAGCTCACAAGGGGGCGCCCCGGTCTCCCACAATTTCAGGCAGCCGGATCACTCCCTCCAGCGCCTGCTCCTTGTCGACTTCACACAAAAGCATATTAATCAAATCTGGGAAGGGCAGAATCACAGAACCTCAGAGGCCATCTGGTCTAACTCAACCTCTCCTCCCCTACAATATCCCTGACAGCCGAGAATCCAGCCTCTGCCTGAAGACCCCTAATGAAAGGAAACTCACTACCTTCCAATGCTGCCATTAGCGGAAGGGGCACAGGAGCAGAGCGATGAGTCTAACACAATAGCTTCGTAGTCAGAGGACCGGAGTTCAAATTTTGCCTCTGACGCTTACTATTTGAGGGAAGTATATTAAGGCAAATTTAAATTCCTTGGGCCTCTATTTTCTCTGTAAAGTGAAGACAATGAAATAGATGGCTTCTGAGGTCCCATGATTCTACAACACCATAATAATTAATAATTTCTGTTAGAATGCCGTCTGGCTGTGAGTCATGGAAGCCAAATCGTCCTCAAGGAATTTAAGTTTCAAGTCACCAGAAGGGTAATGGAGAGACCCTGGGTGGGTGTGAGCAGACTGCCACACATTACCAACCAATAATTGTGCAAGAGATGATGTCAGCCTGGCAAAGAAGGAAGGCCTTCTTCTGACACTAGGGCAGAAAGAGCAACAGAGGGGGCAAGAGAGAGTCTAAATAAAGGGCAGGATACCAAACCTTGAGTCAGGACCTATGGTACCATCACTTCCTAGGTCATCTGCAGCAAAGTGACTTTGTTCTCTGGGCCTTGGTTTCCTCCTCATATGGACTATTTGCACTTAACCTTCCAAGCTCGTCTTGGTCTGACCAGCTACAGTCTGACACACGGTACCTCCACCCCAGCTAGTGACGTCAACCCCAGCTAGTGATGTCGTTTTGATCTTCTCCAAGCACAAAAGACAACAACCAAAATGAGGGAGATTAGACTCAATGACTTCTAAGGGCCCTTCCATCTCTAAGGCTATCATCCTAAGACAGCCTACAGGTTCCATTGGTATCCACAGGCAACATTACACGTCAAATCGCCATATTGGTGCTAGATTTGGAGCATGATACCCAACAGACTTTAGTCCTCCTGGAACTTGGAACTCCCAAGACCAAGCACTCCACCAGCCTCAACCTCCCCAGCAGCACAGATTACAGATATGCACCAACACACCCACTGTCATGGCTCTTTCCATCACACCACACTTGCCTCTTAATTAGATAGCAAAATAACTGAAAATTAAAATTTCATTTTCCAAGTTCACAGTTCCTACCTCACAGGGTTGTTTGTTTAGCATTTGTAAAGTACTTAACACAGTGCCTGGTATACAGCAGGTGCCTAATAAATGCATGTTTCCTTCCTTCCATGGTGCTCGATGTGGAGTCAGAAGATAAAGGTTCAAACTCTGGCTCTACTATTTACAATCTGAATAATTGAAGTCACCTAACGTCTCTTCACCTAAGTTTCTTTACCTGTCAAATAAATGTGTCCAAGTCACATGATCTCTAGAGTCTGTTGAACTTAAGAGTCAGGAAAACCAAGTTTGAATCTTGCCTCGGTCACTTCTTAGCTGCGTGACGTTTGCCAAGCCCAGTTTCTTCATCTCTTAAAACAGGAATAAAAACAGCACCCACCTCAAGAACACAGAGTTGTTGTGTGAATCAAATGAATTAAGGATGGAAAGTGCTTTGCAGATCCTAAAGCACCATATAAATGCTAGCTGTCATTATTAATATGCTACCTACGTCACCAAGCAGACGCTCCGACTGGGCTTGCAAACCCAAGGTAGGATGGAAATCACTGTCTTCCAGGGAGGCCCAGAACCAGACGACCACAGAATGGTGAGTGTTAGAAGGCCCTCAGGGCCTAGTCCAGACCAGCCCCCCAAAATAATCCTCACCATCACAGCCCTGACAAGGACTCATCCAGCCTCTGCTTAAAGACCCTCATTGAGGGGAACCTGCTCCCTCCCAAGGCAGCAGTCCATTCCACTTTGGGACGCCGCTGAGCTCTACAAAGGTTTGCCTGCCGTCAAACCTCTCTGTCCCTACTCAGGGATGGAAGTGGGCTAGCAGGGTGGGTCTTTAGTTAACAAGGAGAAGAAAGAACTGGGGCACCCCATCTCCTTGGACTGGACCTTTTCATCATTTTGTCTCTCATACCAATGAGTCCTAGGATGCCTGAGTTGGAAGAGAGCATCAGCAACCATCTAGGCTAACCGATTACTATCCATATGTTTCATGATCTCCAGTGAGAGAGACCCTCCTAAAGGAACCCATTCTGATTTGGGACAGCTCTTAGGAGCTCTAAGGGACTTGGGGAGGGGGCAGGGTGGATAGAGCACTGGACCTGGAGTCAGGAAGGCCTGTGTTCAAGTCGAGCCTCATACCCTTACTAACTGTGTGGCCCTAGGCAAGTCACTTAATCTCTATCTGCTTAAGTTTCCTCATACATAAAATAAAGACTAAAAATAGCATGTACTTCTGAGGTTGCTGTGAGGACAAAATGAGATTACGTATTTAAATAACTACATAATGACAATGATATGACACGACAAACATTTGTTAAATGCCTACTATGTGCCAGGCACATAGGCAGCTAGCTGGTTCAGTGGATATGAGTGCTGGCCCTAGAGCCAGGAAGACCTGGGTTCAAATCCAACCTCAGACACTAACTGTATGACCCGGGGCAAGTCACTTAACCTCTGTTTACCTTAATCCATTGGAGAAGGAAATGGCAAACCACTCCAGTATCTGACAAGAAAACCCCATGGACAGCACTGGTGTACTGTGGTCCATCGGGCCATGAAGAGGCAGACACAACCGAACAACAAATGTGCTGGGCACTGTGCTAAGGGCTGGGAGTACAAATGAGAAAAAGAAAGTTGTTCCTTTTGTATTACTTCTGTATTACTCTCTTTGCAGCTTCCACACACTGCTTCTAGCTTTCCCCTTTCCTTCTTCCCCATGGCTTCCTTTCCATGTCTCCCACACATTATCCCACCTCAGCTTTCTCTTCTCCAGGCTGAATATCCCTAGTTTTTCCAAATGTGCCTCATACAGAACATTTCGGGTGCCCAGGCTGGACTCGCTCTGGTTTATCAATGTCTTTCTTAAAATACAGTTCCCAGAACCGAACACAACAGTCGAGAGCTCCTTCAAAGGTAAGGTCACGTCATTCACTGAGCTTCCTTTGAGGAGCCACTTAACAGGGCCTTCACAAATACAGTCATTATTTTTGGTTTCATTTCATCCCATTCAGGCTGAAACCCTGAAGGTGTCATATCATCAAAGACAACAACAAGACCCACGGGAAAGATATTCAAAATAGGCTATCAATTTAAGAAAAAGTCATCCCACAGAGAAAACCATGGATGACGTGAAAGTCAGTTTTTCCTCCTAAAACCAAATCATAATGGCATCATTTTGGCAAGGGGAGTAATTTTTATGAAATTTTCCCCACCTTAACTGGAGGAACAAGGAATTCAACAGCATCTAGAAACCCAGAACTGACAGCACTGAGCAGAATGCTAGACTTGGAGGCGGGAAGACCAGAGTTCAAATCTCACTTCAGACACTTAGTAGCTGTGACCCTTAGGCAAATCACATTAAGCTCCTTAAACCTGTTCCCTTACCTATAAATGAGGCTGTAATAGATGAACTCTAAGGTCCCTTCCAGCTCTAAAGATGAACTCTCAAGTCTAAACCGGGGATCATTTTTAAGATCAAAGGCCACGACTCCAAGGAGGATCAAAGTATCGATCAAGGGTCTCATGGAAGTTAAAAGGGATTTAATTCAAGCAGTTTGGGTTTTTAGGAACACACCAAAAAAAAAAAAAAAAACCTCCTAATTTTAATACCAGGTAAGCTTGAAAAATATTTAATTTGTTAAAATAAATGCTGTGTGTATGCAAAATATATACACACATATATACACACACACATATATATGCCTATATATACATAAACACACCTATATACTTAGATTTATAGGTACACCTATATCTATATATGTACCTGTATCTATATCAATATAGATGTGGATATAAATGCTTCTATTGTATTAGCACCACACCTTGGTGAGGTTCCAATGAGACAATGATACCAAGTTCTCTAACAATCCTTGCCATACTACAGGATGTCCCTAAAGTCTAGACACATAGGAAAAAATGCATATTTTGAAATATTTGGAAAGCTAACACATCTTAGCTCCCTTGACTTCCTTTTCTGGGGTATGCTAAAGGAGAAGGTGTACTCAATGAAAATCACAGATGCAACACACTTGATTGAACACATAAAGAGCGAATGTGCTCAAACTGACGGCAATGTTTAGTTATTGCATCGAGTTCACGTGAATCTTGCAAAGCGCATCTACTTTTGCATCACAAATGATGGAAATCATATCAAAGATGTTATTTGTTAATATTCCAATTAAATAAAATGTGGTTGAAAGTTTCATTCATTTCATTTCTTGAAAATATGCATTTTTGCCTGTGTGTCCAGACTTTAGGAACGCCCTGTATAGGTAATGTCAGCTGCTGGTATTACCATTATCAATGGTGTTGTCTTTCCTGTTTGTCTTTCCTAGGATAAGTTACTAATCTGCTATTATTTTATATTTAACATTCTACAAATTCATTAATAATAATAATGATAACGACATCTGTGTAGAACTTTCCATATTTCATCTGATCCTCACAGAAGCCCTGTGAGGTAGGTGCTCTTATGATCCCCTTGTTATAGATGGAGAAACTGAGACTCAGAACCTCTCTTTCCAAGGTTACCTACACAGTAATCGTCTGAGGCAGGATTCAAACTCAGGTTTTCCTGACCAAAACCACCACCCTGTCCACTGCGCTACCCAGCTATAGTAAAGACAGATAAAACAAATGCTTATTGTAATTGAATTAAAATACTGAGATGTGTGCTACTCTTCTGCTGACTAACTCAAGCACCTTTGGGGAAATAAGAGACAGGGTATGGACCTTCCCCTCTTCCTCCATGGTCTTGATTTCTTCTACTGGGCCTCCCTCTATGGAGGGAGAGGAGGAACCTCATGAAATGAACTCGACGTTGGCAGGCCTGAGTCTGAATCCTAGCTCTGGGTGACCCTTTTGCCTCTCTGGGCCTCGATTTCCCCATGTCTAACATAAGGGGGTCTTCCCTTAGAGGATCTCCTAAGTTCCTTCTGGTCCTAACATTCTGTGAGCTGAATGAATGGATGCAGCAGAACCAGGAAGCCAGCCACCAAGACAGAAAGGAAACTGAACCCTAAGCACTTATGATGAATACCCAAGCTTGGTCCCAGAGAAGATATGAAAAGTGGCACTACTCACCCTTTTTTGCAGAGGTAGGGGGTTGGGGGTGTGGTTACTTTATTGCTTAATATTGCTGATCTGCTTTTTCCCCTTCTTTTTAAAATCCTTATTAGAAAGAATGACTTGTAGGGGAAGAATATATTTGAAGATAACAGCACATAAAGCCAAAAGAAATCAGTTAAAATTTAGTAGAAATTTCAAAAAAAAATGCACCTTCTTATGTAGGGGGAGAGGACCTACAGGTGTGGAATGGTGCATATGCTGCCAGATGTGGTTGGTCTTGGCTGGTTTTACTGAACTTTTTACATATCAATATCTTTGCTACAAGGGAAAGTTCACTGGTGAGGAGAGGAGATGTATATGGGAAAATAAATGGTATAAAAAAAATGAACGCCATTAATGAAACTTTTTTTTAATTAGTTGATGGAGTCAAGGACTCTTAAGTACAGAAAAAGTACAGGGAAAAGGAAGAACTCAAGCATGTGACCACAGGCAAGAAGACACTCAAGTTTGTCCTTCAAAGTTTGCAAAGAATGTGCCTTACATAACTAACCTTATTATTCAAAGTGAGTCTATAATAGGGCACACCACTCTGACAGCAGTGTAGGAAAGAGAATTTAAAAACAAGAAGAAAAAAATAAAACCTTTGGTGTCGCAATCCTGGTGCCTGTTACTATTACAGATACAAGCTATTGGGCCTCCATTTGGCGGTCCAATTTGGTGTGATCACCAGGTCTGCTTGTACAGTCTGAAAGGACTGTGATGACCTAGACAGTAAAGCTAACAAGGATGGACATTCTGGAGGAGATTAAAGGAGTGGGAGGGAAGTGGAGGCTATATCTGTGGCTTCAGCTAGGCAAAGAACTCCCAGCATGCAAAGTCCTTCCACCAATGCTAATGGGCGATTCTTCTACAATTAATGGGTTTAGAGAGTTGTCCAGGGGCACTGAAGGCTTCAGTCACAGAATGAATATAAGATCAAGGCAGATCTGGACCCATGTATCTGCCCCCAAGTCTGATCCTACTATTCACAACAACACTGAGACCTCTAAGAAATCTGCTTACTTCTCATCTCTCACTGGTCAGGGAGAAGAAATATTAGAGTGTCTCAAGCAGTTCCAAAGGAAAAGGAGAATTCTCTATCCTTGATGAAAGAAGGTAAGTCTGTTTCCCAGTCTCAGGAGGAACTCCTCTGGGAGGAGCAGGGTCGCATAACCACCTGCTTATTTCTCCTGTCTTGGGAATCCTAAATTAAAGGGTTGGTGCTATTGAGACATCCCCTGTACCAGGGCTTAATGGCACTACTGAAATCAAGACAGCACAGTCTGAAAGAAACACAAGCTAGATTAATACAAAGGGATCTTTTGTTTCACCATGGTTTATCCACAGATTTAGAAAAGAGTCAGAGAGCCAAGGGTAGTGGGGAACCTACTTCTTTAGGATCTAGAATCTCAAGGTTCCAAAGGTTCTCAGAGGCCACCTTAACCAATCCATCCCTGGATACAATACTCCTCTATACTAGGAAAGGTTTAATAGGGAAAGAAGGTGATGCAAGACAAAATCTAGGAAGGGGAGGGAGAATTCATATAGCGAAAAAATTAAAAACAAAGAAAAGGCCATCATATCATAAGACCCTTTGCAAATGGTCATCCAGCTCCTACTAAAAAACCTCTAGAGATGGGCATCTCTCCCCCTCTCTAATCCATCCTCCAAGTAGCTGCCCTGCCCCCCAACTAACACTCCACACATCAGTCCCCTCTTCAAGAAGTTTTAATTTTGTCCTATCATCTCTAGGATAAAATGAACACCTCTACCTGGCACTTAAAGTCTTATGCAGTGCCCATTAAGTAGAGTGTCTGGCACAGAGTAGGTGCTTAATAAATGCATATTGATTAGCTAATTCACACTCTGCTTCCAGACTACCTTTGTGCAGGCTCATTGCACTCCAAATCTTGTGTACTCTTTCAACAAACACTATATTCTATCTCTCACCTCCACACTTTTGCACAGGCTGTTTCCCATCCCAGGAATGCATTCCCCCTCACCTTCCTGTCTTAAAATCCCTAATTCCCTCTGACACTCAGCTCAACCTCACTGCCTACCCAAGGCCTTTCCAGATATCCCCAAGTTCTTAACCCACCTTCAATCCTCCCAGATTACTTTTTTTTTTGGAGGCAATTGGGGTTAAGTGACTTGCCCAGGGTCACACAGCAATAAGAGTCTGACGCTGAATTTGAAAAGTCCTCCAGTTTCCAGGGCTGGTGCTCTACCCACTGTGATTACTTTCTATTTATTTGAGTATATGTTTCTCCCCACTCCCCACATCAGAAGAATGTAATCACTTAAAAGGCAACACCATTTTTCGTAGTTGCCTTTGCCTTTTCTATCATCAGAGTCTAAGGTAGGACAGTTTCCTGGCACCCAGCTGGCACATTACAAATGATTTCATGAATGAATTGATTAGTAGAAAATTTGCCCCCCAAAATTCTGTAACTTGTGCCCCGTATTTACTCTCTGGGGATAAAGAACATGATGGGATGTCTTTCAGATGGGAAAAGCCCTTTAAATCCTTGAAGACAGCTACCCTGGTCCTGTCCTAAGTCTCCTTTCAGCCAGTCTAAACATCCCTGGATCCCGTTTATGCCAGGCACAGTCCTCCAAGGCCATGCCCAGGAGACTCCTCACCATCTCAGGGGCTCTCATCAGGACCTGCTTCCATCTTTCTTCTCTGCTGACCTCATACACCCCAAGATCCATCCATGTCCTCAGACACTTCCAACTCCTATTGCTATGAAATCAATGCTTGGTACTGAAATCCTAGACAAGGATATTCCAGTAGATTCTTTTCAACCCAGACCACAGGAGGGAAAAAAATGTTTCAAATGCATGGATTGATAAATTGATATTAGACTTGGGAATGAAAAAGGTGAACTAAACAAGAGTATCAGCTAGGAGCAGTTGAGAATCAATTACTTCCTCAGTCCAATAGGCTTTTTTTCAATGACAGATTCATTTAAAAGGTGTTTGGATCATAAATTTTAACCAGACTAATTTAATTTTCAAAAAAAAATTAAATCACCTGCTTGATTCTGGAAAATTATTTTCTGTTAGTAGCCTATAAATCACTTTCCCCCCTGTAGGAATTAGTTCTTATTTACCAAAATGAGGAAATATATACTAGCTCCCAATTAGATTGTACTTTAAGTCTTACAAAGTATTCTTCCCACTATTGGTAGTGAAAGTACTATTTATCCCCATTTTACAGATAAAGAAGCCAAGGCTACAGGAGGAAAAGTGACTCTCCTAGTAAGACAGCTAATCTGAGCAGGGACTTGAGTCTTTTCGGAATTTAACAACCATTGTCTCTTTTCTCATATGCCAATGCTAATTCTCTGTAGTCTCCAATCAACTCTGAAGAAGATCTGGGAGTTTTGGTAGACTACAAGTTGAAAAGAAATCAAAGTGTGATATGGCAGCCAAGAGAGCTAATGTAATCTTTTGGTTTTATTAGGAGAGGCATAAGGAGCACTTCCAGGTCAAAGTGCTACTGTCCCTTGCCCTGGAATGGACCATATCCAGAGTCCTGGGTTAAATTCTAGACACCAATAATTTGAAAAACACTCAAAGGAAAAGAACAAAAATGGGGAAAGGTCTTGAGAGCCTGCCATGTCAATCAATCAGCACTCATTAAGGACCTACTAAGTGAAGTGGGGATACCAGAGCCTACCCCCAAGTTTACATTCAACAAATGAAATAATGTGCATATATGTAAGTCCATACAAAACAAATACAGGGCATCCCAAAAAGTCTTAGGGCAGTTTGAAGCTGTTAAAGCTTAAAATGGCACTGAGACTTTTGGGATGCTGTATAAAGAGAACAAGGTAGTCAGAGGAGGGCGCTAGCAGCTAGGTGGAATCAAGAAAGGTTTCATTCTACACTTGAACTGTGTCTTATAAAAAGAGAAGGACTGTACAACATGCAATTGATGAGGGAGTAAGTTCCAGGCATTGGGCACAACTAATAAAAAGGCATGGAGGTGGGAGGTAGAATACTAAATGGGACAGAGAGAAGACCAGATCGTCCAAACTGGTTCAGGGTTCAGGAAGGAGAGTGGTAAGATAGATTGGGAAAAAACAGAGCAGAAGCTACAAGGTTAAACCTACAGTTTAAAAAGGTAAAAAATGATTTTAAAATAAAGAAAAAAATTATCCTATCCCTCATGTGGAGGATAGATTAGAAGAGAGAAAGATGAGGCAAGGATAGCAATTAGGGATCATAAGAGAGGTATTGTAGAGGCAGAAATGGCAAGATATGTTAACTACTAAATGAACTGGGAGTGTTTAGCCTGTTAAGCCTGGAGAAGAGAATACTTAGGGGGACAGGAGAGCTGTCTGAAGTATCTGAAGGGCTATCATATGGCAGAGAGATTAATCGTATAATGCTTGGTCCCCGTGGGTAGAATTAGGAGCAATGGGGAGAAAGTGTAAAGAGAGAGATTGCAGCTGGATGTCAGGGGAAAAAAATTCCCTAAAATGAGTTCTACTAAAAGTCAAATGGGTTTGCCTTAAGAGGTCGTAGGTCCTCTCTCTCACTAGGGGTCTTTTCAAGAGCCCCTGAGATCATGCTAGGCCCTGGGCTATTTTAATATTTGTATAAATAAAGTTGACCAAACATGAAGATTACGCAAAACTAGTAAGAATAGTTAACAGGCTGGATCACAGGATCCACCAAGTTTCAACAGGTTTTAAAATGAAAGGCTCAATTTAATAAAGTAAAATTCAAAAGAGATAAATGTCTTATCCTTGAGTTAAAAAAAAAAATCAGCTTCACAAGTAAGAGATGGGAGAGATGTGGCCAGACAGTAGTTGGTCTGAAAAAGACCTGGAGGTTTTTGTGCGCTTCATGTTCAAAATGACTTAAGAATGTGGTGTAGCACCTAAAAAAAAACAGATATAAACTTTGGTTCCAGTAAGAGCCCAGGATAAGGAAGCCAACATTTCCACCATCACTTTTTGGCCTTCAAAAGACTCCACCTCCAGTATATTGTTCACTTCTGGACCTCAGCATTTTAGGCAGGACCCTGGACAGCAACCACATCGTTCTCAATGAGAACCATGACATGAGGGAGGTGATGCCATGACATGCCAGTGAATTGGATTTAAGTGACAGAGGGCTGTGCAAAGCCTCACTTTCACCTCCAGAGCCATCTGGGTCCAGTGGCCAGAAGATCAGCATGAATGGAGATGACCCAGGATGTAGTGGGGAATCTTGACCTTTTCAAGCTAAGGTCTTTAACAGGTGTCAATTTGAATAGGCAATGCCTATTCACTGATTAAGACTTAATAAATAATGAGGCAAAGAAAGGCCTCTTTAAAAAAATAGATCTGGGAGGGGAAGACCCTCAGGGTTTCTGGCCCAAAAATGAATTTACATTCATTCTGAACCAATCAGGACCCAAACAAAGACCAAATAGGGTTTAGCCTGGGATCTATTGTTGGCCAATTAATGAGAGCTAGAGTGATTTGGGGTTAAGGATGGTCTTTAAGAGAAAAGGCAACCACAGGATTGCCTACCAGAATAGGACCTAAATGATGATGCGCTCCAATCAATACATGAACAAAAATACCCTCTGGATCAGGGGTCCTTAAATTTTGTGAATCATGGACTCCTCTGGTGGCCTGGTGGAGCCCTTCTCCTGGATCTCTTCTCAGAATAATGTCTTAAAATGCATAAAACAAAGTAAATAGGAATACAAAGAAAGCCAATAGCAGTACAATACAACTTCCTAATTTTTTTTTAAGTTCATAGACCCTAGAATAAGAATTCCTACTCTAGATGGTCTCAATAAGTGGCCATCTATAATCAGCTTGAAGGCATTCATTCAGTGAAGAAGAACTCAAAAGCAGCTGGAATGTCCCATTCTCCTTCAGGCAGCTCTCACTGATAATGTGCTCTTAGCGACCCTGGAAGGTAGGGTGCTATTCCCATTTTAGAGTCCAGGAAACTGAAGCAGACAGAAATCAAGCGACTTGTTCAAGGTCACACAGTTATTATTAATAAGGCTGGATTTGAGTTCAGGTCATCCTGTCTCTAGGTCCAGCACTCTATTTACTGCACCACTTAGAGGCATCTCATGTTTATACAATGCTTTAATATTTGCAAAACATTATATATCACCTTCCCCCAACCCCCAACCATACTGAGACAAGATCAAAGATAATAATTCTAGAAATGGACAAAAAGAGAATCATTTTACGGATGAAGAAACTGAGGTTTAGAGAAGGGAGGTATCTTGTCACTTCATAAGAGACGATAAGCATGAGAGGTAGCATTTGAACCCAGATCCTGTAGCTGTGTGATTCTCAGATCTCAATCAACAAAGCATGGATGAAGCTCCTACTATGTGACATTCCCTCACTTGAACTAGGTGCTGGAGTCAGTTCAACAGTCACTTTACCCTGTTTGCCTCAGTTTCCTCATCTGTAAAATGAGCTGGAGAAGGAAACAGCAAAGCACTCCAGTATCTTTGCCAAGAAAACCCTGTGTGGGGCCACAAAGAGTAAGACAGGACTGAAATGATTGAGTAACCTGACTCCAAAACTTCTTTCCACTGCCACCACACTGTACGTCCAGTGCAAAAAGAGCAAATGAAGACTCCGTTTGGCAAAGTAATTTGTCCAGAGTCACAGTGCCATTAGGATCTGAGGTGGGATTTGAATCCAGGTTTTCCTGGCAACCAAGTTCCTTCCAACTCTGAGCTTCCGTGAAAAGTATCTTAACTAGTATCTTAAAACTAGTATCTTAAAAGTATCTTAACTAATCCTTAAAAAGGATTTCTAAAAAGAAGGGGGAAAAAGCTTAAAACTGACTGTGTGCTCCCTCAAACCAGACTTATCAGAACATTAGAAGAAAATGCTGTACTATCGTCCATGTCAGAACCACGTCACGGGCACACACAATCTCTCTTTAAAAGCCTAATAAGTATCAAAGCCAGTAGATTTTTGTGCAGTCACCAAATCATTCTTCTGATCAGGAAAATCAAGGTGCCATGTGCATGTTCCCTCCACAAATGCCTGGCCAGTACCTGCTGTGTGCACAAAAGTTCCACTCTAGCTTCCCAGGGTCTAACATTTGCCCAAGCCAGGAAGTCTAGACCCTCAGGAGCAAGGTGAGCTAACTTGCAGCCATTTAACAGTGCCTTAGAGGAGGAAGGACAATCTCTGATAATCCTCCTACCCTGGCTTTGATGGGACAGACTGCAAGATTCTGAGCAGAAAAAGATTTGTGCTGTAAGGAAAGAGCCTGGCACCAGCCCAGAGAACACAAGGGTCCCCACAAAGACCTGTACAAACACACTCCATGGCTATACACGGCCGCTGCAAAATGATCTACCCACAGACCCTGCAGTGAGTCCACCCTTGTTTACCCATCTCTGTCTCTACTGATCTCCCTTCCTTAGGCTCCCCATGTGAGCAGCCCAAGAGAAAACAACGTCCTACTGGCAGCAAACCAACCCAGCAGCCTACCACAGCCTAGTGGAACCGGGGAGAAAAAAAAGAAAGTGAAAAACTGAATTTTGCATCTCTCTGCTTTTTAAACCTTCTTGCCAAGGAATGGAAGTTCCCCAAGGGCAGGGGACTAGGATTTCTTTTGCCCTATGTTGTCTTTCCATCCCTAATGTCTAGCACGGTGCCTGGTGCTAAAGAGAAGGAAAAGCTCTAGACGGGTGGTTTCAGTGGTCTGGGGAACTCCCAGGTAAAGAAACTCTCTCTACCTATCTGAGTACCTTATAGCCCTAAAGGGGTCCTGGGGATGCACAAATCTGCATGTCAATTTGCATTCTCAGATCTCAATCAACAAAGCATGGATGAAGCCCTACTATATGGCATTCACTCACTTGAACTAGGTGCTGGAGAAAAAGTCAGAAATAAGGCATATGAAGATTTGAGAGAAGTACAGGAAGACTTCCACGAACTGATGCAAGGTGAAGGAGAGCAGCCTTCATAACGAATGAGTGCCAGAACTCAGGGTCAGTGTAATGACTCGCCTTGACTCCAGAAGACTGGAAAAGGGGAAGGGGAAAGGGATAAGCATTTATTAGGCTCTAGGCACTTTGCAAACACCTCCCTCTTCAGGGTGAAATGAGGTACATCATACACCTAGTCAGTTTTGCATAACCATAATCTTTGGTTCTTCTAAGGTGGAGGGTGAGAGGGTAGATGAGATTGGACAAAAGGAAGGGAGAGAGAAAAATTCCAACATTAGAAAAGAAAAAGCATCAAAAATAGGAATATGACACAGCCTTCCAACATAAATGAGCCTCCTTAAAACTACTGTGACTGGGGCACAGTACACAAGAAAGGCTCAGCAAACCATGAGGATGTGGGCACTATGAAAGGCAATCAATGGCACATCTGGGAGATGGCATGGAATGTTGCAGAGGAAAGTGTTTTTGAGATTCTGGGATAAGAGGAATGAGATTCTAGCCCTGTCATTTTCCACCACTATGATCTTGGCAATTCACTTGATCTCTCTGACCCTTAATTTCCTTCTCTTTAAAAAGAGAAGTTTGGGCTAGATCTGAGGTTCATAATGTATTTTGTGTCAATGACTCCATTGGTGGCCTGGGGTAGCTGAGAGGCCCTTTCTCAAAGTAATGCATAAAATACATAAGATTACAAATGAAACCAATTATGCAGTTATAAAAAAAATTTTTGGAAAGTTCCTGGACCCCAGAGCCACTGGATTAGAAGGGTGAATGAAGAAAAAAAAGGAATGAAGGAAAAAGAATGTGTTCGGCACTGTGCTCAACATAGATGACACAAGGTAATACTTACCATGGAAGAATTTACATTCTATTAGGGACAATAATTATAAGCAAATGGCAGCCAGGGAAGAGAGGTTTGGTGTGGGAAATGATAGAGATGGAGTGGGCCAACTGGGCAATGCACTGTCATGACTTTTCCAGAGGCAATGGTAGTGTTGGTCTGATTACAGCTCTCAGGTAGAAAAGCACCACGTCGGGGTGCAGGGCAGAACACGGCTGGGATGAAGAGGCTGCAGGAACCAGAGTTCAGGGCTGAGTGGCTCAGTCATTCCAGGTCACGATCTCTGGGGAGCCGATTTGGACCCCTAGCATCCCTACATTTGAAATATGATGATCTTTGGGGTTGGGTTTTTGCAGGGGGGAAATATTGATCAGTCAGCATGGTACAAACGAGTAAAGTACTGCATTTGAAGTCAAATGACCTTGGGTTCAAATCCTCAAGTGTCACCATGGAGCAAGTTGCTTAACTTGGGCCTCATCTATAAAATGAGGAGTTGGCCTAGATCAGGGTTTCTTAAACTTTTTTCACCAATGACTCCTTCAGTGTTTCTTAAACTGTGGGTTGTGACCCCATATAGGGTCGTGACCCAGTTTAAGAAGCGCTGGCCTAGATGACCACTAGGTTGCCTTCACCTCTAGAGAGATGATCCTCTGATTTTATCTATGGGGAATTCCCAGTATGGAAATGCTTTCCACCAATGGGGAACTTAAGATTCAGAAACAGTTGCCTGTGGCAACTGTTCATACCTGGTGATTCATACCTGGTCACAAAGTCCATTCAACAATTCATCATAACAATCGCTTCTTGGTGAGCATGGTAAGGGCTACCCAGGAAGCTGAGGGACCTCTTGAGCTCAGAAGTTCTGAGATACAATAAATTAAGTTCACCTAGTATCTGCACTAAGTTCAGTGTCAACATGGTAATGGGAGGAGGGTGGGACCAGGGGGCAAAGTGGTCCAGGTGAGGAATGGAGCTCACATACAGATTAATAGCGGCATCAAACCCATGAGTATCCAGCCTGGGCAAGATAAGGAGATATCTAATCCTTAAAAACAAAAACAGCAATTTACTAAGCAGTACTGTGTGCTAGGCACTGTCCTAAGTACTGGGGACAACATATACCCTAATGAGATAAGTCCTGCTCAAGAAACCTACATTCTACCGCAATCCATACTGTCAGCCATATCTATCCAAGGCAGAACTCGAACACAGATCATCTTGACTCCAAGGCTAGGCCTCTGTTCACCACCCTGCTGCCTTTCTTTGCCCAGTAAGTTAAAGTGCTTACAGACAGACACAGCCATTTACAGTGTCTCTGGTGTTGGCCAGCTGGTCTTTCTCAGCCTGCCTGCTCATTTTTCTTTTCTGTCCCTTTTGCTCTTGCTCATTTTTACCTCCACTTGCCAAGGGAAGTAAGGACAAAATCTATATATTTTTTAAGAGATCCTAGTCTGAGTTTCACTCATTGGAAAGTTCTTGCTGACATTGAAATGCAAACTAAACCCTATCTTTACTTCTTCCTGCTGGGTTCTAGTCAATGATTTTGAAACTTTCCATAAGCTAAGCACATGTCAAGTGTTTCATAAATCCTGGATGAGAGCATGACTGTGTTTAAACCACCAGGCTTCTGCTCACATCTCTGAGTGATAGTGCCCAGACCTCTAAACTGCTGACCCAGGCTGCCTAAAACCTCATGCATATTTACCAGGCAGATGAATGGGGATTACCATCAAGCCAGCCCCAGCCCTCAGCATTTATTTACCATCAAATCAAGACATTATAAGTGAAGAGTTTTGAAAACTGTAGTGTAGTTAGCTATTCCAGTGGCCAGCGAACAACATGGGTACTCCTTCCACCAGTGCCCATCCATAACAAGTTCCCTCCACTACGCCATGCCACAAGACTTTTCATATATGTTTATGGAAGAAAAAGGACTGGGAGACATACTCTTTGAGATCCTTTCAATCCTGGTATTCTATGAGTCTATTATAGAAGCTGGTTTTATTCCTCTATGAAAAATCTCCTTAGCTCTGGGACCAAGTGAAACCCAATGCTGGGCAGTGGATTTACTATATTCAGATGATTTAGGGAGAGCTATCACCAATGAACTTTCTCACTTCCTCAAATGTACTCACAACTGCCTATACCACATGAATGGGAGTTTCTCTACGATAGGATTTGAGGAAAACATCATGCAAGCAAGTCTTAGGTTGGTTAAATCAGAGCCACGGCAGTCGAGGTCACCTAAAAATATAAGCCATTTGGCCTGTACCACCAATCAAGCAGCAAGCATTTATGATGCACTTACTTCAGGACAGGTGCTAGGCTCTGTGGATTAAAAAAAAAAAAACTTAAACAGCCCTGGCCTCAAGAAGCTTACATTCTGCTGGCTTCTACTGCTTGCCCTTGTTCCAACAACGTTCAGAACCCAAAGACCCAGGAGGAAGAAAAAGCTCTGCTCCCCTTGCTCCCCACAGAACCTAGCACAGGGCTGGGCTCGTAACCGATGCTCAAGAAATAGATGAAGACTTGGAACTCAATTGCTGAGATCCAGGAACACCCATCCTGGAAATTCTCAGCCTGGCCATAAAGTATCTATCACTCCACGCTCTGAGCCTCACTGATCTCTAAAGAGCTCCTGAATCTGAGCTTCATTTCCAAGAAAAGTCCAAATTCTCAACAAATGGAATGAGCCATTTGCCTTAAATTAGTTCAAACTCAACAGGAAAAGGAGAGGAGGCAAAAAATTTTTGGACCTCCAAGCCTCCAGTGGGAGAGTTGGAAGCCTCCAACACATTCACCACTATCCACGTTCATTCAATTCAACTGAACAAACATTTACTAAGTTCTCTTTCCAATTATAATAATAATGATATTTATATAGCACCTACTGTGTGCTAGACACCGTGCTAAGTGCTTTACAATTATCATTTCATTTGATCCTCAAACAACTCGGCAAAGGTCACAGGCTGATCTCAAACCCAATATGGCCCCTGCTCCGCCTCCCCCAAGGTAGAGTGTTCTACTTAACAGTAGAGCAGAGGGGTGATAGAGACATAGCCCTTTCGGATACCTGATATTCATAAAAGCTAGCATTTACAGAACTCTTTATAGATATTATCTAATCTGATCCTCATATCAACCCTGTGAGATAGGAGCTATTAATATCTCCATGGTTCAGTAGAGACTAAGGTAGACAGAGACTAAGTGACTCACCCAGGGTCATATAGCTAATAAGTGTCTGAGGCTGGATTGGAACTCAGGTCTTCTTGACCCCAGACCCAAAGCACTGGCACCACCTAATGCCAGGGGCTGAGGAGACAGACAAAAATATAATAATTCCTCTCCATGAGCAGCTTACATTCTAACACAGAAAGAGGTTTCTACAAGCTATTAAACATAAAGTGAAAGGAATGGTAACCTACTGACCCTTCCCATAGCCTCCTGACAGTGTAAGGAACTTTATGGAAATTGATGAATGACCTTATAGAACATCCCAAATTTTCCATAATGATACTAATGATGATGGCAGCGGACACGTGCAGTTACATAAAAAATGCTTTAAAATTTAGAAAATGTTTTATATACGTTATCTCACTTGATTCATACAACCACCCTAGGCACTATCATCATTATTCCCATTTTCCAGATGAGGAAACCGAGACTCAGAGAGGATGAACTGATTTGTTCAGCATAACGGCTATGTTACACAGATGAATGACAGAATCATTCAATCTCCCACCTGGAGATTTAGGAGACAGCCTTAGGTGACGGAGACCTGGTCTGGGGCAGCTCGATGGAGCCCCGATAGACCTCAGCCAAGAGAGAACTCAGGAGCTTGTCTCTACTGGCAGCTGCCTGACTTAGCTGAACTCATGTCCTAAATCAGCGAACCAAAAGAAGGGGCCAAGTCAAGAAAACTGCTGATGAAAGCCCCGAACACTGGAGAAGCCAGATTCAGGACTGGGCAGGGAACAAAAATCCACTTGGAACATTCACATCCCAAGAGCTGAGCACCAAATACCGCAGGATCTTTCAGAGAAAGGGAAAATGAGTTGAGGACTGGGCTACTCTGCCCCCGTGTTGTTTTCAAAACAGACACACGTTTTTCTTATTCCTTCTTTTTTTTTCCCCCAGTGGAAGATGTGGGAGGGATAAAATAAAATATGAATGCTTGGTAAATTGAGAAAAAAAAATTTAATTAAAAAATAAATTAATTTAATAATCACACACCCAAAAGCAAACACACATAGATCTCTCATTTTCTCATCACTCAGTCTGGGGGAGGGGACAGCATCCAAAACATTGACAGACTTTTCAAGCTGACAGGTCCATGATGAAGAGAACATCTGAAATAGAATTCCTGCCCTTGAGACCCAAGCCCTTCTTGTCCATCGGTACCTATATCTCCAGGATTTCCATAAACACGAACTCCAAGCACGTGGGGGGCATGAAAAGACAGAGGCAAAGACATTCTTGAGAAACCATGACACAGCTACTTCCTTCCTCCTCCTCCTTCTCTTCCTTGAAGAGCCCGATCTCTCTGCACCCTGCCACCCCCACCCTCAAAATTCAGTCCAGCCGACCAATAAACCCCAACCTTCTTTCCTTCTCCTCTGAGGGTTCCCCAGCAAACCAATTCCCCAACGCAATCCAACCTCTCTCTTCCAAGCCGCCTGTATGATCTCGCTGTTCCTGCCTCCGCTGGGGGAGGGGACATGTTCACGTGCTCGGAATAACCTAATCACTGTTGCCAATATAGTACAAATGAAGGGAAAATCCTGCCCTCACGAGCGAGCACGGCATTTATAGGCCACATGATATACACCAAGCCCACCACAAGAGTTACCGGTGGGGGGTTATTGTTATTTTATTACACTGCATGATGGCTGACTCCCCCCCACCTAACCCCCCAAAAAAATAGAGGCCGAAGATGGAGTTCACATGCATCTCCTCCTTAACACATACACATATACAACACCCTTGTCAAAACATCTCCTAAGACTAGGAACATCTTCCAGCTAGGCAGAAGAAACCAAAAGCCAAAAAGATAGGTGCTTCTAAAATCCAGAATGAAGATGATATACCCAAGGGGGCCAGAGGAAGAGCCCATTATCTTAAAACAACTTTAGCCAACGCAGTTCAGTGGGGGCTGCAAAGTGCCCATAAACAGCCTTGACAGAAAAGCCACTCAGGGACCTAGGGAAGCCTCAGCAAAGGGAAACATTCCGCAAATTCCAAGCCTCTTCCTGGTAAGGCCATGGAATACTACCAGCTCCCCTGGATTTTGGGGTACTCTCTTACCAGGGGAATCAGCTGATAGTGGCAATGGCCCAATATCGAATATCATCATTGGAATTTATGAGTCCTAGCTACCAAACATCTCAACCCTTTATCATTAAAGCAGGATATTGATTGGCCTGGCTACAGCAATGCAGATTAAGAGGTGTGTGTGTGTGTGTGTGTGTGTGCCTTCCAGCCTATATTAGAGAGCCATCACAATTATACAACACATCTGTCACAACAAAATACCAAACTGACAGCATCCATTTGGTGACTAGGTCAACCAATGACTCAAAATGTATCCCTGGGTTTTTTGTTTTGTTTTGTTTTATTGGGGGAGGAGAGGAGGGGAGGGGGCTGGCCACTTAAGAGGTTTAAAAAAAACAAAACCCAACAAAACAAAAAATGCAAAAATCCAAGCAAGCAAGCTCACTCGCACTCAGCAGGCCTCAATTACAGATCACATACCGTCAGTCCTTTTTGGATACATTTCCTTCATTAATCTCCCTTATCAGTAGCATCATTCACTGGGCATGGTCCCTCCAGTGCCTTGTTTGTCTTAAAAAAAAAAAGAAAAAATGCTGGCCCCCTTCCCTTCCCTGCTTAGGAAAAAAAATAATAAATAAACAAACCAGCAGCCCGTTCACTGCATTCCAGGTGACATGACTCCGAGGGGCTCCAGCCACATCCCCACACACAGGCACGCAGGAGACACCCGAGCTATCTGCATTTGTAACAATCTGTGGTTGCAAAAGAGGACCGGGGGCCCAAGGCAACTACATGATAAAAGAAGTCAGCATTTTGGCGATCTCCTGCACTGCATACAGACAAGACACACACACACACACACACACACACACACACAGCACTGGCGGAGGCAACCACAAGCAGCAGCAATCTCACAGAAGGTACTGAATACCCAGTAGACACATGCATTACTCACTGGCCTTTATTTGGTGGCTTCCTCAGCATGAGATTTTCGCTCTCGCTCTATCTCTCTCTCCCTCTCTCTCTCTTTTTGACTTTACCGTGTAGTAGGTAAAAAAGCACACATTTTCCCCCCTCTCCCGTATTTCCCAGATGTTGTCGTTGGGGTATCACTGGACACCAAGACTAATGGGCAGAAGCCACTTGAACGTTAGAGGCAGATAGCTACTAGAAGACTGGTTAGCCTGTTCTCTCTCTCTCTCTCTCTCCCGTTCACATCTCTGCCTCATGTATCCAGGCACGGGTGGTACTGACTCCCTGGGGAGGCTGTAGCAAGCGGCTGAGGCACAAACTAAAACACGGCATGGATGGCAAGGAGTTGATGTCACAGAAAAACAAATATTTCTGCAGTCGCCCCAACTCGGGGGAGGGGGGAAAAAGAGCTCTCTGTTTAAAAAAAGAAAAGCAGAAAGAAAAGGAGATATCCCAGGAGCGTACGCACACTTTGGAAATGAAAAACAAGGCAAAAACCACGGACTGATGGGCAGGAAGGAGGGACCAGGTGTCCACCAAAACAAACCTAGGGAAGGGGCCACAAGGATGTCAGAACATGATGTCACTGTGCCATCACATTTGGCAAGGTATGAAAACAGGGGAAAGGATGCTTGAGGGCAAGGAGCATTCCTCTAAAGGTATCAACTGAGAGGCGATAGGTAAATGGGTACCAGAAAAAAGACAGCTTCAGCTTACTGTGGCAAGTTCATTTCCTGGTTTGGGTAGGAGATGGGAGGCAAACACATGAAGGGGAGGAAGGGCTGCAGGGTGGGACGCAGCAGAGCGTGGCGAGGGGGATAGGCACCTTTACACTCCTACCCACTCATCCAGGCAACATAGACCTTAAAAAATGCCAAGTAACTAGAAATGGCCAAGCCAACAGGTAAGGGTACTAGAGCTGAGAAGAAGTTTAAAACACTCCCCCCAACACACATATACAGACCTCTCTTCTGGTCTAGAGATAGTATGGTGAAGTGGTAGAAACACTGGACTTGGAGTCAGACTCTGACATTTCCAAATGACCCTGATAAATCAATTCATGTCTCAGTTTCCTCATTTGTGAAAATGAGGGGATAGGCCTAGATAGCTTCTAAGGTTTTGGTCAGCTCTCCATCTATGATCTGAACAAAGCACTCTTTCATACATGACCATAATGGCCCTCTGAGAGGAGGGCAAGGAAGAACTCCTAATACCCATTTTAAAGACAAGGAAACCTAGGTCTAAACAAACCCAGGGGTCATCCCAAAGTTCGGCCAGTGAGTGTCAGAAGAAGGAGCCAATCCAGCCTTTTTCTAAGTCTTCTTTCCATTATGCCAACGATATGCCTTAGAAATGATGGAGAAAGGCAAAAAGCCCAGAGATAAGGTGATTCCCCCAATGGGCATCTAGAAGGAGGCGAGAGATATTGAAAGTTCACAAACATGAGATAACGGTTTCTACTATTAGATACATACATGCCCCTTATTCTCAAAAAAATTTTAAAAATAAGCTCCAGACAGAAACATCAACTTCTAGCTATAAACACACCCCTTACACAGTTAACATTCTGGGAATTTCTTCAAATTTGGCAATTACTGGCCAGGGTTGGGAGAAAGAGGCTGGGGGAAGAGCAGGGCACAATACAGAGAAAGTCCAAGCCACCACTCTAAGACACTTCTTTTTAAGCTAAGGATCGGACCTAGCATAAGAGATTAAGGAAATTCCCTCTATGAATGAGGGTTAGCTCCTTCTCTGAAATTTATAACCTCAAACGTACACTGGGAAGGTAAGAGAGACTTGCCCAGGGTACACAATTTGGTGGGACTTGAACCCAGATCTTCCTGCTTCTGAGGGAGGCTCTCTATCCACTAATTTTTTTTCATTTAAATTCAATTCACAAAGAAGACAAAACCGAAGCAAAATTAAAAAAAGACACTAAGAATTCATTTATTCCAAGCCCCTGCCTCCAGTCCATATCTTTACTTCCCCCTCCTTTCATTTGTGTGTTAATAAAAACCTGATAATTACTGTTTCAGGTATCAGGCCAGTGTATGTTTCTAGAGAAAGAAATTTGTTAAACCAGATCCACACTGGATTTTAACTAGTAACACGAATTGCTGTTGGGCGCAATTTTTTTGTTTTTACAAATTTACATAATCACATAATATTAACCAACTTTCCGCCAAACACAGTCCATTCCAAAATATCCATGATTTTGCCAAAACTGGAGGAACTCCGGCTGCATTGGCAGCTTGCTAATTTTATTGGAAGCCTATTTTAAGGAGAAAACTAGTTTTTCACTTTGATCTTGGGAAATAATTTGAGACCCGGCTGAATGCTATACTTAAAACTTTTCACCAAACAATATGGTATGTACATATAAACACCAAAGAATAACATATGCTACCCTAATCTGAAAGGAATTCACATGATAATACAGCCGTGTTTCAAGAATATTTAGCAAAAAATACTATAAATGAACTGCTGTTTTATTAGGCCTGTCAGTGAGCTAAGGTTTGTATTTCATGAACACGTGGCTTCTATATGGGGAAGAGAGGTTGCAGAAGGAAATGGTACATTGGCAAAGGGGAGACCCCCAGAATCTCCACATTCCAAGTGACCTCAGAGGCCGTCTAGTCCAGCCCAGACCCAAACATGGTCATCAAGGATCTTCGTGAAGATCTCCAAGGAGGGGGAAGCCACCACATTTCTTGGCAGCTTATTCCTTTCCACTTTGGGGGTGGTTCTAATTGTCTAGAAAGTTTTTTCCTGACATCCCATTTAAATTTCCCTCTTTTCACCTTCCCCCCACCATTGATCCTGGTTCTGCCTTTGGACCTATGGTTCTTCCATAGGACCGCCCTTCAGATAAAGAAAGACAGCAAGTGAGTCTTCTCTTCTCCAACCCAAACATGCCAGGTTCCTGCAGCTGATTTTCCTAAGACATAACTCAAGGCCCTCCTGGTCAACCTCCTCAACACCCTCCAGATTTTCAATGTCCTTGCTAAACTGTGATACCCAGGACTGAATCTATTACTTCTAAAGGGTAATGTTATCATATAAATGATGGGAGAAGGAAGAGGTGATCAAGAGTGTCAAACACTATAGAATTCCAGTAATGAAGTCAGAGTGGTGCAACAGGAAATACGCTGGATCTGGAGTCCAAAGACCTGGGTTCAAGTCCCCACTACTTACCTGTGTGACCTTAGAAAAAAATCACTTAATCTCTCTGGTCCCCAGTTTTTCCATCTATAAAATAATGGGGGGAGGGGGCATCATATGGCCTCTAAAATCCCTTCCACTTCTAAACCTATAATACTATCACAGTAATTTAAGGGAATTAAAAAGACCTAGGGAAGGTTTGGGGGGAAGGGTTCAGGGAGGAATAGAAGAGGGATTTGTTTGAAGGGAATGACTTTAGGTCAAGTATTAGGGAAAATATCCATTGAAGGAGAGATTAAAAATGAAAGATGGACAGGAAACAGAATCTAGAGAGAAAAGAAAGACCAAGACAGATAGTGACTCACCAGGGACAGCCCAGCAAGGAAAGACCAACAATATATGTGACCAATGGGAGGGAAAGAGAAGAGATCATGTAAGCATAAGGAAGTTAACTTGAGGAGAAGAGATACATGCCTTTCTTTGAAATAGAAGGGAAGGTCAGGATATAGTGATATTTTATATTTTAAAAACTGAAATCATAGTCAAAAAAGATTACACCCTAGAAAGTGCAGAGTTGCTGTTGGCTCTAAGGCAAGAGAAGAGGAGATGGGTGAAGACAGAAATTCTGGGGTATGGGGGAGGAGGGCTGGGAAGGGTGTTTCTGTAAGACGGCCTCAATTTTCTCAATTCAAGTAAAAGTCAAGGTCGTGGCAGGGAGGAAGAGGGTGGAGGACTGGTGAGGGGTGATGGTTTGAGGAGGGAGAACTGGCCATAGTCACCATAGAGAACATGACCATGAGGGAAGATTTGACTAAAAGGATTGCCAAGCCAGTGATGGCCCAGCTGAGTGAAGGACGCATGAATTTATAGCAGCACCGTGTTTATTTTCTTCCAGTCATTAAATGTAGCCCAGGAACAGAGAAATCAGAGAGGAGGAAGTTACCACAGATTGAGAATTAATAGGGTAGGAACAAAAGACCATTAAGAGCAAGGATGGGGTGGGGAGGATGGGGGGGGAGAAAAAGCTTTGGAGGGAGATGGTGCATCAATCACATCATGGATGTGACTGACCATGGAATAGAGAGGAAACTATTTGTTTGAAGACAGAGCAATTTTATCCTAATGAGTATATTATTCATTTGGGAATTCCTAAGAATCCCACTGTTATAAAAATACTCATTTGGCTACTTTCCTGCTCGCTCGCTTGCTCTCTCTCTCTCTTCCCCCCCCACCCCTTCTCTGTCTCTCTCCCCATCTCCACCCCCACCTCTCAATTTCCAACTTTATTTAAGTATGGAAACCGGGTTCCATCACTTCTCTGGACAACATCTTACCCACATCTCACATAGGACAGCTACTTTACAAAAATTGCCTTAATCAGACACCCAGCCTATGTTGAGCAAAGGTCTTGCCTGGACCTACATAGAAGAACATTGGGTAGGCTCAAAATCTTGGCTGTATCACAACAGTCAGACACCAAGTTGGTCTATGAGAAGATGAGAGTTAGGAGAGGTGGGGATGCGGAGTGGGGAGGCCAGTCTCAGCTACAAGATTCAAGGATAGGCTCTGTCATAAGACAGAAAACATCGATGGTACCTAAATTCAAGGCAGCCTTCTGAAGACAGAACACTCAGAATCGACTCTGCTCACTGGGTTTGTGCAAGGAGAGATGTGTGTCACAGGACAACAGGAGGGAAAGCGTGGTCACAGAGCCTGAGAGTATCTCATCATTCAGCAGGAGAAAGGCAGGAGACCCACTTTCCCACATCTTCAGATCACAGAGTAAGAGCCGGAAGGGTCATCAGGGACAATCTAACCCAACCCCCCAATTTTACAGATGAGGAAATTGAGGCCCAGGTTGATGAAGTGATCTTTCCCAGTCATCAAGTGTCAGATCTTGGGACTTCAACCCCAGTTCAGTCCCACACCGTCACTCATGCTAACACCAATGTCTGATCTCTCCCATCCTAAGTCTCCTCTTCAAGAGACAGGATGAATTAGTGACTGAGGGAAGCGGGGAAGGTGGTGTTAGAACAGAAATGTGGGGGAAACGGCTGGTCCTTTTATTCCCTCCAAGGCCTAGTTCTGATGGCACCTTTCTCTCAAAGTCTCCTCTGCTCCCACCCAAAATCTTTTCACCTCAGAGCCCGGGGTATTTTCTCCTAGCTCTCTGGCTCTGTCCTTCCTCCCTAGCTCTAGAACCTTACACCAATGGGGTCAGCTCCCATGCACAGATTCTCGGTCTATCACAAGGCCTTGCTTACAGCAGTAATTTGAGTTTGTAGAACTGAACTGGGGCAGGAGAAGCCTCCCACACAGCTCTGTCTGGGGTTAACACCACAAGCTCATAAGTGATAGAATTTTAGAGCTGGAAGAAATTGAGAGTAGATGATGTGTTGGGTTCTGACTCAGAAAGACATAGGCTCAAGGCCCATCACTCCCACTTGAGTGGCTCAGTGCAGAGAAGGCTAGTCTCAGATTTGGGAAGACCTGACTTTGAATCCTGCATGGAAAACCAAATACCTGCTCTTCTTCCCATTATGGAAATGGGACACCGAGCTCGTTGGAGATCTAAACTCTCAGACCTCAGACTCTCCATCCTAACGTATTATGGACATTTCAGAATAATAGCTAGCATTTTCGGAGTCAAATCTTTGCAACAAGCATTTTCTGACTGCCACTGGGTGCAAGGCACTCTCCTGGGCATTGGGGATACAAAGACAAAGGTAAAATAGCCCCTGCCCTCAAGAAACTTATGTTCTATTGGAGTGTAATAAAATATACAGAGAAAATCACGCAATAAGCACCTATCAATCTCCTACTGCATACATGCCAGGCGCTATGCTGGGGATACAAAGACAAAAATAAAATAGCCCTTGCTCTCAAAGAGCTACTAGAATGATATAATGCATAGTCAATTATTCAATAAGCAAATATTAAGCACCTACTGCATGCCAGCACTGTGCTAAGCACTGGGGATAGAAGGCAAAAATCAGTCACTGCCCTCAAGGAGCTACTGGAGTGACATCTGTATACAATCAAATCTTTAGGAAGCAACTATTAGGCACCTACTGCATGCCAGCATTGAGCTAAACACTGGGGATAGAAGGCAAAAAATCAGTCACTGCCCTTAAGGAGATACTGTAGCGACATCTGTATACAATCAAATCTTCAGTAAGCAACTATTAGGTACCTACTGCATGCCAGCTCTGTGCTGGGCACTGGAGATGGAAGAGCCTCTACCCTCAAAGAGTTCACACGCCACTAACAGGAAAAGTATAATTTTCAGCTCATTTCTACTATGTAGCCTTTCCCTGTGAGCTATTAAAAGTATTTATGATGTAAAAACTAAATTACATAGCTAATATATAGTATTACATACTAATAATATGAAGCAGCCAGGTAGCATATGATATGGAAACTTTTCCCACTGTTGTGCTTTGGTATCCATTGGTATCCATTTTGGTATCCATTCTCCTTGACCCTTTCCACCTTCCTCCTAATACACACACACTTTATATGTGTATAGACTTAAAGAGAATAGTGGACTTGGAACCCTGAAGTTCTGGGATCAAGTCCTCCCTCAGACACTGACTGGTTGGATGACCCCTCTGGGCTTCCATGAGAGACTTGGCCTCAAGGGCCTCAAAGGTCCCCCTCTAGCTCTAAATCTATGACCTGTGTGATCTTGGACAAGACACATAACCTCTCTGATCCTCAGTTTTGGCACGTGTAAGATAAAAGGGCCAGATCACAGGGTACTTACCAGCTCTAAATCTACAATCTCAGAGACATTTTCCCTCCCTCAGGTTCAATCCTCATTTGCAAAATAAGGAGGTGAGACTAAATGATCTCTGAGTCCCTGCTCTCAATCTATGATTCCATGACTTATGACCCTAAATAGCCTTGAAATCTGGACAATGGCAACATCAAGCAAGCAAGGAATGTGACCTCATCTATTCTATGCTTCATGGGATTGAAGGTAGAAGGAATCAAGATATTAATGGTCTCAGAGCAGAGGAGTGCTTGGTAAGATTGATATAAAGAACTGGATGGTCAAATTGGCCAGTTTCCAAGGGCCACCAAGTGATGCACCACTTTTCCACAGTAAGATGGTAGCAGGGCATCAGGGCTGCCACTGACAATATAGGTACGGCACTGCCAGTCTGGCTGACCAACCGCCTAGCCCGATCCTGAGCACTCTGTTCATTTATAGACCTTAAGGGTTTCCTATAGCTCAACATTTTTTCCAACTCAATTCCATTTGCCCATCCTCTTCATGATGCCTCCTGCATCCCTTCTCATGCATAGTCCCGTGGGTAACACAAAGCAGTTCACTGACACCCACCATTACCCTTTGAGTCACCTGCAATTTTGCTTCTTCTCAGATCATCAGGTTCAATGAATCACAGCAATTTAGCATCACCAAGGGGATGCAGGACTTAAATAGATACGTTTTTGTGACATTGAATGGCAAGGGATCATTCAAGAACTGCCTGATTTCCCAAAGAAGATCCAGCTGGCCATGTTTCTCTGAGTCACTAATGGCTCCAATAGGACATACCCAAAAGACATGCACTGATGAATTAACCCAACAGAATTCCCACTCAACTTCACGTCCAAATCTGGGAACACACATTCTTTGTCCACTTGGTTTTCCCCTTGTGGAATGTTAAGCCAGTCTCTTTTGTGTGACTCTGGCTCTCATGAAGGCCCTGCTCTATTCCTGAACCCTAGAATTCCAGAATTGGAAGACTTCTCAGTGGTCTAGTCCAGCCCATACCCAAAGAGAGTCCCTAGTACAACACACCCCCTAGTACAACAACACAAGTAATCATGCAGTCTTGGCTTGAAGCCCTCCCATGAGGGGGAGACCCACTACCTCCAAAGGCACCTCATTCCACTTTTCATATGCAGCCATCTTTCAATCACATCCCACTCTTTGTGACCCCATTTGGGTTTGTTTGGGTTTGTTTTCTTGTTTTGTTTTTTTTTTGGCAGACAAACTGGAATGGTTTGCCATTTCCTTTTTCAGTTCATTTTACAGATGAGGAAACTGAGGCAAACAAGGTTAAGTGACTTGCCCAAGGTTGCATAACTAGTAAGTGAGGCCAAATTCGAACTCAGGTCTTCCTGACTCCATGTCCAGCTCTCTATCTACTATGGCGCCACCTAACTGCCCCATTCTACTTTTAGATAACTAATTGTTAGGAAATCTTCCCTGATATCATGCTAAATCTCTACAACTTCTACCCACTGCTCCAAAGTTGTGAACTCTAGGACTGAATAGAACATCCCTAAGGCCCCTCAACAAAATATCGTTTCAGGTGACTTGAAGAGTTAGCTCTGGAAACAGCAATCGGATCGAGGACATAAATCCTGGAAAGGCACGTCAATTAACGGCTCTCTGACTCAAATCGCCATTGCCTGTTCATTCTCTGTCCAAGTACTTCTCCCTGGCCACCACTCCCCAGTCAGCAGTACTGCCTTCCCCATTAGAATGTATCTTTGTGAAGAAGAATCCCAAAGGGTCAGAAATGACTGAACACCACTACCATCACTGGGGCAGGTAGGTGGCACAGTGTATAGGGTGCTGGATAAAGTGAACTCTTCCTGAGTTCAAATTCAGCTTCAGACATTTACTAGTTGTGTGACCCTGGGCAAGTCACTTCATGTTTGCCTCAGTTTCCCCATTTGTAAAATGAGCTGCAGAAAGAAATGGCAAACCACTCCAGTATCTTTGACAAGAAAATCCCAAACGGGGTCACCAACTAAACAACTAATTAACAACAAAATTAGAATGCAAGCTCCTTGAGGGGAGAAACAGTCTCTTGCTCCTTGGCTCAGAGCCTGGCCCACAGTTAGCATTTAATAAGTGCTTTTTCATTCACTCCTTCATTCATCTATCATGCTGAGGAACTAACTCAACAGATTTCCCATTCAAATGCATGTTAGAATCTAGACAACACACATTTTTCATCTACTTGTAGACTATTATACCAATTTCCTTTTGAGTGACCACAGATCTCATAAAGGAGACCTAACACCCCTGAGCCTTCTCTTTGCTGATTCTTTGAAACAATCATTATATAGCAAAGTCATTTCCATTTTGGCTGTGCGGGACTTTCTTCTTCCAACCTTCCCGGGCACTATACAATCAGGATGACACCATCCACAAACACCTAAACAAGGGTACTTTCTTTTTCTTCTACAGAGCTATCTGTTTAAAAATGCCCATGGGAGTATTAAATAAAATGCAAAATAACAGAGGTAACCCAAATTCCCAACAGGGAGATAGTCAAATAAATAATGGGACATTCTCGTAAAAGAATATTATAATGCCTAGAAATATCTTTATGAAATAATGCCAAGCAGAAATGACCAAAGCATCATCAACATTATCATCATGCTTTTAGAGCTGTGAAACCCTTTACATAGACTATCTCATCCGGTCATCCCAACAATCCTGGGAGGTGGGTGCTATGACTGTCTCCATTTCACAGATAAGGAAACTAGAGCAGACAGTAGTAACTAGCCTAGAGTCAGACAGTTGACAAGCATTTATTAAGCACTTACTATATGCCGGGCTCTACGCTAAGAACTGGGGAAACAAATACAAGCAGAAATATGATCACACAAACCGCTAAATGTCTGAGGCTGAATTCGAACTCAGATCCTCCAGACTCCTGGTCCAGTTTTTTCTCACTGCATCATCTAGTGGCTTGGGTGTCAGCGGTGTACATTAACTCATATAAGGGCAAAAGCAAACAAGAATGAATAGCTAAGTAAAGAATTCTGATGGGGAATGTGTAGGAAAGGGTAAGAAGTAACGATACTTCAACGAAATTAAACTGATTTAAATGGACATAGGTTCTAAGTAAGTTTAAGTTGGTTGTACTAAATGCTGAAAGTTAAGCTTTTACATGTGGGGAATCATGGTGCCCCTAGAGGCAACGTGTGGTAGTGAAATCAAACCAAATGGAACAGCCCAGGGCACTGGGATGGGTTGAGTCAAAGAAGCCAGGAGGGCAGAGATGAGGCCAGCTTTGGTTGCCTGGCCCTTCTGATCACCCAGGGCAGAGGAAGCCCATCTGAAATTTCCCATCAAGCCACTGACTAACCAAATGGGTATCCAATTCTAGAAGACAGAAGATTCCAATCCAAGACCCAAAACCAAAAATGAGCAGGATGGGGAGAAAAGCAATTGTACTGAAAATGCAATCTGTATTCACTGTCTGTCTGGAGACTTCGATTTTCCATTTTTTCCCCAGGTCACAGATTACTTAGCAACAATAAGATGTGACATTTCTATAGAGCTTTGCGGCTGGCAGTGTATTTGACAAACATTATATCATTTGAGCCTCGCAACATCCCTGGGTGGGATGGGGGCAGGGGGAGCGGAAATAAAGCTGGGACTGTTGATTCTTATTGTTTAGAGGAGGAAACTGAATTCGAGGAATATAAGTGACTTGCCCAGGGTCACACGGCTAGAAAGCATCAGGGTTGCCATTTGAACACCATTCTTACAGACCATTCTATTTCCACAACACCACACTGCCTGACATTTTTATAACTAGACTAAATTTACCCCGAGACAGCTACAATAACTTTGGTATCAAGAGCATCCCTCTAAAGCTGTACAATTTAACTCTTCAGAAAGTGCGATACCCTCCACCAAAATGCTAGAAAGTTTGGAGTACTCACTGTCTTCTCCTGGGCAGGGCATTCCTGGCTTCTCTGGGATGCTCGGGAAAACTGAACACAGACAAAGGAAAAGGAGTTAGTGCCTTGAGGAGATGAGCCCTCCCTCTGAATAATCTGCATACAATTTGAATGCTAAAGTATTTCTAAAGAATGTTCTGGTGAGAAACAAGTCAGTCTAGAAATGCTTTTAAAGTCAAATTCTAGATAACCTGCGTATATCTTACGCACACGCGCACACACACATCCTAAATTCCGTGGTTAAATGTCTCAAAAACACAGTGAGACAAGCTTCGAGGGAGTGGAAAAGTAACAAGCAATTGGATTATAAAAGATCAAGATACAACATCCTAAAATCTATCCAGAGATTCTGGAATTAATCCTTAACACGGCGATAAAATCATTTCTTTAAAAAAACATTTGATAATTTTTTTTTCCAAATCATCTCCATCATCTGGAGTGAATTTGCCTTTTGCTTATATAACACCATTAAAATGGATTATTCAAATACCCCCCCCAAGGAATTTGAGATCTCTTCCAAACCACCCATGCCTGCCCATCTCTGAATCTTCTGTCATGTCTTCCCGTAAATCAGATGATTAACCACTCATCAGAAAAAAGAATTTTTAAAAAGTAGAAGATTCAGGACTCTGAGATGTTAGAACCCCTTCTGCCTTCTCTTTCTCTTTAGAAGTTCCAAAGGGGAAATGGCAAGATTAGGAGGTTAGAAATACAAAATATCTTGGCCACTGGCCACATTTTCCTTCAAAGAGCTGCAGAGATGGTTTGTGAAGCCCAGAAAATTCTGGAACACAGGCTGAGAACTAGGGATAAAAAGAATAAATTTGAAGACAACAGTCCTATCCTTTGCATCGCCAGAATCCACAACCCATCTCTGAACCTACCTGCAAAGCTGAGAGGATGTGTAAACTAAAGAAATCTCAGTGTCTCTATCACTAAGTCAGTCAATGAGCATTTATTAAGTGCCTACTATGTGCCAGGTACTATGTTAGGTACTGGGGGCACAAAGAAAAGCAAAAGGCAGCCCCTGCCCTGCTCACACTCTAGTGGAGACAATAAGCAAACAGCTATGTACCAACGTGCTAGATACAGGATAAATAGGAAGTAATCAATGGAAGGAAGGCACTGTGATGAAGTAGATTGGGAAATGCTTCACATGGAAGGTGGGATTTTTGCTGGGACTTGAAGGAAGCCAGGAGGTAGAGAATGAGGAGGGAGAGCATTGCAGGCTTTGGAGGCAGCCAGAAAAAATAGCCAAAGCCAAGAGATGGAGGCTCTTGCCTGAGGATCAACCAGAAGGCTAGTAAGTGTCAGTGGCTGCTGAGGTGTCAAGGAGGATGAGGATGGAGAAGAGGGCATTAGATGAAGAGATTACTGGTAATTTGGGAGGGAGGAGTTTGGGTAGAATAATGAGGTCAGAAGTCTACACTGTAGAAAGTTAAGAAGAGAGTCGAAAAAGAGGAAATGGAGACACCCATTAGAGATGGTCTTCCCAAGGAGCTTAGCCACAAAGGACAGGAGAGGTATAGGATGACAGTGAGACATAGCAAGGGAAGGTTTTTTCAGGACTTGGGACACATGGTCATGTTTGTAGGCAGCAGAGTGGCAGGCAGGAGATTAAAAGATAAGTGGGTATAACATAGAAGTCTGCGTGGAATGAAATAGAGGTAGAGGGGTTAGCCTTCCTAAGGAGAAGGGTATGAGACAGAAGTCAAGGAGGAAATAGTGGAAGAAGGCATATGAGTGATTCTGGATGAGAAGAGGGAGCTCATGGCAAATGGCCTAGTTTGTTTTTTTTTTTTTAGTAAAATATGAGACAAGGTTCTCAGCTGGTGGGAGGGGGAGCCTTGGGAGGTTTACCATTGCTGTTCAGTCATTTTAGTTGGGTCCAACACTCCAAGACACCATTGGGGTATTTTGGCAAGACACTAGAGTGGTTCGTCATTTCCTTCTCCAGCTCATTTTACAGATGAGGAAACTGAGGCAAACAGGGTGAAGTGACTTGCCCAGGGTCACACAGCTGCTAAGACTAGATTTGAACTAGGTCAGATTTGAACTCAGGTCTTCCTGACTGTCCACTGCATCACCTCGCTGAGAGGTTTGAGAAGGGGTGAAAAGGTTTGGAAGAGCCGCCGTAGAGAGTGGGATAGGGAGTTGACGAGGGCGGTGTAGTAGGATTGCCTAGCTGCAGAGAGGGCCCAGTAGGGGTTATATAACATAAATCTCTAACGGATCCAGGCAGAATGGTAGCATGATACTCTACACCTTTGTTGAACAGCATGTGTATAGGAAGGAAGGCAGTGGATGGTGGGAGCAATCCGAGGTTGAGACATGGCAGGGCACAATGGGCAATATGATAAGGGGGCCAGGGACTCAAGAGAAAAGGAAAATGTTGAGCAGAGATGGTTCACCAGGGGGTCAAGATGGGGAAAAGAAGAGAGAGTGGCTGGTACAGAGGCAATAACCTTGGAGAAAAGTGAGAGAGTCAAGGAATCAGACGTCAGAGTGTGGACAAAGAACAGGACTAGGTAAGGGAAGGCAGAAGGAGAAGTGGAAAGCCAGTAGGTTTAGTCAGATAAAGGAATTTCTGAGTTCATGAACATGGAGGTGGTATATTTTTAGGAAATAATAAGAGTAAGGGTATACCATCTTTGTGTGTGGCTAAGGTGGGATAGAGGAGTAAGGTCATGAACAGCAAGTAGGTTGAGGAATTGAGATATTAGGGTATTCAAAGGAGTCTCAATATGTAGGTTGAAATGCCCTAGTATGAAAGCAGGATTTGGGGAGGAGAGAAAAACTGAGCCAGGTGCCTGAGCTCATTGAAAAAGGAAGGGGAGTGTACTGGAGTTTTGTATGCAACAGTTACCAGAATTTTGAGTGAGTGTTAGAGTGGATTGCATGAACCTCAAAGGAGAAGTAACCAAGTGACAGTAGTGGAAGGGGAACCTGGAAGCAGCAATGGGGAGCAAGGAGTATTCCAAGTCCCCTGCCTCAACCAGTGAGAGGAGTGGAATGAGAGTGCAGCCAGTGCTGGAAAGGGTGGCCAAGGAGGCTGTGTCATCAGGTCTCGGTAAGAGCCACAAAGTAGAAGGAATGGGAAAGGAAAAAATTTAAGATGAAAGCAAGTTTGTTGCCTATGGAGCAAGTATTCAAGAGGGAACTGTGGAGGGGTGAGTAACGTTTGACTGGGGCTTCCCAGGGTAGGGTGGATTGAGGAGAGTAAGAATAAGGAACATGTCTGGTAGTGGGGATGGGCAGCTAGGTGGTGCAGTGGATAAGAGTGCAAGACCTGGAATCCAAATCCAGCCTCAGACACTTATCAGATGTGACCCTGGGCAAGTCACTTCACTATGCTGACCTCAGTTTCCTCATCTGTAAAATGAGCTGGAGAAGGACAAGGCAAATCACTCCGATATCTTTGCCAAGAAAACCCCAAATGGGGTGACGAAGAGTCGGACAGGACTGAACAAGATAGGGAATGGATTTGGATGGTGAATTACAGTGGTTCAGAATCATTGGAATGTGGAGAATGTGGCCAGGTAGGAATTTATCCATCATTAAGTGAAAAATTTAGAGAGATTTTCAAAGGACAGAAACAAGAACAATGAAGTTAAAAAAACGATTAACTTTCCCCAAGGAGAAAATATCTCCTTACACTAAAGGCCTCTAATAGTTAATGATGAAGTTAGTAGCAGTTTAGAACCATGGATCCAAACAATGGAGAATGTAAGCTCCTTTAGGGCAGGATCTGTCTTTTTTCTGCCTCTGTATGCCCCATACCTTGCACGGTGCCTGGAATACAATTAGACTGGATTGAATTTAGATTCATCAGCTTTGAGAAAAGGTGACAAAATGATGATGTTATGATAAGTGTCTGTAGATTATATTCCCCATCCCCTAAGAGTTGTCAAAAGGGTCAGTGAAGGCAAGAGTCATCATTAGCACCTCCATGCATAATTGCAAAGAATAAATGGTGGGGTAATATATCTGAAATGAAGGAAAAACCACCCACCTTCACCAGCATTTAGAACCTACACAATTATTTCAGCGGCCAAGGGTTAGCCTGAGTCAAAGAGATGAGCCCCAGTTAAACCGTTCCCCAAAGAATGCCCTGTGACAGACGCCAGGAAGCTTAATTTCCAGCTACTTGCCGTGAATGATGAGTCCCTCATCTCTGTGTTGACAGTACAGGCGAAAAGCCTCTTCCAGTTCCATCTGAGAAGATATGGTACATGGGTCACCTAATGAAATGGAAAAACAAGGCAAGAGATACCACGTAAACTTGGTGCTCTATGGGATGCCGCTGTTCAGCAATACCACCAACTTGTTCGATGTTATCAGAATCCAGGAATCTCAGAGGTGGAAGGAATTCCAGAAGCCACATAGTCAAACCCCTCCATGAACAAGAATCCCTGTACCACATACCCACATGAGGTCTTCAGGGCTCTGCTCAAAGACCTCCAAGGAGAGGAAACTCCCCACCTCTTGAGGCGGCCCATTCCGTTATGGACAGCTCTCATTGTTACCAAGTTAGTGGGGTCCACCCTCCGCAATTTGTGCCCCTTGTTCCTGGTTCTGCCTCCTGGGGGCCAAACATAATAAGTCAAATTTCTATTTCACAGGACAAGTCCTCTCCAAGTCCTTCTTCAGGATGAACATCCCCACTTTCTTCAGCAGGCCTTTAGGTAAAAACAAAAGGCAAAGTGATGAAGTGGACAGTCAGCCAGAATTAGAGTCAGGGAAGGACTGGGTTCAAGTCATACCTCAGAAACTTACTGTGTGATCTTGTCACCCAACCTCTCTGGGCCTGTTTCCTTGCCTATAAAATGATGGGATTGGACTCAAAGACCTTTAAAGTCCCTCCCAGCACTAAAGCTATGGTCCTATGATCTTGGGGCACTTCGCCATACTGGGTGCCATCAAGCTTACCAACATCCTTCCTAAAACACAGTGCCCAGAACTGAACCCACTACTCCATATAGGTGGGGTGGTTTTGTGGAGAAGCCCAATAGCAGTTTGAGATCTAGAGATGTCACAGTCATCATCTGGCACAATGAAAAGCCAGATTCCATTATAAGAGTCAGCAAGGCACACGCTCCAGAGCTGGGAGGGACCTCCAAGGTCAAGTCAGGTACCCATATCTTACGCCCAGAGAAGGGAAGTCATTGCCCATGGTCTACATAGCTATAAATGGCAGAGCAAGGTTCAAACCTGGGTCTTCTGACTCCGAATGCATCGCTCCTACCCTACCATGGTGCCTTCTCCTTCTAAATTCTACAATCCAATGACCTAACCCAGAGAAAATGAAAACAATGTTTTAAAAGTACACTTGTTTTATTGGAGGAGGGAATCTAAGAATGAATTTTAAAAGGAGGGGAGGGGAATAGTCTCAGTCCATGGAGTCTAGACCAGGGGTGGGGAACCTCAGGCCTCAAGGCCACATGTGGCCCTCTAGGTCCTCAAGTGTGACTAATTTCAAACTCCACAGAACAAATCCCCTTAATAAAAAATTTGTTCTGTAAAACTTGGGCTCAATCAAAAGACCACACCCAAAGACCTGGAATACACATGGCCTCAAGGCCACAGGTTCCCCACCCCTGGTCTGGACCAATGTTCATCCTGGTAGAAGACTCCTGCTACCCAAGAAGACTGACTCGCTGACTTATCTATAACTCACTGTCAGAGAGTTGCCCGGAGCTCTAGAGCTTAGATTATTTGTCCAGTTTTGGACAGCCAGATCCCAGGGTTGTGCCTCAAAAGCAGGTCTTCCTGACTCCAAGACGAGCCCTCCACTGACTAAGCCACGTTGCCTCTCAGTAGGAAATATGCCAAAAGAAAGTGGCTGCCACCAAATCACTCAATCCCACGAAGCCCAAGGTCGGAGGAAAAATGTCTGGGTCTATCTGATGTCCTTTCCCTTGTAGGTATAGCTGTGAGAAGGACACTCAAAGTGCTTCTACATCCTGGGATTACTTGAGGAAGGAAAAAAAAAGGAACGTTTTAGTCTTCGATGTGATTCAGATCTACCCTGGCTAAGGCCAGCAGAGGGAGCCTCAAAAGAGTCAGCCTCTGCAAGGAGCACACCTGGCCTGGAATGAATGGAAGCATCAACAGATGCATGAGGACATTTCAAGAATGCGGATACAGATAAGCCAAAGAAACACCAAATATTGACAAACAAGAGCCAGGGAAGGGAAGTGTCTACAAAACCAATGACTGTGACTGAGATCAAGAAACCGTCTAGAGTCAGCAGGGAACAGCAGGGAGAGAGCCAGGCCTGGAATCAGAGAGACTTGGGCTCAAGGGCTGCCCCTAATACATGCAGGCTGTGTGCCCCCAGGCAACTCTCTAACTCTCTGGGCCTTGGTTTCCTCTCCCTTCTCTCATCCATGGAATAATCCCCAATAACAAATAATGGAGGGGAGAGAAGAAAGGAAAGGAGAGGAAAAAAGAGAAGAGGAGGAGGAGCAGAGGAGAAGAAAGGAGAGAAGAGAAGGATGAGGGAGAAGAGAAGACGGGACAGGACAGGAGAGGACAGGAGAGGAGAGGAGGAAGAGGAGAAAGGAGAAGAGAGAAGAAGGCTGGGGAGGGGAGGGGAGGCAGGTAGGTAAAGCCAACCAACCCACCAATGGAAGAGTTAAGACTATTCCCTCCCTTCTTTGGGTCCACACCTCCTTTGCTGGTGGAGGACTACGGAGTACACTGTCAAAGTCAGATTATAAACTGAAAATAATAGCCATGGGCAGGTGACAAAGGTACTGTGATATATTCTTTTAGAAAAAGCATTAGCCTCTGGGCCAGGAGACCTGGTTTCAAATCTATTTTGGTCACAGTCATTTAACTTCTTAATCTGCTAAATGATAAGGGAAGACTAGTCAAAGCCTCAGGATCCAAGTCCTAGAGCTAGAAGAGGCCTCGGAAGCTGTTCGGTTCAACCCTCCCAGGAAATGGCAACCCCAAGTACAGGAATGACCAGTTCCAGATCATAAGGGGAATAGGCCTCAGCACCCTGTGTTCATTTAGCACTAACTCTCTGGGCCTCAGTTTCTTCAGCCTCAAAAACAGGTTTAATACAACCCCCAATCACTCTCTGAGGCAGGGGAGAAGGGACGAGGCCGCTGTAAGAAAAGCATTTGGTCTCCAGCAATCCTCCAGGAATGTGAGCTTTTATTCAGGAGCCTTACAGAAGCAATTGGCCAGAGTCTGGAAAAAGGAAGCCAGTCCTGTCCAACCATTCATAATCCCATTTGGGGTTTTCTGGGCAAAGACACTGGAGTGGTTTTGCCATGTCCTTCTCTGGCTTATTTTACAGACAAGGAAACTGAGGCAAACAAGGTGAAGTGACTTGCCCAGGGTCACACAGCTAGTGGTTTGCCATTTCCTTCTCAAGCTCATTTGACAGATGAGGAAACTGAGGCAAACAGGGTGAAGCGACTTGCCCAGGGTCACACAACTAGTAAATGCCTGAGGTTGGATTTGAATTCAGGTGCTCCCGATTCCAGGGCCAGCATTCTATCCACTGTGCCACCCAGCTGCCCCAAAGTAAGGAAGATCAGAGTGCAAATCCCACCTAAAGACATTTACTAGCTATGGGACCTTGGAAGAAACTTGACCATCATCTGCCTCATTTTCCCAACTGCGAAATGGGGTAATAATCGCACCTGCCTCCAAGGGTTGTTGTGACGATCAAATGTGATGACAACTGTAAAGCACTTATCAGTACAATGCCTGGCACATAGTAGGTACTTTAGAAATATTTATTCCCTTCCCCCTTCCTCCAGCTTGGGTACCCATGTCAAGAGCCTGTGCCAACACCAACATCCAGCAACCCAAGAAAAGTGAAATGAGTTACCCAGGGTCACCCGGCCAGTGTCAGATGCAGGACTTGAACCCAGGCCTTCCTAGCTTTCAAGGCCAGCTCTCTACACCACACTGCCTTTCCTGTCATTATGATTATTATTCCTTATATCCTGTGGGCTGCAAGGTCCGCAAGGCACGACAACCTCAGGATCTAGAAACAAGGTCACAAAAGTCTATTGATGTTATTTTAAAAATCAACGCAAGATGAATGGCCAGGGTCGATCAGTGGTGCAGGTAAGCAGCCGGGCCCTGAGAACGGAGATGCTGATGAGGCTGTCTGAAAGCAATCAGCCTGTGCTGGGCCGTCAGGGGCACGCCACACTGAGGCGTGCAGGAAGTTAACAGAGGCAGAGACCCAGGGAGATGTTCTGGGCCACGACAGCATGCTGTCTGGGGTTCCTTCGAGGATACCCAGCTGGCAGGGATGACCAAACTCTGGGGTCTGGAGTCAGAGAGACCTAAATTCAAATCTTGACAATAGATACTAACTAGCTGTGTGACCCTGGGCAAGCCACTTAACCACTACCTGCCTCAGTTTCCAAAAGGGGAAGGATAATAATAGCCACTACCTTCTAAGGTCAAACCAGATAATATGTGCAAAGTGCTTTGTAAGCATTATCTAAATGCAAGGGAACGAGGCTGTCACCATCAGATGGAAGAGGGACTGGCTTTTTTCTGCTTGGCCTCAGAGGGCAGAACTAGGGAAAAAGAGAGAAAGCCGCAAAGACTGAGTATGGAAATGTTTAACGTGACTGCACATATACAACCTGTGTCAGATTGCTTGCTATCTCGGCAGGGGGCAGGAGGGGAAGAAAAATTTGGAACCCAAAATCTTATTAAAAATAAATGTTGAAAACTATCTTTACATGGAATTGGAAAAAAATTAAACACTATTTATATTTTTAAAAAGAGATAGATGGAGGTTCCATGTGAGGAAAAACTTCCTAACTAAGAAAGGTTCCTCTCAATACAATGAGCTGTTTCGGGGGGAGGGGAGTTCTCTCTCCCTGGAGGTCACCCAGAGATCAGATGACCACTTGTCAAGTAAGCCAATTCTTGCTCAGATATGTGTTGGCATAGATGCTTTCAAGTCCCTTCCAGCTCAGAGATTTTGATACTTGGAAGCCTGTCTAAGATGGCACAGGCCGGTCCAGTTGGTGAGGAATTCCCCATCACCGGAGGTTGCAGGTGGAGATGGGAAGCCATCTGATGCCCCTGCCAACTGGGAGATCACATGACTGAAAGACAAGGGACCAACTGGGTGAGTAGGTCATCATGGCAGAATGATGAGACTTGAAGGACCAGAAAGTAAGAACTCAGTGGTACTACCTCCAGCACAGCCCTGACCAGCCAACGGGAAGACCTCAACACTTCCGTGAACCTGCTAGTAAGGCTCGACAACAAGCTCCATTCCAGTCTACTCCCGCACAGATGTCACGGAGCCGAGTTACCAGGCAACCTTCTATTATTAATGTGGCTTTTACAAGAAGACTCTGGTGGGGAAGAGTCTGTGCTGAAGAGCCCCACCTTTGTGACCCACTTGGTGCTGCTATTTCTACTTATAAATTAAGTAAATTCACATCACAATTTAACCCTCACCAAGTGTTACAATTGAAAGGAACCCCAGGGGCCACAGACTCCAAACCCTCCCAGAACAAAACCCTCCTCTGCAACGTGACTGAAAAATGATCCATCAGCATCGAGGTGCCCATGACGTCCCCAGGCAGCCCATGCCACGGGAAACTGGCACTATCATCCTAAACGACAACAGCTAGCGTTTATATAGCAAAGCACTTTAAATATGTTATCTCGTTTAATCTTCACGACAACGTGGAAAGGGAGGTGCTAGCGTTATCTCCATTTTATAGATGAGGAAGCTGAGGCAAGCATAGGTTAAATGACTTGCCCAGGGCCATATAGTTAGGCAGTATCTAAGGCTGGATTTGAATTCTGATCTTTGTGACTCTAGGTCCAGCGGAGACCTAAAACAGGCAAGTCTGTGTGCTTTTCTGTGTCCATGAAACAAAAAGGTTAAGAAACGCTGTTCCTGCAAGCAGGATTAATTCTCCAGATTGTGCCCTGGATGCCATCCTAGACCCTGTGCTTCTCTGAAGGCAACATAAGATTACCGGGCAAATGACTTGCCCAGGGTCACCCAGCTAGTGATTGGGGCAGGATCCGAACTCAGGTCTTCCTGACTACAGGAGGTCTGGTGCTCCATCCACTTTGACACTCGGCTGCCCCAAGAAGAGCACTGGACTTTCAATCAGATCCCCCCTCAACAAAAATACTAGTTGTCTAAAATGAAGGAATGAAGCATTTATTAATCACTTACTGTGTGCAAAGCACTACGCTAAGTGTAGTGGATATAAATATTAAGACAATCCCTGCCCTCAGAAAGTTCACATTCTAATGAGAGAGATAATACATATGGAAGGTTTCAGTCTGAAGTCAGATGGAAAGATCCCATAGTCCTTAGGGTTCAGGGATAAGAGAGGGCATTAATGTTTCTTCTTTAATGTTGGTCCCACTAAGAAAATCCTATCAGTTTCTGATACAGACCCTTGGTAAGTCATCTGACCTCTCTGGGTCTCAGTTTCCTCACAATAGCACCTTCTTCCAGGGATGCGGTAAGGATCAAATAAAATACTGTTTGTAAAGTGCTTTGCAAACTTTAAAGCCACAGAACAGCTCCGGATGCGATTTACTATCATTATCACCACTACAAGCTTTGCAAACCTTAAAGCACTAAATAGTTGTGAGCTGATTATTTTGTTTTGTTTTGTTTGTTTCTTTTTGTTTTTTTTGGAGGGGAAGGACAGGGCAATTGGGGTTAACTGACTTGCCCAAGGTCACACAGCTAATAAGTGTGTCAAGTGTCTGAGGCTAGATTTGAACTCAGGTCTTCCTGACACCAGGGCCGGTGCTCTACTCACTGTGCCACCTAGCTGCCCTGTGAACTGGTTATTAAGTCAGAAGATCATAGATTTAGAGAGGGAAACTACCTTAGAAATCATTTAGTCCAATGCTCTCATTTTACAAAATAGGAAACAGACCCAGACAGGTGATTTTTCCAAGGTCACACAGCTAGATAGCTAAAGAATCGGGATTTGAACCCTTTGCTGCTACTATTATCCAACTAACATTCTTCACCTATCTATCCCGGGAAGCACACAGATTTGACACTTTAGGAAACACTAGCTGAATACAAGATCTCGGGGCAGAGCCGACAAGGACAAACCTTCATCATCGATCCATTTCAGGGTAATCGGCTGCTGCTGGTGTAAACTACACATCTCTCTCACTTCGTCACAAAGTTCGTCATAGGTCATAGATGCATCCAGGTTGGTTATCAGCATGTCCCTGGGGGAGAGAGGAAAAGGAGAGGTGTTCAATACAAGAATATTCTTCCCTTGAGTCAGAGCCTTTTCCTGGAAGGGAACATCGTGGGCACCTTCCAGGCATGCCACTTACAGTTCTGAACTGTAAACCCCCAACACAAGTATGTGTTATAATAACAGTTATATTAGCCACTTACCTTTTATGGAGAGATTAAATGGTTCATACAAATGCTACCAGAAGAAACACAATGTTTTTTGAAAATTTATGGAGAATCCTGAGTGGCATATGCTATTTATTATCAGATTCATTTTACAGAAGGGGAAACAGACTCAGAGAGGCTAAAGGTGGTATATTGGAAGTCAGGGAAGGCCCTGGCTTTGAACTCTGCAGGTTCCCATTTTTGCCATTAAACTGGAAGCTTCTTGAGCACAGAGCCCTATTTTGGCCTTTTTTGTACCTCCTGCCTTTAGCACAGGTGCTCGGCTCATAGCAGGTGCTTAATTAATAAATGCTTATTAACTGGTTGACTTGAACTCTTTGCTTCCTAAAGTTGGATGACAAAGGATTACAAGAAACTCAAAAGATCCAATGCTTGTGAGTTCTATTACCACAGGCACATAGCCACTTGGTGAGCCTCACTTTCCTTAGCTCTAAAATGGGTGCATTACTTGTAGGACGGCTGCCTCATAACATTATTGTGGGGTCCAAATAAGATAATGAAAGAGAAGGAGGAAATCAATAAACCTGATGATTATAACATAAATGGAAATAATAAAAAAAATTGGCTTGCCAATTTATGATGACCAAAATTGGTCCTGGAAAAAGAAAAGAAAATAACCTCCTTCCTCGAATCTCATGGGATCAACAAAGGATGATCCAATCATGGGCCGGAAGGAATCTCAGGCCACCCACTCCAACCTGCTCATTTAATAGATGATTATGGAAGGCTGCATTTGGTGTCAGACACAAGGGGTGACTCTTTGTCACGAAATAGGGCTCACTTGTAAGAGGAGAGAGGAGGGAGATGGGAAATGAAGGTAATTGAAAAACAGAAGACAGCAATAAAAACTAGTGATAAGACCATATAAGGGCACCCATCAGGAGACCAGTGGGGAACTCCAAGAAAGAAAATATCCACCTGGGAAAGAGCTAGAAACTAAAGGGGTGCCAATGAATTGGGTAAGGGAACGATGATGGAATGCTATCACAATGAGAAATGATGACAGAGCCAGTTTCAGAGAAACCTGGGAAGACACGTAAATGAACTGATGAAAAGTCAGGTGAGCAGAGCTAATGATATTATTATATTAATATATGATATATTAATTATTAATGTAATATAGTAATATTACAGCTGGCATTTCTATAGCCAGGCCCTATGCACTTTACAAATCTTCTCTCACTTTCTAAGAGTGTTTCCATTCTGTCAGAAGGATACAATTGTTCACAGACAATATTGATAGCTAACAATTGTATAGTGCCTACTATGGGCCAGGCACAGTGCTCAGGGCTTTACAATTATTATCTCTTTTGATTTTCACAACTACCTGAAAGGTGGGTGCTATTATCACCATTTTACAGCTGAAGAAACTGAGACAGAGTAAGTGACTTGCCCAGGATCATATAGCTAGTAAATATCTAATGCTGGATTTGAACTCGGGTCTTTCTGACTCCAGGTCCAATGCACCATCCACTTCACCACCCAGCTGCCTCAAGGCTACATTTGACCTTCTAGGTCCTCAAGTGCAGCCCTTTGACTGAGATCAAATTTTAAGGGGATTTGTTCTGTGAAGTTTGGATTCAGTCAAAGGGCCCCACTCAAGGACCTAGAGGGCCACATGTGACCTGGAAGCCAAATGGTTCCCCACCAGTGATTTTTACAGAAACAGCAACACGGTTCAAGACAAAGCAAACAACCAAGAGATCACAATTATCAACCATGATTCCAGAGATCTATGATGAACCATGCTACCCACCTTCTGAAAGAGTGAAAGGAAGGGAAGAAACACGTATTAAGCCTTGTGCTCTATCCACCAAACCACATAGCTGCCACTCAACTGGACCAAGGGCGCAGCTTGACACTTTTTTGGATATGATCAATGCTCAGTTTTTCTCAACCATGTATGTTTCAGTAATTTTCTTTCCTTTCTTTTTAATGAGGGGGAGAAGTAGGAAAGAGGAAAGATTTTGATTTGTTTTCTTTTTGTAATTGAAAAAAAAGCTAAATTTTTAAAACTCCAACAGATATAAATTGGCAACTGGTCTCTAATTTCTAGCCTTGGGGCATAGGTCAGGCACAAATCAGGAGAACTCGATAGAATAATCCCTATAAAAAGATCTTTTGATACTGCAAGAGCCCAATAATAATCCTAGGAGAAAAGGTCTAGGCTTTGTTTAGGATTTGTTTCATCAGCAAAGGCAGAGGCAATCCCAGGAAGGGAAACTCCCTTCCCACTGCTTGCATTCTCAGGCATAGCCACTGAAGGTCAGGGACAGGCCTCGAATCTAGAAAAGTCTTCGCTACAGTCAATGCCTCCATATCAGAAAGTGATCTGATTTCATTCGTGGAAAAGACATTGAAGAAGAGACAGTATGATCTGTTTTGCTGCTTCACCGTAAGGACCATGAGACCTGTCTAGAGAGTGTTTTCGCTGGGCTTTATTTGAACTCAGGAAGACCTGAGTTCAAATATAGCCTCAGACAATGACTCCCTGGGACTGTTAGCCTCACTTTCTTCAACTATAAGAGAAAATAATAATACCTACCTTTCCCAGAGTTGTTGTGAGGATCACAGAAGGCATTATTTGTTTAATATATATATACATGTATATATATATATATATATATATATATATATATACACACACACACACATACATACATTATTTATATATAAAATATATATTTATAATGCTTGACATATAGTAAAAGCTATATAAATGCTTGTTCCCCTCCCTTAACTTCTCTTACTTGAAGCTAAAATCTTCCACAGATGTTATCTCCCCTGTTAGAATGTGAGCTCCTTGAGAACAGAGACTAGTCTTACTTTTCTCCAATGTTTTGTACCCAGTAAGTACTTAATCAATGCCTCATTCATTTTCATTCCCAGTCCAGCTCTCTATCCACAACCCCCACCCATTAATCTCATTAATCTCATTAATCCCACTTTTCAGAGGAGAAAACTAAGGTTCAGTTAGGTCAATTTCTTCCTGGGTAAGAAGGATTTGAAGGGAAGAGAAATTAAAGTTGTTTGGTCCCAGAGGACAGAGCCATGAGCCGTGAGAGGAAAATGCTACAAGGCAAAGTTGGCCTTTGTGTGAGGGAGAGCTGCCCCAAGCACACTGGGCTGCCCCAGAGAGCTCGTGCTTGCTGCCCCACTGAAGGTCTTCAAGGAGATTTGCTGACCACTTATCAATAGGGTATAATGGAGATTCCTTTGGTCAAAGAATGGGTTGGGCCAGAGCAGGCTTCTTAAGCTGGGATCCATTTTGGTTTAATATTTTGAGAACTGTATTTCAACTAATTTGTTTCCTTGGTAACCCTATGCATTTTGTTTTATATATTTATAAACATGATTCTGAGAAGGGCTTAACCTTTTACCAGATCACCCAAAGGGTCCAGAACACAAAAAGGTGGAAGAATCATGGACTACATGGCCCCCAAGGTCCCTCCCAATTGTCATATTCTATGATCCTGTGAAAGAGGGACAGCTAGGTGGTACGGTGGATAGAGCACCTCACCTGGAGTTGGGAAGACCTGAGTTCAAATTCCACCTCAGACACTTCCTAGCTGTGTGACCCTGGGCAAGTCACATCACCCTGTTTGCCTCAGTTTCCTCATGTGTAAAATGAGCTGGAGAAGGAAATGGCAAACCACTCTAGTATCTCTGCCAACAAATCCCCAAATAGAGTCATAAAGACTTGAACACCACTGAACAACAAACATTAATGATGAAAATGAAGGCAGTTGGAGGATATGAGGAGCTGGGTCTGAGAAAGCTCTAAATCTTGTTTTGACTTGTCTGACAAGCAGCCAATCAGAAGCAGGATCCGGCCCCCTCCTTATCCTGACTCTTTCCAGTATTCCATCCACTAAACGATGCTGCCTCTCCAATAATACAACTCCAGAAACACTAATCTGGCACTGACCACGTTCAACATCCTGTGATGAGTGCTGTTAAGTTGTGACACCTCAAACAATTGGAAAGGAAGTACCTTAAGGAAGAACTTTTTGTACTGACAGATTCCTCCCAATCCCCTATTTATTCCAAGCAGAAACTAAGCAGCGTCAGTATTGTGTGCAAGCTTGGGTAGACCCCCTAGTGGCCAATCATCTGACTGCACTCACTCCTCAGCATCGAGGGACATGGCACACCAGTGATCGGTATGCAGGGTCCAAGTTAAGGGGGATGAAGGAGAAAGAGGATGAGGAAAGTCATCGGTGTATAGGTGATCTCAGCTCTACAAATGAATTTCTAAGACATATGCAGTCTTCTTTATTCAGAGGAGCCAGCTGTAAATGGAAACCCAAAGAGTGCAGTCAGCTAATCCCTACCCAGGGGGTTAACAGGCCATGAACGAGAAAGAAAGCCACATCAAGGGCGAAGGGATAGAAGCAAGAAGGGATTAAGTCTGAGTCAGTGTGTCTGCTTAAATGTCTGGGAGGAGAACCATAATATCACAGACTGAGAGCTGGAATGGAGCCCAGGGAGGTCAGGGAGGCCAGCCCCTCTCACAGTAGTACCAAGGAGGAAACTGAGGCCCAGAGGTTACAAGGAAAACAGCTGAGGTGTGAAGCCTGATCTTCTCCCAAGGCTCCTTAATCTACCAGGCCCCGGGAATCCCAAAACAAAAAGGAAGCAGTCTCCTCCCTCCGGAAGGAGTGATAACAAGTATCTGATGAGAAAATACAAAGTATACACAAGGTGATTTCAAAAAGGAGAAGGGTGAAATTAGGAAAGGCTTCTAGGAGGAGGTGGTACAAAAACAGTGCTTTGACAGAAGCCTGGGATTGGAAGAGGTTGAAGTGAGGAGGAAAAACATTCCAGGCATGGGAATATCCTGATGGAGAAGAGGATCCAGGGGCCACAGAGTAGGACAGAGAGGGGGCATAAGCCCCTGGTGGAGGGGGCAGTTTGATTTCTGCTGTTTTTTCATTCACATCAGTTCAAGAGTCTTTCCAAATTCAGTCAGGTCCCCAGAAACATTCATGAAGCCGGACACCGTGCTGGTTCTGCCTGGGCAGTGTGCTGGGTTCTGGTGCTTACATTCTACCATGTGGAGGTTGGGGGAGGGGCAACGGGAACATGTACCCAGAAAGTAAAAGCAAGGTAATTTCAGGATGGAAGCTAATTTTTTTTTCCCTAAAGCAGTGTTCTGATCATGTCACTCAACAAATTCCTGTGGCTCCCTAGTGCTGGGGATCAAATAGAAACTCATTTGTTTTAACTTTCAAAGCCCCTCTTTCCAGCCCCCCTGATACTACCATCTAGAACTCTGATCTAGCCAAACCAATTTTTCACTCTCTTGTTCACATATAACACTCATCTCCCACCTCCGTGCCTTTGAACTGCTCCTGCCCCCATGCCTGGAATGTCCTCTCCCCTTACTTCTTTACCTCATAGAGTCTAGCTCTTCCTTTCTGCACTATCTTCTACACAAGCATTTCCTCATTCCCCCATCACTGATCTCTCTCCCAAGCTACCTTAGATTTCACAGCTTTGTATATATTCATCTTTATTCATCAAATATTTATGCTAGTTACAGTTACAAAAACTCCATTGAGTGCAGAGACTGTTTCTATTTTGTCTTTGCATCCTCAGTTCCTGACCAGTTTGTTGTTGCTGTAGAGTTGTTTCAGTCATGCCCCACTCTTTATGACCTCATTTGGGGTTTTCTTAGCAAAGGTACTGGAGTGTTTGCCATTTCCTTCTCCAGCCCATTTACAGATGAGGAAACTGAGGCAAACAGAGTGAAATGACTCGCCCAGGGTCACACAGCTAGGAAGTGACTGAGGCTGGATTTGAACTCAGGGAGATAAGTCTTCCTAACTGTGCCACCAAGCTGCCAAGAAAGACAGAAATGCAGAGCTAAATTTGGGGAGAATAGGCAGAAAATCTGGTCTTAAATAGACAAAGAGGCTATTTCTTTGTTTAGACCCATAAGTAGTCAGGTGGGAAACTCCCTCCTTTAATGGGTCTCAGAGAGTGTGTAGGGTAGATTTCCAAGTGGAGTAACTAGCCCAGGATCATTCATTCATTCAATCAATGTAGCCATTTATTAAGCTCCAACTAAGTTCCAGGAATAGAGGCAAAGGGCACTCCCTGCCCAAGGACCTTACAATTTAATAGGGGAGGATGACAGGCAAACAAATCTATTCAAAGCAGGCTATATACAGGATAAACAGGAGATAATTAAGAGAGAGGAGGCCCAGAAAATAAAGCGGGAGTGGGGAAGGCTTCCAGGAGAAGATGGGATTTTAGTTGGAACTTAAGGGAAGCCGGGGAGGTCTGTAGGCAGAGGGGAGGAGGGAGAGAATTGCAGACACCTAACCAATATATCTGAGAGGCAGGATTTGAACTCAAATACTCCTGACTCAGGAGGTCAGACCTATAATTTCTGTCATTCTGCCTTCTCCTAACAAGGTGGTGGTGCTGTTCAGTCATGTCTGACTCTTCATGACCCCATCTGGAGTTTTTTTGGCAAAAAGACTCAAGTGGTTTGCCATTTCCTTCTCCAGTTCATTTTTACAGATGAGAAAACTGAGGTAAGTGAGGTTAAGTGACTTGTCCAGGGTCACTCAGAAGTATCTGAGGCCCTAATAGTGAGGGCTGTCCAAAAGGAGGATGAGTTGCCTCAGGAGATTATCAATGGCCTAGAGATGTTTGGGCAAAGGCCAGAGGTCCTCTTGGCTGCTAGGATGAGGAGAGAAAACTCTCCTGTTCATGCATCCCCTTAACCACACACACCCCCAATCTCATGCCTCCAGAAGTTATAAGACATTGGAAACCCAGTCCAGAGTCCTTAAAAAAAGAAATGAAAATCTAAGCACTGAGTGATGGCCTTGTCCGATAACAGAAAAAACACAAGAACCATGTTAACACCCTTTACTAGCGGATGGATTGACCAAAAAGGTCTTGGCACAGTGCTTGGCACACAGTAAGCTTTATAAGTGTTAGCTGTTATTAGTATTAGTCTTATCAAGATCCGTATCAGGTCTGTGCCACCCACAATTTAGATAAGGGTGCTGTATGCATGTGTGTATATATGTATGTGCATATGCACATTTATCCCTTCCACATCACAACTTTTTCCGCCTCGGTTGCTCTACCAGGGGTCTGCAGAAGAAATTAAGTGGGAATTTTTTTTGGTAGTTTTGCTTCAGACAACACTAGAAGGCCAGAAGACAACTATGACCTAATGACCAAATACTTAATCCAATTTTTACAATAAAATACTGTAAATGCCCCATAAAAGAAAAAGAAAAAATTCAGTCTTCTTCTTGGTATGAAGGGAGGGCCAAAAAATTCTAGGTGATTTTCCAGATCTTGGGGGAGGGGCCATAGGGCCCTAAACTTTGAGGTGTGGAAGACAGACAGACTCTCACTCTCGCTCTCTTCCCCCTCCCCCCCTTTTCTCTTCCCCAGATGGTGGCCTAACTTTAGAATGTTCAGTGTTGACCTGCAGAACTGACTCTGCTGGCTTCTTCAAAGAATGAGCTGAACAGGCATTTGGGGCACACCCATATTTCTTCCCTGCACCCAAGTCCCTTCCTCTCTTATGTAGCACCATGGAGATATTTCCAATGGGTACTCCATAGTCCTCTCAGTTTCCCCCTTCCCCAGAAGGGCACCCTACATTTTAGAGCAGGTACTGCCAGAAATGGGGCCCTCCAGAGAAAGGAGGGCAGGATGAAGAGGAGCCTCAAGCCTTTTCAATTCCATAACCATAAAGCACATACTACCTACAGAGAAGAGGTGTTAAGTTATGGTAAAGAGACAACTTCAGAGCCAGAAAGCTCTGGACTCAAGTCCCATCTCTGAGACAGTAATGGTTTATGACCCTGGGGAAAAAATCTCTTAAACTCTCAGCGCCCTCAGGCAACCCTCTGAGACTATATAAATTGCAGAGAAAGCCTCAACCGTCCAGAGGAAGAGGAAACTTCCTCATTCCTGGTTCTCAAAACCAGAAACTAAGGCCTGAGGCCCAAGCCTAGCTGCTGCCCAGAAACAATGCAATTAACTTTACTTTAAAAAGTGAAAAACCATTCTTAGCTTACAGGCAGTACAAAAGTCAACAGCAGTCCCCAGTCCCATACTAAAAATAGGCCCACACCTCATCCCGCTCTTTGGTCCCTCTGTCTCAGGTCCATCCTCCATGCAGCTGTCAAAGTCATGTTCCTAAAAACCAGGATCAAATATAAAATCCTGTTTGGCATTCAAAGCCCTTCTTCATAACCTGGACACTCCCTCTGCCTTTACAGTCTTCTTACCCCTTTCCCTTTCTTCTTTCCTCTCCTTCATTTCAATTAGGCAGTATCCTACCCTTCCCTGCAGGTGCTCTACCCAATGGAATGTAAATTTTGATCACTTGGGAATGTAAGTTTCGATCACTCAAATCTCACGAGAGATTTGTGGGCTAAATTTCTTTCTTAAGGACCTTGCCTAAAACCCAAATCATTCTAATTAATTGACCAACAATAGGTCCCAGTCCAAGCCACACTGGGTCATTGTTTGGGTCCCTATTGCTCAGAGTAAAAGTAAATACCAACTATTTCTATTTAGTTAGAAACCCTGAGGGTCTTACTCTCCCAAACTTTTTTTTAAACTAGGCAAAATAGGCCATTTGGTGCCACATTTCTCACTTAGCCTTAAACAATGAATGGGTGTTGCCTCAGTAAAACTGAGACCTAGGAAAGATTAGCTTAAAAAGGCCAAGGTCTCCCACTGCATCCAAGACCATCTCTAGTTGTCCTGATCTATATCTGGCCAATGGACCCAGAGAAAGTTGAGGCTGGTGTCTTTGCACAGCCCTCCAGTCACTTAAATCAAATCCACTTACACCGTCATGGCACCCCCTCCCTAATGTCTTTGACAAAGAACAACACTTTATACGCCACCAGGTGCTCTCCTATCTGGTGACACTGGCCTCTTTGCCGTGGCTCGGATAAGACCCTTCATCTCCTGACTCCAGGAATTTTTCCTGGCATGGCTGGAATGCTCTCCCTGTTCCTCATCTCTGCTTTTTCACTTCCCAGGTTTCCTTCAAGCCCAAGCTAAAATCCCACCTTCTTCAAGAAGCCTTTCCTGATCCCTCTCGCCTCTAGTGCCTTCCCAAGACTGACTTTCATTTATCAAATATACATCTTTTTTAATAATAAGAATAGCTAGCCATTATATAGCAACAACTATGTGCCAGATACTGTCCTGAGCACTTCACAAATATCATCTCATTTGATATTCACCACAACCCTGAGATGTAAGTGCCACCATTATCCAGTTGAGAAAACTGAGGTACACAGAAGTTAAGTGACTTGCCCAGGATCACACATCTACTAAGTGTCTGAGGTCTCCCTGACTTCAGGGTCAGCCTCTATCCACAGCTCCATCTACCTGCCCAAAACACCTTTTAGGTATGGTCTTCTCCCCATTAGAATGTAAATGCCTTAAGAACCAATCTTCCTTTTTGTTATCCCCGCCCCCCCCAAAAAACCCGGGAGAAATAGACTGAGTTACCCAAGGTCACAAGGCTGGTCCCTTCAGTCCCTTGGGCAAGGTAATAGTGACTAGTATCATTATCTCACTTGATCCTCACCCTGGGAGGTAGGTGTTGTTATTATCCCCATCTTTGGGATAAGGAAACTGAGGCAAACAGGCAGTGTTGACCTAGGCCTCTCCCTCAGCCCATCCACTGCACACTGGCTACCCAGCCCTGACAGCTCTGTCCTCCCTGCACCCAATCCACCACCCAGTGTTTGTTGTTAGCCCCAATTAGCATCCAACTGGCAGAATTCCAGGCAGAGATTTTGAGAAAGGGAAACTTATAAGTACCCCACAAATTAGAACTCACTAATTCTATAAGGCTGGTCTTGGGGAGGGAGGAGAGAAAGAGTAAAAAAAATCTTGGTGGGGTTAGGGGGAAATCAGCCGCACTCTCATGACACAGCTCAGGGCCTGTCTCGGCCCATCCATTTGCCCTCTGAAGCCTGAGGTCAAGGCAGGCAGATGACTGGATTGGAGGCAACAAACGTTTACTAAGTGAGCCCATGGGATGGCATGACAAAAGTCAACTGGGCGTGGCCATGGAGGAGCTGACTATGTTTGGATTTATTGGGTGGATCCAGCCTATAAATAGATAAGTAAAGTCTATTTAAAGTAAATAGAGAGACCAATGGAGAGGGCGGGTGATGGAAATCAAAGTCTTCTAATAAGAGTGACACTTGAACTAGAAGAGAGGGACAGATTCTAGGTGAGGACCTAGAGCATTCTAGGCCTGGGGGAAAGCCCTGACAAAGTACGGTGGCTGGAGACAGGATACCCAAGACGGACAACAGCAAGGAGGCCCTTTAGCTTGGAAAATAAAATGCTTGAGAGGAAATTTCCATGAAACAGGCCTTAAAAAAAAAAAAGGCCAAAGCCAGACTGTGGCAGGGCTTTAAATGCCCAACAATGGGGCTAGGATTTCATCCCAGGGCAACAGGGAGTCACTGAGGCTTAGTGGGATGGATATCATGTCCCAAACTAAAGATATTCATCAAAATCAAAAATTACAAAAGGAAAGGATTATTTGGGCGGTCATGTGGAGAGGAAAGGCTGGATGCAGGAGATCAGGTCAGAGACAAGAGTCCAGATGAGAAGTGATGAGGTGGTGGGTGTGGCAGTGGGAGCATAGGGGAATCTTTGGGGTGTAGAGAAATGTTGTAAAGACAAGATTTGGCAGCTGATTCATGATGTGGGAATGACAGAGAGAAGAGTCAAGAATGACCAGGAAGCTTTGAACTTGGGTGCCTGGAAGGATGGTGGTCCCCTCAACAGGAGGGTAGAAAGTGGCTCTGGTTGTTGGTGGTGGTGGTGGTGATGGTTGAGTCAGTGCAGTCAGACCTGACTTTCCATGACCCCATTTTGCGTTTTCCTGGCAAAGATACCTAAGTGGTTTGTTATTTCCCTCTCCAGCTCATTTTATGGATGAGAAAATTATGGCAAACAGAGTTAATACACTTGCCCAGAGTCACACAGGTAGGAAGTAGCTGAGGTTGGATTTGAACTCAGGCCTTCCTGACTCCAGGTCCTGGGGCTCTATCCACTACACTACCTCTAATCTTCCTAACTTGATTCCTCACAAGTTTTATTCTTTATCAGTTCTAGAGGTTTGGGCTGGGACTCACTGAGTCACTCTGGCCCCAGGTATCTTCTTCTCCAGGTTATTGTAATAGGCAATCAACCAATAAGCATTCCCTAATCAATCACCTCCTATGTGCTAGGCACTGGCAAAGACTAGAAGGAAACCAGCCTATCCCTCAAGTGGCTTCCATTCTAGCAGGGGAAACAATATGTATCTAAATGCATAGACAAGGTGGGGATCCTGCAGCCTTGAGGCCACATGTGGCCCTCTAGGTCCTCAAGTGCAGCCCTTTGACTGAATCCAAACTTCCACAGAACAAATCTCCTTAATAAAAGGATTTGTTCTGTAAGACTTAGACATAGGATAAACACAAAAGAGCGTTTCTGGGCTCTCTGGAAGAGGACAGGTATTTGTGAGTTTAAAAAGACAAAAAACAGTCCCTGTCCTTCCAGTAAGAAGTTTCCATTCTTCTGGAGGAATACAAACATAAGCAAATACAAGACATATACAAAATTATCTTGGTGGGAGGGAGAAGGGCCTTCACAACTGGTGGGGGGAAGGGTGGCTCTAGAAGAATTGGGGGTGGGGGGAGACACTGGACCTTGGATGGGAAGAAAACTAGGAAGTCTCAGCAGTGGAGTGA